>NC_137941.1:30353325-30759895 GCF_963969265.1 Rhamphochromis sp. 'chilingali' | reverse complement strand
CTTCAACTGTGAGAGACAGAATGTGAAAAAAAAATCCATGAATCCACATGGTAGGATTTGTAAAGAATTTATTCGTAAATCAGGGTGGAAAATAAGTATTTGGTCACCTCAAACAAGGAAAATCTCTGGCTCTCACAGACCTGTAACGTCTTCTGTAAGAAGCTTTTCTGTCCCCCACTCGTTACCTGTATGAATGGCACCTGTTTGAACTCATCATCTGTGTAAAAGACTCCTGTCCACAGCCTCAAACAGTCAGACTCCAAACTCCGCCATGGCCAAGACCAAAGAGCTTTCGAAGGACACCAGGAAAAGTATTGTAGACCTGCACCAGACTGGGAAGAGTGAATCTACAATAGGCAAGCAGCTTGGTGTGAAAAAATCAACTGTGGGAGCAATCATCAGAAAATGGAAGACATACAAGACCACTGATAATCTCCCTCGATCTGGGGCTCCACGCAAGATCTCATCCCGTGGGGTCAAAATGATCATGAGAACGGTGAGCAAAGATCCCAGAACCACACGGGGGGACCTGGTGAATGACCTGCAGAGAGCTGGGACCAAAGTAACAAAGGTCACCATCAGTAACACACTACAACGGCAGGGAATCAAATCCCGCAGTGCCAGACGTGTTCCGCTGCTGAAGCCAGTGCATGTCCAGGCCCGTCTGAAGTTTGCCAGAGAGCACATGGATGATACAGCAGAGGATTGGGAGAATGTCATGTGGTCAGATGAAACCAAAGTAGAACTTTTTGGTATAAACTCAACTCATCGTGTTTGGAGGAAGAAGAATACTGAGTTGCATCCCAAGAACACCATACCTACTGTGAAGCATGGGGGTGGAAACATCATGCTATGGGGCTGTTTTTCTGCCAAGGGGACAGGACGACTGATCCGTGTTAAGGACAGAATGAATGGGGCCATGTATCGTGAGATTTTGAGCCAAAACCTCCTTCCATCAGTGAGAACTTTGAAGATGAAACGAGGCTGGGTCTTCCAACATGACAATGATCCAAAACACACCGCCCGGGCAACAAAGGAGTGGCTCCGTAAGAAGCATTTGAAAGTCCTGGAGTGGCCTAGCCAGTCTCCAGACCTCAACCCCATAGAAAATCTGTGGCGGGAGTTGAAAGTCCGTGTTGCTCGGCGACAGCCCCAAAACATCACTGCTCTCGAGAAGATCTGCATGGAGGAATGGGCCAAAATACCAGCTACTGTGTGTGCAAACCTGGTAAAGACCTATAGTAAACGTTTGACCTCTGTTATTGCCAACAAAGGTTATGTTACAAAGTATTGAGTTGTATTTTTGTTATTGACCAAATACTTATTTTCCACCCTGATTTACGAATAAATTCTTTACAAATCCTACCATGTGGATTCATGGATTTTTTTTTTCACATTCTGTCTCTCACAGTTGAAGTGTACCTCTGGTGCAAATTACTGACCTCTGTCATCATTTTAAGTGGGGGAACTTGCACAATCGGTGGCTGACTAAATACTTTTTTGCCCCACTGTATGTATAATTGTCTTTTCTCCCCATCTTTTCTTTTCTTAACCTTTATTTTTCCTCTTTCCCTTGCCCATCTATTTTACCCATATTGCGGCCATTTTGCCCTCCCCCCTAATCTTCCTCCTTCCATTCAACTAAACTGTGACTGATCTTGACCAGTTTCAGTTTCTCTCCCAGTTGCATTTCTCCTAACCCAATTTCACCCATGTCCTCCATGCAATCTAAGCCTTTCTCCTCTCACTCTCTCCATTCCTCTTCTCTGCAGAACCCCAGTGATCCCGAGGTTAATTAGCCCTCCAAGTGTCAGGCTGTTAGATCCCCTGCTTGGTGTCCTGTGATTGGCTCAGTAGGTGTAGTAAGAAGCTTGGGCACCAGAGTTTGGTGCCGGTATAAAGACAGGAATAAAAAGAGAAGAGGATTGCCAGAATGTGGACAGAAGAACTGAATTGAATTTAGGGAAAACTGATTAGAATAAACAAGACTACATGTAAAGCCACATTATTTAGAAATACAGAGGCACTTTTAAAGGCTGAGAATGCACTGAGGAGCGAGTGAGTAGTGAAAGATGGGGAATGAGTGAGCTGCTTTGGCTCAGGAGGTAGAGCAGCTCATCTACTAATCGGAAGGTTGGTCAATTCCTGCTTCAGGCTGCATGCCAAATATCTTCAGCAAGATACTAACTCCCAAGTTGTTTTCCAACTTCGGGGGTTATGTACGAATGTTAGATAGTAAACACTTAGGTAGGAAAGCATAGAAAAAAAGTGTTTATGTCAATGTGTGTAAATGGGTGAATGAGGCGAGTTGTATGAAGCACGCTTAAGAGCAGAAAATGCTAATAATGGAGTATATAGGAGGAGAAGGGCTGCAACAATTCATTGCATAATTTGAATACTTCAATTGCAAAATAATTCTCAACACAAATTCTCTGCTTCGATGCTTCCTTTAACACATGGCTCCGTAGCGTCACCATGGAGACACGTTTGCAGCTAAAACACCCCTGCAATATAAACGCATTTAGGAGCAGCGTGACAATAAAACTTTGACATTAAGGGCAAACACACTGATAACACAACAGCAGAGATGATGATGATGATGGTGTCAAAGTTTAACGTGGAGCCAGAGTCTGTTTACACACCGTGAAGAGCAAAGCGGCGGCGGCGGCGCCATCACCAAGACTGAGTGAAAGAAAACATGGTTCTAGCGTCCTAAACAGCAGCACTGTTCCTGTGATCACCACTGAAGGTCAATTGATATGCCTTAGGTTAGATTCCATGTATATCTTATTTTATTTTGACTTTGGCTCTATTTGAGATTATTTATATATTTTTGCATTTAAGAAAATATTTTCTTTAAAAAATGTAATTTGATTGTATTTACGTGCCATTTTAAAGGGTTAAGTTGTTTTCTTTTTGTTTTCGACAGCTGTTTGCTCTAAAAAACTGCAATTTCTAAAAATGGAAACCAACGAGTAGTTCATTTTGAAAAACCTGTGTGTTCATTAATAAGAGAACAGCATTTCTTATCCGATTACTCGGTTAATCGATGGAATTATCGATACATTACTTAATTACTAAAATAATCAACAGCTGCGGCCCTAGCAAGCAGCACAGTCTCGGTCGTTGTGTCCTTGGGCAAGACACTTCACCTACCGCCTACTGGTGATGGCCAGAGGGGGCGATGGTGCGATATGGCAGCCTCGCTTCTGTCAGTCTGGCCCAGGGCAGCTGTGGCTACACCTGTAGCTGCCTCCAAGAGTGTGTGAATGTGAGAGTGAATGAATAATGGAATTGTAAAGCGCTTTGAGGGCCCCGAAAAGTGCTATATAAATGCAACCCATTATTATTATTATTATTATTATTATTATTATTATTAAAAAAAAAAAAAGAGGTGATTGACATCTGAAAGGAAGGAAAGAAAAGCTGGTGATGGGAGACTGAAGCAGAGGAAATAAATGAGGGGAGCTGCTGAACTGATGGACAAGACATGGAAATGAGAAACACTCAACAGAAAAGGCTGTGAGGACAGGAAGGGAGAAGAAAATGGATAGAGAGGACAAAGTCACGATTGTGACTGCAAAACACAGCCTGAATGAAGCAATGTTTGAAATCATTATTACTATAATGCTCGATATGAGGATAAATACTGAAAATATTCTCTAGTCTAATAGTTTCCAACAGCAACACTGGAGCGATACAATCTAGATGAATTAATTGGTGACAATTCAGTGCCAACATTCACAGGGATTTTGAGTAATGTTTGCATATTATTTATGGTCTAATAGTGCTGATGGGCTGATGAAAAATCATGTCAAGAAAGCATGCATCAGATCAATGAGCACTCCGGTGATATTTATTTAAGTGCAAGTCATCTCTTATGACAGCAGCACATTAAGAGCATTATGTGGACAAGCTGGAGACCATCATTAAGATATTAATGGAAGGCTTAATTATACCCAAGTGTTCTTGGGTATTTTATGTGTAGAGAGGGAAGGTGGGTACACACCACACTGAAGTCCAGATTCTGTTCAATCCACTCCTGGCCATCCTTGAACTCCTCGTGCAGACCCATGATGTACAGAGTATCTACTGCATCCACGATGGTTGCCCCCAGTTGAGAACTACCTGTACAACACACAAGATCAAACAATTGAAATTCTTCCATCAGTTATTGCTCATATGAATATTTATTTATGCAATTAACAGTGACATTGGTTTTACATCCATCAGAGGCTCTCCCAAAGACGCATGCATGGAAAAAGCTGCAAACTGTACACAGTGCAAGAGATGCACTGAACTTATTAAGAGAAAGTGAAAAGTCAGTGCAGATAACAGTTGGATCTATTTTCTACAAAGATTTAGTCTGTGCAGCGTTATCGCTCCAACAACGATGATTTACCCCTAACCTGAGGATAAGCACGTCACATATCGCACTACTCAGTCCAAGAGGCCTGCATGTGTGTTGCTGTTCTTTGCCTCTGTTGACAACAGTTCATCCAGTCCACTTTAAACTTGCTTTACTGATTATTTTGTGTTTTTGGAGTGTAAGCCTGTGTACGTCTTTGACAGGACATTCACTGATCACATGGTCAAGATAATTTTCTCTCTGATTAGCCACCGTCTCATTTGGCATTAGCATTGTTCTTCAGGCTCGCTCAATGGGTTTGTCTTTATTAGCACCAAACCCTGTAGCTTTCCTTTTTCCAAAGTACTAACAATTTGTGTGTCTGGTGGCTTTTAGAAAAACTGTGTGTGTGGCGTTAACTGAAATTTGTCAAATATAGCTACAATTACACACTCTACTCTCGCTTACGTTACTTATACTGTAAATTAGTGTGTTTAACTTTAATATAATTAATTTATTACTTAAAGTATGCTTACATTTTTGCTCAATTTACTGTGAATACAGAACAGGCTTGCTGCTGCTGTAAATGTACAGCTTTAAATCAAATCATTGGACATAATTACATCAACCCAGACAGCAGTTACATTTAAAATGTTTATAATACTTCAAATAAATAGTCGGATGCGCATTCACAGCCACAAGCTAACATGACAATAGCTTGTGACATTGACACACCACCACATAAACATTCTGAACAACAAACCAATAAAAAAAAAAATCCCTCTCACGCAGTTCAAGATGGATCTTTTAAAGCTAATCAGAACTCAGATCATTGAAATCAGCAAAAAGTAGACACAGTTAAAAAAAAAAAAAAACCAAGAAGCCAAGGAAGCTGCAATCAGTGCATTTCTAATAAAAAAAAAGAAAAGAAAGAAGGAAAATAAAAAAAAACAGAACTTAAAACTGTTGAATTAATATTTTCAGAAAGATATGGAGTGGCCAATCAATGGGCAAAAGCATTCAGCCAAGGCGAATGGTAGCAACCATAAAAAATGATCAGTTTGCAGCCACAGGAGCAGCTCTGTGTGTTTGTCTGTTATTCAGTGACATTTTAAAATGTTTTTCCTTTGCTAATGTGTGTTCATATAAAGCATGTCACAGTAGGACTAATTCAAACACATTGCCACATTTCATTGCCTTTTCCATTCTGAGGAGGAGACTAGTAATCATAAGACATTACAGGAACAGGGAACTGCTTATTATAAGTTATTAAAACTGACTTTGTGCCTATAAGGTTCAACTTTATGTAAATCAAAACCCTCCTTAGAAATTAAAGTGAAAAAAGGAGTTATAGGATATTATAGGAAATATCATCAAAATGACTATTTCATCAGATCATCTACACCCTTTCTACTATTGCCTTCCAGTTTGCTTTAGTTCGGTTTGCATACATTACCACCATATTTCAGAGGTAAAAGTCAGTGGCACTGCCCTTTAAAGCCGTCCCCATTTCATATCAGAAGCTGCGTGAACAGCTAGAATTCCTGAGTCTGCTCGCCATCCCTTCTTATCTATGAATCCATTCAAAAGGAGAGTGTCTGGCTTCATGCAGGAGCTGCAGTGTTATTATCATCATAGACAGGAACCTCTAAATCACTCTAAAAATACACTGCAGTCAGGCGGGCGGAGCTGATAGCAAGATGCCCTGGCTGCCTGCCGGATCTTGACAGATTGGCGCGACCGTTGGTAGAGCAGAGCCCCTCTGCTGCACCACACAACCCCCATCTCCCTCCCTTCTGTCACTTCCATCACCTACAGGTACGCTTGAGGCTCCCATAGCAATGTGACACTGCTGACGCAAAGACAGAGGCCTGTCAAAGATACCGTCTCAGAATACTCCTCTAAAGGTCTTGTGCAATAGCTCCTAAATGCAGTGCTTCCTATGTGTTCACAACAATGACACCTCTGCTCTGTCAATCATTAACACTGTTGTGTTGTGAAGCAAATGAAATGTGACACTAACATTTTATATACGGACCTGTTTTCTTCTAAAACAACAAAAGGGTATCAAACCTCTTGTCTATGGTCCAGAAAAGAGGATTTTAATACCAAAAGGAGTTTTGGTGTTTATCAAACATCTTGAACAGAAGACATCCCAGACAACGTATGTTGTGTTAAAATGTCTTGGATTTGAAGATAACAATTTGGGTATTGATCCAAATAGAAATAAAATAGCCCTTAAAATCCTCTGTAAGTGATTATTCAATCCTTATGTTCATGACAAAACCTGCAAGTGATACTTCAAAGAACTGGAAATACTGTAGAGTCTTTACCTTACAATATAAAGCACCTTGAGGTGACTGTTGCTGTGAATTGGTAACATATAAACAAAAAGGATTGGACTGGATTAACTGATTGGGGACAAATTGCCCTTCTGTATGTAGAGCAGAAGATCTTAGCGAAAGGCTTTTTTCTTTGTTCATTTTTAAAAACTCCAACTTCTCACGTAGTGAAGGTGTTCTCTGGGTTTTTCACCTCGTCCGCCAACATGAAAACCAATGACAGCGGAGCATTTCTTTGGCCAATCCAATCTAGCAACAAGCTCATCAAATGAATCACCCTCCATCTTCTAATCCCAACTCCAAATTCAAAGCAAAAGAAAATTTAAATGTGCAGATTACTTATGCGTATCCGCCGGACTCTTCTGGGTGCGTTTCTCTAACCTTGAGAAATTCTGCTCGCTCTCATCTTTGGAAATAACCTTGTTATCACACCTGGAAAGTTTCTCTCTCCAGCTCAGCCTCCATCTTTTCGTCTGCCCCTCCCTCGTATACCGAACCATCTGCTTGTGCTCATTCATCACTGTCTTGCTGCGTTCTCCCTAATCTTTCCTTGATCGCTCCATTCAGAACCCAGATTCGCGAACAATCCATTCACGCTTTTTTACATATACATCTCATTAAAAAATTTATTTTTTGTTAATTTGACTCAACATCTTTCCCTACGAACGGTCACCATGCATCTTCCTGTATCATCTCTGTCATGTCCTGTTGCCATGGGTTTTCACGACCTGACTGCTCTGCAGCCTTGATATAAACAACACCAAAGGCATCACATGAAGTTGAATTGGTGCTTCCAGGAGTTGATTTTAGGGTTGCCAGGCGCTGCTTATCAGAGACAAATTGGCCGGGATGACGTTTATTTATTCAGGGAATTATTGCCACTGCCTCGTGCACACAGACCTCGCCAGCTGCAAACCAACACACACTCTCATCAGGTCTCCTGCTCTTTTAACATAGATTCATGTACTCTCCCTTCCCTTTGATACACCACACAGCTTCTCACTACTTCAACTGAACTCCACCCCCCACTCTTCAACATGCTCTCTCCATCTATCACAATTTCACACACCTCTCTCTCCCTCTCCCCCTCCATTATCTCTCTCTCCCTCTCTCGAACACTCACACTCTCAGTCCCAGGCTCCGTGCCGGTTTCATTAGACGACAGGTTTCAGAGGAATGAATTCACACGAGGCACGAAAACGTGATGCCATTATTCAGTCTCCATTCTCCCTGTCTTGTAAACTGTCGGCTCAGGGAGAGTGGGAGATGATTGAGAGCTCAGGTGTGTGTGTTTGTGCGTGTCATGCATAAATTCGCTTGGTTTGGCTCTGAATCGAATGAAAATGGAAGAAAGTGTAGAGGTGATGTGTGGAGATACATACAAAGCATTTGTGTTTCAAGCGTCCGTGTCGTGCCTTGTGTTTCTTATCATGACCTCTACACAACTCTGTGGACATGCAGGTCTAGTTGCAAGTCTACTCTTCTTACTCCTGTACAGACTATTTCTCCCTAACATCCAGGGCTGCCCTCCGAAAGCTGAAGTCAGAGATCCCACATTTAAGTTGCAGTGTGTTTGAGGACGTGTGATGAAGCTGAAATCTGAGGTTTAAGTGTTACCAGAAGAGCCGTTCCCTTTAACAAATCTCTGTATGATGCTGCGTTTACTGACCTACAAGAAAGTAAATAAGGGTCTGGTTCTTGCCAAATTATGAGACCCTTCCTCCCTTCAGTAGAGAAGAGCTGATCCAAACAGAACAAGCTGACAACGTACCATGCTGCTCGAAGCCTGGTACATTTAAATGTCGGAAAAAGTTTTTAAAATTCTAAATGCAAACTCTGAGGAAGAGCTACTCCTACTACTACAACAAACAGGAAATGTGTCTAGTGTTCCACACTGCTGAATCTAAATAACACGTGTTATAGGTGCTTGTTATTCCAGGAACTCATTAAGATAGATGGACACATCAGCCATCTATTTTAATTAACATTGCAGCTAGAGAAGTGCAGGTCATGAAATATTAAGCCGTGGAAGTGCCGAATGCAGCCACATGTAGAACGAGGCAGGCTGTGCAAACAGAGCACTGGGGGAACTATGGGTGAACTGAATAGAGAGTCTAGAGTGTGGAGAACTAATCCGAGCAAATAAAGAGTAAAATTAAGAGCAGAGCAGCAGGATTATGCCGGTTTCAGGACTGAAGAGCAGAGATGAAGATGTGAAGAGCTGCAGAATGAGGTGGATCAGTGTGAACAGTGAGAGGTTGCAGGCAGACGTAGACAAAATCAGAAACTTTAACTTTTCTGATTTGTAAAATGAATAAATCCTCTAAACTTAATCTTAAATACCAGTGTTTTAAATCTAACTTATAATTTGGAAATTATTGTAAAAAGTTATGTAAAATGAACAATTTTACATTTACAGGAAATGCCTTTTGTTGCCACTACGTCTGTTGTTGCAGGATGGGGCCAAAATCTTTCCAGTGGTTTAAAAAATGATATTGAAAATCAAGCATTTTCCTGGGTATCAGTATTGAATTTGAAAGTATCATGACAACCCTGCTCCATTTAAAGAAACAGTATTTTCTCTGGAGTGTTCAGGATACCTGGAAATACTCCAGTTCGACTTTAACAAAGTAGCCGAGTTCAGTTAGTGTCACAGGGATTTAATCTACTATCTAACTCGATCATAAATGGCATCGTTTCTTCACAAATGCTGCAGCTGTTACCAGCAGAAAAAATAATTCCTAACATATATGTGGTGCAATTTTGGGAGACGTGAAATAAAATGAGCTGGAGTCACCAAAGTCAAGATTACCATGATGCCTTTTGCTTTAAAGTGAACCTTTGTTCCAACAAATTTAGCAAGCACAGTTAAAGCGTCCTGCACAGTTCTGGACCGTTTGTCCTCTTCTATGGACCCAGGTCCTGTGTGGCCCTGCAGCCTGTCCTGTAATATACCCAGTGGCAATTAATGAAGCCAAATCAAACTCCCCAAGACAATTCAGACTAGCCTGGCTGGCGATGAGTAACTGGTTACCAACTTATTTGGCAGCAGAATTAAACATCTGCTGTGTTCTGTTTTCTGCCTCAGAGTGTTACTGGTCAGTCTGGGCTTTTCAGCTCTACATGAGCTCCCTGGCTAAACCTCAGCCCGGATGCCCGTTTCCAGGCTCGGTGCCAAAGAGCCTCAGTCGGCACTGGTCTGAGTGTAAAAGTATTTGCTGGCATCCCCTTGCCCCATGTGCAAAGAAAATTAAACAAATAGCTTTGACAACAGTGTCGCTTGTGTTTGCAAATGAAGAGTTGAATGGTCAAAGGATTTCAGCTCAGTTAATGATGACACAATCGAATTAGATAGGCCACCATTATGTGATTATATGACAATATGTGCAACTCTCCTGCACTACGGGCGGAGCTAGGATTATAGGGTTACTGTGAATCCCTATATCACATACATATCCCCACATGGCTACTGTGAGTGTTTGTTTTTCCACCCTTGAGCCTAGTTTGAATACAAAGTTGTAATAAAACTGCTGGTATTATTTTCTGTAATTTGGCCTGGCCTGTCATGGACAGAACACTACAGGTCTGTCTAAAAGAACACGACTCAGAACTGAATATTAACTCAGAAGAAAGAAGAAAACAGATTCAGCAAATTTGATCTACACTACATTTTCCATATCCAACAGACAAGTTATACAAAGTTTAGATAGGTGTCTATGCTCTTTTGGTGACTGTGCTAATCTTTGTGAAAAATAATTTAAAAAGGTAATAAAATAAGAGATGTTAGATGTGAACAATGTTCCTTAGCACTGCAATCAAGTTAAAAAAAAATGTCTTCTTGTCAAGAGGTAATAATCGCCCACAAGGACAATGGAACCAGAAAAACATCTGCAAAGCGTATTTTTCATCACTCCATTTTATTAAATCTTAATGACTAAAAAGGTCATCTAAATGATCCATCTGCTCAACTGTAAAAAGAGAATATATGGGCGTTAAGCGGGTTACTAGGGCAATTATCGCAGCCTTTCTTGTACAAAGTTACTGCAATCTAGCCTTTCAAAAGCTCAATTTATGTTTCGTGAGTCAAAGTCTCCTTTGTTTAAAACACAAAGCATAATGTCAAATGTGGGTCTTTGTCACTGACAGACAAAAAAAAACAAAAAAACCCCAACAAAGCTGAGGAAAGTCATCTGTATGAAAAGAGAACGTTGGCCAAGATGTGTAAGTGTGGGCAATGGGGAGGAAAGAGGAGTGTGACCTTTCCTGAAGTATTTTAGTTAAATAAAAGGTCAGCAACTCCTACAAAATCTAAATGGTATGCACATGAAATTTTCTGGGAGACAGAACTATACAACCAATTTATCTGAAACAAATTCACATCAAAACAACTGGGCCGCCGAGTACAACTTTTTCACAGCTTTGCACTGCCACCAAACCTCCCTGCACTGTACTGAATCAGATCCCTTTAACAAAAAGTAACAACCCGACTGGTTCCAATGAGCCCAAACCAATTATTCAGCAGCAGTTATACAACCTTGATCATCATCTGCTCACATTGATGGCAGACAATAAAAATGCCAAAGCCTGTGGGTACAAACCTACAAGGTGATGTTTTGTTTAAGAACCTTCCCCTTTTTCTTCTCTGTTTGAGAGGCTTATGCACATTCCTGCTGGACTCAGCAGCAGGCAAATCCTTCTGTTTCCTGCTGTCCAACTCGGCACTGGCAGCCCTGCTGAAAGTTTAATCTGAAAGGGAGGCTCACATTAATGTTCTGAAGAAGATTTGATGCCTTGTTTGGGAGCAGAATTCAGGTCTTACTCTTCACTCTCTTTTCACATTGTAACTGTTCCAAAGCCTGTCAGGGTAGGAATTATGTAACAAGCTCAGTCATAAATAGAAGTACCAATTAATTCTAGCAGGTACAGATCAGATCTGAAGTGGTGTCAAGAGGTTACAATTACTAATAATACATTTTTAGAAGCCATAAAAAATGCATTTAACCTTAACCACTAATGTAAGAATTTCCATTTGTTTTCATGGTTATGTTTCACTGCTATCAGATTACAATATATCCAATAACTTACTAATAACTTACTTCCAACTCGGCAAATCAAGTCCATTTGGCAGGTGACTCTGTGGAATATAGTGATGGTTACTGCTCTAACTACAGCCTGACATCATGAACCTGTGATTCCAGAAACACTAAGAATTTCAGTGAGCAAATTTGCCACCGTTACCACTGTGAACCTGAAATGTGCAGACAAGCATGGCAACAGTAACTAAGAGGCATGGAGCTTAGTGAAGCATCAGCTGGATTTCTCTCTGTCTTCCCCTCCACAATCCCTGATCTCTGCTTCACGCTCTTCCTCTGCTTCCTATTCTGCTGCAGAAAGCAGTCTCGAGTCTTTGGGCCATCATTAGGAAGCAATCATCAGGCAAACCTTTCACCCCACTCCACTCTTTCTTACTGTCTCAGTCATCAACACATCCAAGCATACAACGTGCAAGCTTTGGGAGTGAAATGCCTTCAGTTAAACATGCATGGCTTCTCATCCAACATGGAAAATCACTTCTGTTACTAAGTATTAACCAACAGAATATTAGTTTCCCATTATTTCCAAAATATGAGATGAGTAAGAGTTTCCTTTTACAAACAAACAGAATAATTTTTTTTTTAAAAAGCTTGTGTTATAAACTCTCGGCACTGTCAAGTAAATTTTCCTACTTGAAGCACACATGACCGTGAACAAAGTAACCTAGCTAAACTGTGGTTGTTTGGAGGTAAAACTGATAGTGTCTCATCAGTTTTACCTGTACACGAGAGATGTGTCTGCAAATAAAATGTAGAAGGTGAGTGATAATGACACCCTGTCAGGTGAAATGTTAGGAAGGTATTTATGTATGCAAAACAGATCTAAGTTCGGCGACTCGCCTATGAACAGTAAGGGTTTGGCTGACACCGTTTTACACTTACGAGCACCAAACTAAGACCATGGTAATAGTGCCATAAGATTTCTGGAATCAACCCTCATGAAAAAGGCAACAACAGTGAGGAGTTTTGGATAATAGCTTACAGCTGACAGCATGCTGCATCCATAAAAAGATAACTAAGGAAGTACTAGAAGTAGGCTCTGTGGGTTATTCAATATCTTGCGATCAATGCTGACAATACACCCAGAGCAGCACAAGATGCATCGCATTGCTTTTGTTTGTATACAGAGACTTTATGGACATGCACAAATACTCTAACATATCATGAATACCCCAAAAGGTGTATTCAGTTCATTTGGACGTAGTGTTTATAGTGGGAGAAACGTTCAGCTGACTGCAGGCTTCCCCAACCTTATAAACAGTACTCATGGCCGCTGATCAATGATCTTTGATTAATGATCAACGCACTTTGATTGGTGGTTGATCAATGGTCATGACAATTTCCATATTAATGATCAAGGAACTGACCTCATAGCCAAACAGTCAAGGCACACTTTGGTACAAGAACTCAGTTTATGGCACTAGATATTACTTATTTAATATCTGCACATAAACATGTTATTTTGCTTACTGATCATGAAGCCATCACATAAAGGCATGTAAGCAACAGGGTCAAGTAAAGTTACATGACACTGAGTGAAAGTGGTCATTACATCATCCACACAAACCCAGCAGAGATAATGTGAGAAGGAATGAAAATCCAGTAGCTCTACAGAAGATTACATGGCTGAGTCTACTGATTAGCAAAGCTTGAAATCAAAGTAGGGTTTGATCTGGTATTTTTACAGGACTCTGAAAGTGACTGAAGCCAAAGAGAACCTACTGGTACACAGAGGGCCTGTAGATAGTCTTCTAAACCCCCCACCCCCAAATGACTCGTATACTGAAAATCCTGTAATAATTCTTTTTGCTTTACTTGAATGCAGTAATTTATGAGCTTTAATGCCATTAAGAAAAGCAGCAAAACAAAGAAACAGCATCAAATGCTTTTGAGATTACAACCGAGAATGTGTTGTTGAAAACTGAGTTTAAAGTGACAGATCATCTCTGTGGGCAAACAACCAAAGTAATCTTGTAATGGAAAAAGCATGCTATGAATAATGAGGCAGCTCTCTCCAGTACTGAGCTGACAGTGGATCCAGGTGTCCAAGCCTCATCCCCGCTTTGCATCATCCCCATCGCCTCCAACCTAACAGGCCTCTAGCAACAACATGCCTGAGGCTGTCTGTAATATCATTTACTGTGAGCGTGTCAAACTGCCGCTGGGGAAAAGCCATGGGGATGAGATATGAGCAAATCTCCACTTGCAGGTTTAGATGAAAATCGCTGGACTGCAAAACCAATAAAGCAATAACAGCCACTAGACAGAGTATGGATGGCAGGCCTCAGACTCACCACTGAACTCCCTCGCGTGTCGCGAAACGAGACTAAAGCCGCTGAAATTACTTCAAAAAGCCACAAATTAAATCTATAGAAAGTAGCAACCCTAAGAAACAACACTCCTCAATTTCTACTGCAAGTAGGGCTACAACGATTCGCTGGCATCATCGATTACGTCGACTACAACAAATAGTCGACATTTACATTGTCAATGTGTCGTATACTAATACCACGTAAATGCATGTTTGTAACTGCAATACACTACAGGAAGCTATGGGGGCAGTATCGCCTCCATCGTCTGCCAAGACTGGAGTCAAAACGAATGAAAAAGATCGCACTGCAAACGCAAAGCACGAGGACGGAAAAAAAATTAATTGTCTACATGACTGTTACCGCATCATCATTTCTAATTCTGTTTTGTTCTGTTTTAGTAGTATTAGGCACAGGCATATACTAGTTTTAAAAAAATCCAGTGTATTTGCTACTTTTGTCTTACAGAAAGGTCATGAGTTATAGTGGCTTGAACTGTGTAGACAAAGGATGTGTTTGGATCTGAAGTCAAAAATCAACTCAGCTCATCTCAACAGAATAGGGTGGAAAAATAAATGCATCGGCATCAGCGCGAGGCAGAGGAGACAAGGTTATCTGAGGCACAATGGGAGCCCTGGTCCACTTGTTACCATTCTGGCCAGCCCTCTTCTCTCAGGACAGATTAAGGCTGAGCTGGAAGGCATGCAGTGAGCACAAAGAGCTTTACGCATTTTCTTTTTTAACAGCTGCATGGAGGGCATGTTAAATAGAAGCTAGCTGTATACAAACTGTTATGTATGTAATGCTTTTGTCGGGAACAGAACGCTTCTCAGTTCTAGCCTGAAACGGGACGATGCCGCGCTCGCTTGGTCGGAGATGAGAAATCTTTCCACATTGCCCTCCAGTCAAGAAGTCAGGTTCAGAATTCAAGTTTAAAGAAATGCAAAGGGATACTTTTTATCCCAACGTGCAGTGCATCAGGGTCTAGCAAAATATGAACGTGGTTTAAATCCATAACTCGCACTATTTTCATCCAGTCAGCCAGACTTTTGGATGTCTGAGTGTTAAAAGCAGTCAATGTCAGTAATAGCTAACACAGCAGGAGGTCCACTGCATCTCTCAAATACTGCTTTTTCTTTCTGCATTCTGCACTCTCTCCAAATCACACCAAAACACAATCAATACCACCTGTAAGAAGACAGGATACGCCTCATCAATAATGGAAGTGTGTTTTGTGAGGAGCGCAATGCTTGATTTTGCCTTGTGTCTTGCTTGTATTTTATTGGCCACCCAGTGAATAATAACAGCATCTATCCAGAGTCAGCTATTACAAGGCGGCAGGGGAAAACCACCCAGACAGACACAATGATAAAACACAAAAGGACATGCTGCAGATGAACAGTCAGACACACATGAATACTAACAAATGGAAGTGCGCACACACACACAAGCAGCATCTATCTACCATTTAGCAGCAGCTCATAAAATAACAGAGGCGCCTCCGGCCAATTTGCCAGACGGAACGTTCCAATTTGACACAAACGCCTCATAAGCATGCACCCTCACACCACACACACACACGCACATAAACGCACACATCCAGCAACATTAGCATAAACACACAAGTCAAGCTGGCAACTCAAACAGATAAACAAGCACAAAGAGTTAAATCATTATTGGCAGTGATTATTACTAACACATCTATCGATATTAACCATAGCTCTCCTCATCTTTTCACCATTTACTTTCGTAATTCAAATGAATCAAACACGACACAAAGGCAAAGGCTGCAGCCTACACAGTCATTCCATCCAGCTATTGTTTAGCAGGTTATGTGCTAATTGCGTCTTCTTTACAAAGCTGTGACAGAGGGCTGGATAGCTCTGGATAGCTGTGTGCCTACTTCATCAACTCTGAAAGCCATAGACCACAGATGAAGACATGCAATTGACTAATAACACAAGGAGGTACAAGAAAAAGCTTGGGAACGCTTTGAAATAACCTGGATTTCTCTATTGATTACTGACAGAATGTGACCACCTAAGACAACTGTGGATATGCACCATCTGAACTAATAGCACACAGGCAGTTTGAAGTGGCCAAAGCAAAACTGTAGAGATGCAAGAAGCCTGAAAATGCTACACGTATATTTCTAACATTCTGGCTGCAACAGAAGCATATTTCATTTCTAAAGCATGGCAGAGGCTTGGGTTTGATTTGCTGACTCTGAGCTTGGTTGGCTTTCAGCACTGAAGAGAACACTGAATTACACACTGCATCAAAAAAGCTCAGGGGCACCCATAGTACACAAACTACTTTTCCGGGATCCACCATGATCTGACTCACATGAAGATCTGACCATTTTTATACGTAATAAAATGAGAGATCTTCATAGCTCCAAAGGATTCACAAATGTACAAATGCCTTACAGCAACATCAAACATGAGCACGTATGAAAAACAGCTTTGCTAGCGCAATCATTTTGCCCATTTATCAATTAAGAGAACTATTTTCAGAACTTTTGGTTCATAAAGATACCAGTAACATTTTCTATATCAGAAATTTGGACAACCTTGCTGACAAAAATTCCGTCTTAACTGGGCACTGGTTATTTAAAACTACTATTATTTCTTCACTTCAGCAGCTTCTGTTTTTTAAAATGCCTCAGGCACGAGCTAAGCCAGGTATAAATATTGTATTTGTTACAAGAATGAACTCAAGAACCTTTGTGCTCTCTGAGCTCTCGGGGAACTGAGGACTCAGTTAGCTGGGCTGCACTCGTACTAATAGATTTACAGTGTATAACCAACAGGTCAAATTAGCCAGGCAACCCGGCCAATCAAAGCAATCTGTGCTTTTAGGGAGGAGGTTTTTAAGAGACAGAAGCTAAAACTGAGCATTTCTGGTACAGGATATGAAGAGCTATTGCAACAGATAACAGAAGTAAAAAAAAAAAAAAAAAATTCTGAACAAGCATCCAAACATATCCCAAAATAAAATGATAAATCTGCAACTGAGCATAATACGAGCACTTAAAGTTTGCATAGTTATGAACTTGCAGACTATTCACAGCCAAAATTTATCAGCTCCCATTTGCCCAAAGGAGCTTTGCAGTGAGTTTTAGCCCCCTGCATAGCCTGTCTAGCCTGCAACTTTAGTGTTTTGGTTAATTGGCGCAGTTCTTAGTGGGCGGTCCTTCTCAGTCAATAAGTTCTAAAAAGCCTCTGTACACTTCAGACTACACAGCAAGCAGCAGACAGGCAGAGTGGAGCATCAGCTGCTGAAGAGCCAGATAGTTTTGTACAAGTGCTGGCAGAGACCAAAAAAGAAAGACTTCACAGACTTCCAAACATATAGATATATAGATAGAGATAGATAGTTTAAGCTATAATTCAGTCATTTTAACATTTTATATGAATCGTTTCTGTAAAACATATTTAATTTGAACAGCAGGTAATGTTGTTAATGTTTTGAAAATGTACAAAATGTTCAACTACAACGAGTGTAGTGGCTGGATCATTGTGATCATCATAGATGGCAGATAAAGAGGTGCATACCAATAAACAAATCCCGATTGTCTCTCCTTGTACAAAAAAGAATTTCTCACCAAGCATTATCAGCTACACTGTCTAATTTTAAACCTAACACTACAACTTTACTGTGATAAGGCTGACACATTGGAGTGTTAGCCCAACAGTGAGATTATTTGAGTGTTTATTGCTCACTAACAAAGTGCAGATCTATGCACTAAATAAAGACTTGTTAAATATCTGCAGTATCTCAAATACATTTAGATTTCTCCTGTTCGTCACGTGCATCCTCTTGTTGCAGCCTCAGCGATCCTATGCTCGTGTTTGCAAACATTTTTTTCCCCTAATGTGATATGCATCCTGCTGGAGGCACTATCGCATGACCTTGTCCACAAGAGAAGGAGCCGTGTGTGTTTGTCTGAGTGTTAGGAAGATGGTGTGTGTGTGTGTGCACATCACGCATGCATCCAAGTGCGACTTATGACTGTGTGAGCAAACTGCCGATGGGTAAAGGCGGCAGTATCTGGCTTACCAAAGATATTTGTGGAATGTCCTTTCTTGGCGATGGGCTTTAGCTCGTTGTGACCCCAGCCGTACTGTCTGTAGCTGTCCCAGGCATGTTTCATCATCTAAAAAAAACAAACAAACAAAAAAAACAGTATGTTAGAAGAAGCAAAGTCCTTTGACACGTGTGACATCACTGTCACAAAAAACAAAAGGGACACAATCATACAGTCATCATGGTGGTATGATTTCAAGTTGCACTGATATAATTTTCATTTGAGCATTACATTGGTTTATTTACAGCAGCTGTTGTAGCCTGGGTTAGTTGTCATAGGAACGTGAAATCCACCAATCAATTCAATGCAAAACAATAGTGTTTTTCTTTTTTTTCTTTTTGTTTTTTTAAATGACATCAGAAACAGCAGTATGCGACATTACGTGATGGCAGAGCTTCAGTTCATCCTTTGTCATTTTTTTTTTTTTTTTTTTTTAATAAATAGGACAGGGGGAATGAATGAGAGAAAGAGGGGGAGAGAAAGAAAGAAAACCAAAGGGGAGAAGAGACGGTGAGAAGGGGGGGGAAGAGAGAGAAGAAAAAAAAAAAAGAAC
Organism: Rhamphochromis sp. 'chilingali'; assembly: GCF_963969265.1. Taxonomy (NCBI): domain Eukaryota; kingdom Metazoa; phylum Chordata; class Actinopteri; order Cichliformes; family Cichlidae; genus Rhamphochromis; species Rhamphochromis sp. 'chilingali'. Next base: position 30,741,160 of record NC_137941.1, on the reverse strand, counting down.
TCCTGGGTCACCTGTATGGAGAAAAAAAACAAAAAAAACAAAAAAAACAAACAGAGGAGACAGCAAACAACAAAGAGCAACATAATAATAGAGAAAACAAAGCACCATCACAATAAACTAGCTAGTCATAGATATCAATATTTACTAAATAATAAACGATATTGTGCAGCACGCAAGATAGACAGCGCACAGTGTGCTTTGAGGCAGCAGCCAAGAAAGCTTTAGTCCGCGTCTGTGAATACCCATGTGTGCATACCTGTGTGGATCAGCATGCTTGCATTCTAAAGGTTTCTCCATGTAATGATCTGCTAGGGAGTGTGGGGGGGCCACAGCCCCGTCCTCCAGGGTGTGAAGCGGGTATGGAGGAGATCAAAACTCCAGACATCCAGAGGCCCCCAGAACACAAGAGACCAAGGAAGACCAACAGAGGGGCAGCCGCGCCACTGTTCCAGTAAGAGCTGAGGAGAGTCCCAGATGAGGGCTCGCCCAGCAGCCGCGGAGCAGAAGTCAGGGGGAGTTGCAGTGACGCGCCCGTGAGCTCCGCCGGCCCCCAGCTGTGCCTGAGTGACCGAGCCCCAGGCCGAGAGGCCGGGGGCACCCCATCTCCAAAGGGGCCCGAGCGAGCCCCAGGCCCCAGGCCCCGACAAGCGGCCGCCAAGGAGTGAGCCGGTGTGTACCCGGACGCCCACCCCCAGACACAAAGAACCACCAACACACCGACACCTGAGGGAGTCCGCCACCGGCAGGGGAAGTGGTGGTGGGTGGAGATAGGCCTCCAAACCTTGGAGGGCCTGAGGTGTCCCCAGAGAGGTGGCGTCTGATACCCAACCTGACATATAGACACAGACATACAGGCACACACAGACACAAACATCCATTCCCACCCTCATGCTCATAGTGTTTTTCTACACACAGGCCCAATGGCAAAGCCTCGTCTTCTCTCTATATATATCATTATATTGCATTACTTCCTTTCAACCAATCATACAGACATCGGTCCACTGAACAGAGAAGAATAAGACTCTACTTTTCATATGAGCTTTGAAAAGAGGCTGGAAAAGAGGAGACTCGGGGAGGGAAGGAGGATAAAAAGAGCAAGAGATTGGGAGATGAGCCCTGACATGGAGGCTGATGCTGTGAAGAGGCGCTCCAGGGCAAACAGAGAAGATGACACAGCCAAGGGAGGAAAGAGAGCCAGCTTTTACTGAATCAGTGCTGCTCTCTATCCATTTCAAAACACCTCCTCCCCTTCGCAACTCTTACACCTGTGGCATCGACAACAGAAAAAAGAAGAAGGCACATTTCCTGTTCATGTGGCCGTGTATTGTATATCACAGTCTCATTTATATGGATATCTGCTGATTTCTTGCCCTCTGTTGCAGTCTGTCTACATGACTGTTACCTCATCATCATTTCTGGTTAATGATGATCTCGGTTTTGACAAAGTGACTAAGATGTAGAGCTCTTCCCAATACCAATTGAAAGTTGGGGTTTCCCCAACTACAAGCTACAAAATTTACAAAAATGACAAAGTGCATCTCTGGCCCATAAAATATAGACCTGTCATTTTACGGCCACCAAGCTACACCAGTTTCCCTCTCTGTCCAACAGCCTGCCTCTTTATGCCACCATGAGCATCCAAATCCTCTTCCAACTTTCTCTCTCCTTGGAGCAGGCATGCAGCCAAGCTAATAAAGACAAGGGCCAGAAGTTTCATTGTGTTCTTGGCTTCGTGGCTTTCCATGACGCACTCCGTTCACGCACCGAGGATTATAAATCAAATTAATACGCACCGGGACATGGACACTTAAACGTTGGCTGACTCCCTCTGATATGTGTTGATTGGACGCTTCATCAAATTCTGATTGGCTCATATGCCAAGGACAAGCGCTGCAGTGCGGGGAGCTTGACAATGTTGACAAACTGCTTATTTAAAGGACCTTGGAATACTAATTGGACATTAGGCTACAAAATTCAGTGATTGATTCTGACAGCTACCGCTTGCAGTATCTTGGGAGATACATGCAAAGGATTGGGGGGAAGGGGGTGGATGGGCTTGCACTGACCCAGTGGCTGATGCACTCTACAATCAGAAGTAAAGCTCCTCAGTAATTTGCTGCAGAGAGGAAATAGCAGCCAAAATGAACACTCCTGTGACCTGTATTCATCAATATCCCTATGAAAGGGCACTGCAGGATGCTAGAAGGTGGCTATTAGCACCAAAGATATTATTATTATTATTATTATTAGGCTTTATGTTGTACTATGTAGTTCAGAGTAGGGAGCAGGAAATTCTGTTAAATTATCCATGTTCTTGTTCCACACTTCAAGTGTTGCTGGAATTAATCTGTTCATGGACACCTTCATAAGAACTTGAAATACCAATTTCATAACGGAAAAAATGAAAACGTTTTGTGTTTAAGCCAAACTGAACACAAAGCATCTAACACCGTGATAAACTGTGCAACAAAGGGTATGTTTAAGTTAATAAACCGTGTTCCCACCCACACTGCACCAAAGATTCCTCCACAAAACGTGCCGTGACACACGCCTTTACCTCTAGTCAGTGCTGCTGGTGATTACTTCTCTTTTCAGTTAGTACCCACTGTGAATTACTACATCTCGGAGTGTGGAGACCAGAGGTGTGGACTCGAGTCACATGACTTGGACTCGAGTCAGACTCGAGTCATTAATTTTATGACTTTAGACTTGACTTGAAAAAATGTTGTAAGACTTGTGACTTGACTTGGACTTTTACACCAATGACTTGGGACTTGAATTGGACTTGAACCGGTTTACTTGAAAAGACTTGATATTTTACCCCAAATATAAAATTTAACATGCATATTATATAGAGATTGAAAATGTGACGTCATTCACGGGTAGAACAGCAAAGGATTCTGGGAACTCGTGGCAAGCGGTACTAGCGCACGCAGGCTTTCAATTGAAATCAGTCACACAGCGATAAAAAGAAACACAAAAATGTCAAGAAGCCGTTGTATTATTAACTGCAATAGCCGGTCGCATGACAGCCACGGGAAGCCGACGGGTAAAGAGATCGGTTGTTATCGGATTACGTCGTTGAAGAGAAATTGTTCGAGCCATGTTTCCGAAGTAACAAAGAGGCGACTGGATTGCAGCCATTCAAAGATCAAATATAACGTCCCAGAACACTCCAGCTCACAGGTTAGTCTGCTCCAAGCATTTACACGAAGGTCAGTGTCTTTTAGTACTTAATACGTCATTTTCATAACATAATTGGTGATATAGGTTACAAGCAAGTCTGGCGCTGAACAGAAATGGTCGCGCTATGCTCCTTTATTTATTGTGCATAAATAGTGAATTGTCCTGACACAATATTGCGTTTCGCTTCTGTTATTATGGTACATTGACAAAAACATATACTTTTATTCACAGGATAAAACAGGTTTTTTGTATCACTAATTGCCCAGTACGATTACAGCATACAATATTATTGTCACTGCTACATTTCTGTGATGCTACCAGAAATTATTTCCACTGCTAATTAATTACCCTTGAGCTCAAAGGTCCTATTAATAAACGGTTAAGGAATGTGTATTTATGACGACGATTTGTGAGACTGGTAAACTTATGATACGTACGATGGTCTTTACTTTCTACACGGTGCATTTCAAGGTCCTGCACCCATCCGTCGGTAAACTGTACCTGGGCTTGTTGCAGTGACCGGAAGTTACTAAACTTCATGAGTGTGTGCACTCACTCCAAGAACCGTATGATTATAAATATGCATATAAATATGCTACGATGAGATAGCTGACTTCATCTAACTAGCAAATGTTGTCCAGGCTACGTTGGTGATGCAGTTTTTTTTAATGTGTATGATATTTTTGTCATGCGATTTTAAAGCCGGTCCTACAACCGCATCCAAGAATAACATGCAGCTTATCTCAGAACTGTCGGTGAAAATTATTCTTGGAGCTAGGTTTAATTGAGCTGCATTTTAAAGAGGTGCAATTTCACAATTTGTGTATATTTTCTAAGTTCACTATTTTGTCATGTGTTGAGAAAAACACAGATTTTAAAATTACATGGTCTAATATTTACATTTAGCATAACTGCAACATTATTTTTTCGTTTTTTTTTTTTAAAGACTCGAAAGGACTTGAAATTCAAAGTTTCAGACTTGTGACTTGACTCGGACTTTTACACCAGTGACTTGAGACTCGACTCTGACTTGCCTGACATTACTTGAGACTTGACTTGAGACTTGAGGATAAAGACTTGAGACTTACTTGAGACTTGCAAAACAATGACTTGGTCCCACCTCTGGTGGAGACATCCAACAGCTTGTGGTGTAGGATAAGGGGAGCCTGTTCAACTCTTCAGAGAAGCACCAGTAGAAACACAACGCTGTCGTTTCACATGATTCATCTTTTCTGTGGCAGCTGCTTATACTTATACTATTATCTTGCATATACTTTTAGTTTTAAAATCCCACTTCTATGCTATTTTGCATTTTCCCCCCCTCCAACCCTTCGATTTGAACTGCAACGAATGGACAAGCTAATGTTTTCCTAAGTTTTTTTTATTGGACAATGGCAATTTGTTTAAACCATTACTTACAAGATAAGAGGATTTTTCCCCCTAAAAAAAAAAGTATAAATTTGTAGCTTTCGCATTTGGAGTCTAGGCTGAATCTTACTATCTGCAAGTCTACCAGATCCTGCCTCATTAGTACTTGTCATGACTTGGTAAACATCCTACTGCTTTTTTGTTCTGCCAGGTCTGAAGAACAAACTACTTCAGAAAATGCAGAAAAATATAGCATTTATCCAGGTATAACAGCCTGATGTGTTTGTTGTTGCATTCTTTTTTCTTTTTTCTGCTGAAGACCGAAAACTGAAAGCTGCAATATGATGCAAGAGGTAGTACATAAGCGTTTTATTTATTTATTTATATCCGTTATCTGTCCAAGTATACATCTCACAGATTAAAAATCTCTTTTTCTAAGAGAGTTTAGAGACGAGGAGGAAAATGTTTCGCGTTTGGAAACAGCTCATCAGAAAATGTCTTCACTCACGATGAATTATTATTGCGATTTTGGCGAAATGCTGAGTATTGCAACAACATACATTTATCATCTTTTTAAGCTGTAAATTATGTCCTCAAAGTTAGACTGTCAAAATTTTGTTTATCCGATAAAATAAACATAATGTTATCTTACTTGGTTATTTTTTTTGCAACAAAATGGCATTAGCAAGTATACCAATACTGCAACCAAAACCTGCCATAAATGTTTGTCACAGTCTGCAACTAATGAGGTCAAGTTGGGAATTATGTGCAATCTGTTTCTGATAATGCAGCAATTAACTGATAACTCGTTGAAGCTAAGTGTGCCCAGTGTTGGATGCTCTTTGAGTCGAGCCGGTTTCATGCAAGTCTGTTCAACTAACGTCATCTCAGGATGACTGTGCATGGGATGAGCCCTCTTGTTCATAGTATTCATTCAACTATTTAAATGTATTTTTTGAAATACTGATATTTGGTGTATCAGCATCCCTTGACATGTATCAAGATATGGCACGTCAATCCAGAACACCAATAAAGGGAGACAGTAGCACTGTCAAGAAATATGAATATGTCTGTATGTTCATAGGCATCTTTTGTTTTGTAACCATTATTTCTGAATGGCTACATTAGCCAGTGATCGAAGCGCTCACTTGTAGTATAGAGAATTTTTAGAAACAATCTCCTGGGAATTTCTCCTTATTTTTCCAAATCCAGGCCATTTTTTAAAAATTAAAAAGTCATTAGTCATAAACTGGATCATCATCAATCAGCACACTCGTCTCAGTAAGGCAGCCTGTCCCCATTTCAACTGCATAATGAAACACATTCACACATGGTTTCAGTGTCTGAAGACCAACTTAATAAAATCGTGTCTTGTTGTGTTCTGTGCCTAAGGATCGGGAAACCTGTGACTGAAGGTTTTTATTATCGCCCTCTACAGTGTTTTGCTTATTTTCATGCTTCCCAGTTTCTATACTGCAACTGCAAAAGTATTAATCATGCAACATTATACACTCCAGCTCACTCTGGAATGAACTGGCAGCCCAAGAGTGGCCCTGTGTTATTAAGGTCAGAGCCAGAGAGAGATTAAAAACCTCTCTTTCCCTCCCACACCTTATCAACTGATGAGCTTGAAAGTAAAAAGTGAAGTCTCACACACGGTGCAGGGTCCAATGGAAAAGGCAGTGGTATTTCTCATTTGAGGAATTTATTTGGCCAGCCCACAAAAAAGATTTGTCTTTCCATTTTGGTTGAGGAAAAAAAAAATGTAAAAAGCAGTCCGAAGTGTAAAAGTATTTAAAAGGTTAAAGCAAATAGTGAGAAAATGTTCCACTGTGAGATACACTACCAGTCAAAACCTTCTAATTTAATGGTTTTTCTTTATTTTTACTACTTTCTACATTGTAGATACATACTGAAGACATCAAGTATAAGAAGAACGATATATGCAAAGAAAAAAATGCTAAATAACTCTCAATATGTCCTATGTTTTAGATTCCTGAAAGTAGCCACCCTTTGCTTTGTTGACAGCGCTGCAAACCCTTGGCCCTCTGTCAGTAAGCTTCATGATGTAGTCACCTGAAATGGTTTCACTTCACAGGTGTGCCTTGTCAGAGCTTATTTCTTGCCTTCTTAATGGGGTTGGGAGCATCAGTTGTGTTGTGCAGAAGTCAGGTTGGTGCACAGCTAACAGCCCTTTTTGACGAATGTTAGATTTCATATTATGGCAAAAACCAATCAGCTAAGTAAAGAGAAACAACAGTCCATCATTACTTTAGGAAATGAAGGTCAGTCAGTCTGGAAAATTGCTAAAACTTTGAATGAGGAGACTGGTGCAAATCAGGCCTTTATGTTCAAACAGCTGCTAATAAACCACGACTAAGGAAAAGCAACAAGCAGAAGAGTTTGTTTGGACCAAGAAACATGAGGAATGGACATGTGATGAAAACCTGATGGAAGACCTGTGCTTTGGTCTGATGAGTCCAAATTTGAGATCTTTGGTTCCAGCTGCCTTTGTGGGACGCAGAAAAGGTGAACGGATACTCTCTACACGCATGGTTCCCACCGTGAAGAATGGATGAGGATGTGTGATGGTGTGGGGGTGCTTTGCTAGTGACACTGTTGGGGATTTATACAGCATGGCTACAACAGCATCCTGCAGCGACATGCCATCCCATCCGGTTTGCGTTTAGTTGGACCAACATTTATTTTCAATACGACAATAACCCCAAACACACCTCCAGACTGTGTAAGGGCTATTTGACCAAGAAGGAGAGTGGCCTCCACAGTCACCTGACCTAAACAAGATGGTTTGGGATGAGATTGACCACAGAGTGAAGGCAAAAGGGCCGACAAGTGCTCAGCATCCCTGCGAACTCCTTCAAGACTGTTGAAAACTATTTCAGGCGACGACCTCATGAAGGTCATCAAGAGAATGCCAAGAGTGTGCAAAGCAGTAAACAAAGCAAAGGGTGGCTATTTTGAAGAATCTAAAATATAAAACATGTTTGGAGAAATGTCCCACTTTTTTCACTACATAATTCTGTATGTATTCATTCATAGTTTTGATGCCTTCAGTGAGAATCTACAATGTAAATAGTAATAAAAATAAAGGGAAACCATTAAATGAGAAAGTCTGTCCAAACATTTGACTGGTAGTGTATGTAATAAATTACTGCAGCTTTGTATGAATCTCTCAATATGTAATGCATTTAATGCTGCTCCAGAGTCAAGAATGCAAAATAAAACCCTGATCTCATGGTAAATGGGCATTATTAAGACTGAAATGTGTGAAAACAGTCGGCAACCAATCTGTATTCTTACATAGACATAAAATTGTAAATTTATCCCAAAGACACGATGTCTTCTTAAATGTTCTTTATTCACAGAATCCAACTCCCTAAATCAAGACAATTAGCTGTCTTAGTCAAAAAGGCAGGTTTGGCTCCATCTTCATGGGTCTACACAATGTGTTAAAAGCTATGACCTTCACAATGGCAACCTGGTAGGCTGTTTGTGCCTGCCCTACACAAGAAGCACAATGTGCCCGTGGCCATTTCTTACCCAAAGTACCAGCAGCCATCATTCAGACACCCTTTATGGCTCATGTGCCGCAGTCTCATACACACAAACACAATTACAATGTACAGTCATGGACAACCACAGGGCAATGAAATATTCGTAAATCTCTCTCTAGCCAGCGGCTGCAACCAAGGCCATTACTCGAGAAAAAAATAATGTATATTAAAAAAATAATACAAAATAAATTATTTTTAAAAAAAAAAATCAGCTCAGCTCACACAGAAGTGGGACACAATGACAAGCTTTTGGAGGTTTGGGGAGCTGGAGAGTTATGTGCTGCTTAGAGTGACCTCCAGAGTCAGTCTGACTGATTTAAAGCACCCGTCTGCCTGCCCTCATCTTTCTCATCTCCTTCCAACTCACCCCATGGAGGCCTCGTATCTGGCTTAACGGAAGTCCTTTCAGAAGACGCATTAGGGTGGTAAGAGTGTGACATCTGAATTGCCTCTTGCAGTAAATACATTCATGGCACTTAAGCAGAGGGTGGCAATAAATTCCCCATGAAATTGAGGCAGTAAAAAAGTCAAGATAGGCTGTTTTCAAGCAGCTCTGAAGCCAAGAGTTCAAGAGATGGTGGCTCATAATATGGTTACCTCTGTGTTATGTATGGAACCTCCATCCAAATCAAACAATTCCCCCCATCATGACGACAATCCTATCAATCTCTGGACAAAAATCAACGGGCGCCATGTTTCCAGGAGACAATGAGCATGTCTCAGAAGCCAGATTTTAATCCAAATGGTGATTGCAAGTTATTAAAGGCATTTATCAACAAGTAGAGATTACTAAACTCTTATTATAGTGAATTAAATGACTATCAGCGAGAGTAAGGCTTCCAGGTCCACCGGGAAGACAATGGCACCCTCTCACAGCAGCAGCCTCCCTCAACAGGACAACAAGCGACAATCCAAAAGCTTTTCCTGAACAGATTAAGGTGCTGATCTTGCCAAACTCCAAACATCTGGATCTAAGCAAACATCCAAAAAATACACTAGAAAAGTCCAAATCACAGAGGCTCAGCACCCCAGGTTAACCACAAAGGTTCTTTGTCCACGAGTTGTAGTTTCAAGACATAATAGCAAAGTACAAATTATTAGGCAGCTAGTTTTAATGTTGTGACTAACAATTGCATATGAAACTACCAATGAGTAATGGCCTATAAATAACTAAACATATGAAAGAACTCACAGTTTCAAAGGTAATGCATCATATTGACATTTTCAAGTCATAAAGAAGCTGCAATGCTTATGGATTTTATACTGATAATTTTTATCAAAGCTGAACTAGAAGAAAATGACTAAGATTAGAAGTGAGAACCAAGAAGACTATATTTTCCAGTGAGATGTTTTAAAGGGGAGAGGATGACTCACCCATAAGTGCAGAATAGAGTAAATATTAGACAAATAAATCAGGACTTTTTACATTATCTAACCATTTTTGCATTTTTTTTTTTTAAATCAACTAAGTACACAAGCTAAACAAGCCTAAGCTTTACCGCATCAAACTTGGAAAAGAACTGTAAGTGAACTTGACACTGTGACCATTTATAATAAACTTGTAGGTAAACATTTTTCACTATTTGAACATGCAGCTTGTTTTCACATCCAAAATATTTACTACATACTGCTGACCAATGTTCCCTCTAAGCTGCGCACGTTTGCGATTGCACACTGCTGGCACTGTCTCTGCACACAGAAAATCTGCATTGTGCCCCCAAAAAAATCTAACCTGAATTGAAATTAAAATTAAAACTTTAACAATTCTGTTTTGCAGTGTTAGTCAGTGAGTGACTGGCTGCTCCCGTATGGGATTAGAACGATACCACCTTATCTCATAGTCCAGCCAATGATGCGATTCACATATACGCAGCTAATCAACGTCGTTGACAGACTATGACAGCGTCCTTATGTGCCGACACCGTTGTTTTAGCTAGCAAAGCGGCGTGGCTGATGTGGAGTGAAGCCACGTTAATGACAACGTGTAGAATCATTGGAGATGTGAGCAGGACAGACGGAACAATTGAAAAAGTGTGGACTTTACACCAGTTTTTAAATTGTGCTGATAGGCCACGTAAAACCACAGTTATGATAAAAATATCTGCAATCTTTGGTTTTCTTCCTGAATACTGTCGTTGTTTATATTTACTGCAGGAAGAAACAGTAAAAACTGCATTTTATAAGGAAAACGCTTGAAAGCACTCAACACAAGCAAAAACAACACCAAAAAACCCAGCCTTTCCTATTGGTGGAAAAATGTACCATGTCAACCAATCAAGGGGGAAGTTTTGGGAGTGACACATCTCCGAGATGTGAGAGATTTGCGACGTTTAGCGCAAATCTTGTGTAGTTAGTGTGTAGTGTAGTCAATAGTTTTGTTGTGTGTGTCAGAACAATGAGGCGACTACTGAATGTTACAGGTGTTACAGGAGTGATACATCTCATGTTGTCAGGCCTGCAGGTATCAGGCTGTTGTTCTCCTTTATCTCTTAGTGGACAAATTATTTTTTGGAGTGGCACAAATAATTTGTGTGGCATCAAATTTGATGCAGAACAGCTGATTGTTCTGTAAATAGTTTGAAATGTTGAAAAAAACAAAAACCTGTTCTTTGCTAAACTCAGTTACTTTTTTGAAGAAGTAACTATATAATTCTTTGCCCAACATTGGTCTTTATATACTGCATTTTATTCAGACAGAGTTACAGGACTCCCAGACCACAGACTCATAAGACAAGTCAGAGCTTTATTTTAAAAAAAGAAAGAAAGTTGTGTTTTCAAAATTGGACTTCATGTTATTTTTACTTCCAATAGTGTGAACATACTACACAGGTCATGAACAATTTTTTTAAATTTTCATTGTAAGTGGGCTAAAGCAGTTAATTAAAAGTCATCTAACATAAATGTAAATGCTGTAATTTGATTATTTTAATAAACCATGTAACTTGGATGGACTTGATGCTGGCCAGCATGACCACAGTGCACACGTCTGCTGCTGCTCACAGTGGTCCGAGGGATCGCTCAGGGAGTTTGTGCGTTCGCTCAGACACATGAAAAATTAGAGGGAACATTGCTGCTGACATAAAGTGTTTTCCAGGTGGATACATGAAATCGAGCTGTAGCCTTCAGTCTCTGAATAAATGTATGAAAATACAGTGAAAAAACACTCTTTATTTAAGAGTGTCTTTAGCAAGAATAAAAAGCCTGCAATCAGTATCTCAGACTCTGTTGCTTGTGAAGCTCGCACACAAGAATTTCACTCACATGTGCTGTACCAATGTACCTGCACATGTGATGTGACAATAAAAGTGATTTGATTTGATTCAGACTAATCAACTTGAATGTACATCACACAGAAGGTCAGTCATGGACTTGTTGCTCATGATTCAATACCAGTTCACAGCATTTTAATATCTCTGCTTTGTGTTTTTGTATTGACTTAGAATTTCATTTCCTTGCGACTCGAAACCTGGTGATTCATTACTCATCATGGTTTTGGGAGCAGGTGGCTGAAAGTCTTTTAAAGTGGGCTCTGTTTTGGTTTAGTGTTATGGGCAAGAATGCACTTTGCACTGGAAATGTTGAATCATCATCCTGTTCACATTTAAATGCAGTGCTTACAAAGTGTTCTTAAAGAGCAGAACTGCTGAATAAATATGAAAGTTCAGGTAATCACTTGCACTCTGGAGCTTTGTCCATGTAAGCAGATGTCTGCACACCCAATGCAGCGAGGCCCTTGAATGTATAATGATCTGCATAGTGTATTGTAACAATGACTTGGATAATGGCTTTCAATCTGTATTTCATCTGTCTACTGAGTGATTTGTAGCTGCTGTGATAAGCACAACTACTAAACTTAGCACAAAAAGTAAGGAAATTTGTGTTTTATTGACTATTTCTTTGCTGTAACAATCCTTGGCAATAAATGTTGTAGCGCTGGAAAGCCTGTCATCTCCCCTTAAATGGTGTCACATTTGCATTTGTGGGTTGAGCAACAGAGTTGAGTATGCAAGTTGTGCCCAAGAAAAACTTGCCAAATCTTCTCTTTCGATGCCAAACAGCTTATTCTGCTATTGGCTCTTGTTTGGTGCCATTTACTGGACTGAATGATTAAAGATTGAAAAAAAAAAACAACAATTGGCAATTTAACAGTTTATTTATTTGATAACCAGAATCATCCACAGCCACAACAGCCTGGCATTTGTCACAAGTATGCCAATGTGATTGTTCTGGTCACGCTGGCACGAACAGAACAATCCGGCTGATCCCACAAGAGTTCAATGGGGCTGAGGTCAGGACTGCAGGCAGGCCGTTCCATCCTTTCCACTCCCAAATTCTGGAGGTAGTCTCCGATAAACCCTGTTGTGTGTAAGCAAACGTTTTCATCTTGAAGGACAGAGTTTGGCCCCAGACTGTGGAGATATGGGACTGCCACTCTTTGTGGAATCTCATTCTGATCTCTCTCAGCATTGAGATTGTCTCCAATGATGACAGGCCTCGTTTTTCCCATGACTGAGATGCTGCTCCACACCATCATGCTGCCTCCACCAAGCCGTTACCCTAATGGTGCAGCAAACAGCATGGCGTTCTCTGTGCTGTCTCCATACTTGTGTTTAAGCCACTCTTACAAGCCATCTGCTGTAGGCAGAATTTGGACAAATCACTGAACATAATGTTCCTCCACATGTTCAGATTCCAGTGCACATGTTGCTGAAACAAGCGCAATTGGGTCTGACGGTGAACAGGAAGTCATGCCAGGCCTCCTGGTAGCCCTGGCTGTGTGCAGTCTGTTCTGGATTCTCTGGGTAGAGAGCCATATCATCCTGCAAACCTTGATAATAGATCTGTAGACGACTACCTACACTTCTTAAGTGCAGACAGAATGAGGAAACTGTTTTCTTATGTTGTCAACTTATTGTAGATCCTCCATTATATGGAACTTGGCTTTCAATTTGTAGATGATACTAGCTCTCACTCCAAATAATGCTGCGTGTCTTGGTTTTGCAAAACTCCGGGCTGAAGTTGCCCTATGGGCCATATTAAGATCAGTCAAACGTGGCAGGGTTCATACTCACAGGTGCTGCTAATCAGGCGCTAATCAGGCACCTAATAGTCAGCACCTGGGATATAGAAAATCAAAACAAGAGTCAATGACAGAATAATCTGTTAACTACCCCACAAATGCATTTTTCTTACAAATGTGGCACCAATTAAGGAGAAGAAGCATTGTTACAGAAGTAACACAGAAGTTATCCAAACACAAATTTTCTTACTTTTTGTGCAAAGTTTATATAAAATATTCATCAAATAAAGCATCCACTGCAGAAAGGTTGTTTTGGGAAAAAACATACTTTCCTTCGCTTGAGCAGTAAGAAAGATCTAATATTTCTTGGGGAAAAAAATCCATAAAATGCCACTTGCTGTAAATTTATGTTATAGGTTTGATGTGTACTAGCAACCTTGTAGTGCTATTTCTATCCCCAAGAGAGTATGAAGTCAATATTATTGTGAACAAAGCCAATATAAGACTACAATTGCTTTGCGATAAAAGACAACTAGAAAAAATGTGCATTTCCTGCGAAAATGCAGTGTGGATGCCTTAACGCTGCAGATGTCTGCTGAAAAAAGCTGAAAAAGTTGAAAAAAAAAAAAAAAAAAGCTGCCCTGAGCAGGATTTGAACCTGGACCTCCTGGTCAAAGGGCAGCTATTTAGCTCACTGAGCCAAACACTTTCTCACAAAGAAGAGGTGGAGAGATTGACAATTGTGCTGAAATGAGCAGAAGCTGCTGAGAATTGTGCTGATAAGAGGTGGAAAGGCTGAAAATTTATCAGAAGAGGTGAATAAGCAGAATTTGGGTAAAAAAAAGAGGTGAAAATTCTGCTGAAAAGAGGTGAATGAGCAGAATTCTGCTGAAAAGAGGTTTTTGCTGAAAAAGAGCTGAAAAGGTTTGGATTTGTGCTGAAAAGGGGTTAAAAAAACTGAAAATTTTGCTGAAAAGGGGTGAAAAAGATGAAATTTGTGTTGAAAAGAGTTAAAAAATAGTTTAACTGTTAAGTGAAAGAAATGTTGCCATAAGCTGGATTTGAACCCAGGCCTCCCAGTCTGAGAACGGATGCTTATCTCACTGAGCTAAAACACAGCTCAGCCCATCATGCAAAATCAGTGACCACATTGATAATGTGTTCCATTCATTTCAATGGTCAAAAGTCATAACACACATCATCAGAAATAGCAGAATTTTTTAAAAGTTTAAACATAGTATTTCTGCTAAAACTTAGTATTTATACTAAATAATATTTTTTTCCTGCCAAATCATAGCATTTGTGCTGGAACACAGAAAGTTCTGCCAAATCATACAATTTGTACTAAAACCTTATTTATGATTTAGCAGAAACACTGGGACTTGGTAGAAATACTATGATTTACATGAAATACTTTGACTTAGCAGAAGTACTACAATCTAGGAAAAAAGTACTACAGCATAGCAGAAATTCTATCATTGAGCAGAATTACTAGGATTTAGAAGAAATACTAAGATTTGGCACAAACACTGATGTGGCTCAAGAACCTTTATTGTGCATTTATACTATGATTTGGAAGAAATACTATACTTTGGCACAAATACTATGATTTGGAAGAAATACTATGTTTTAGCACAAATACTATGATTTGGCTCAAATACTATAACTATCCTCGGTCAGAAGGAGAGGCTGACATCCAGGGATTAGATTACCACAGGTGGAGTTTATTGCAGTCAGATGGATGGTACAGGGAGGTATGGCATACAGTAGGAGGATGTGGAGAGGTGATATGGTGTGGTTTCTATGATTAAGAACAGGGTATGCATTACAACATGCATACAGATTAAAGATTAAGAAAACTGGCAACAAATTCCTCCACTACAAATCAGTCTGATGCCACTTTTTACAGGGTTCCCGTTTACTAAGGCGCTACCCAAAAGGCGCCACAAGAGGGCACTCCAACACAAGAGATGACCTATTTACACTGATGCACTTAGTAAACAGCCCCTACTTAGCCACTACATAATACAGTGATAATACAGTATACAAATTCACACAAATACTATGATTTGGCAGAAATACTATGACTGAGTAGTAATACTATAACATAACAGATTTCCTAAAAAAAACTATGAAATTGCAGTAATTCTATGACTTGGCAGAGATACTACGTTTTAGCACAAATACTATAACAACGCAGAAATACTACGACTTAGTAGTAATACTATAACATAACAGAATTATTAATTGGGCACAAATACCACGATTTGGCAAAAATACCATGATTCGGCACAAATACGATGACATGGCAAAAATACTATGATTGGGTACAAATACTATGATTTGGCAATAATACTGCATTTTAACACAACTACTGAGATTTGATTGAAATACTATGATTTAGAAGAAATACTATTACTCCATACAAATACGATGCTTTGGGACAAATACTATGTTTTGGTTCCAATACTATGATGTGCAACAAATACTATGATTTGGCACAAGTACTATGATTTAGTACAAATACTATGATTTGGCAGCAATACTATGCCTTAGTAGTAATACTATAAAATAACAGATATACTGTGATTTTGCAGAAATGCAATGTTTTTGCACATATACTATGATTTTGCTCAAATACTATGAAATTGCAGTAGTACTATGATTTTGAAGGAATACTATGATTTGGCAGAAATACTGTGATTTGGCAATAATACTGTGTTTTAACACAACTACTGAGATTTGATTGAAATACTATGATTTAGAAGAAATACTATTACTCCATACAAATACGATGCTTTGGCATAAATACTATGTTTTGGTTCAAATACTATGATGTGCAACAAATACTATGATTTGGCACAAGTACTATGATTTAGTACAAATACTATGATTTGGCAGAAATACTCTGATTTGGCAGAAATACTCTGAATTAGCAGAAGTACTATCTTTTGGTAGAAATTCCTGCTAAAAGGTAGTATTTCTGCGTTTTAGCAGAAATACTGTAATTTGGCACAAATACTATGATTTGGCAGAAATACTATGACTTAGTAGTAATACTATAACATAACAGATTTCCTAAAAAAAAACTATGAAATTGCAGTAATTCTATGACTTGGCAGAGATACTACGTTTTAGCACAAATACTATAACAACGCAGAAATATTATGACTTAGTAGTAATACTATAACATAACAGTTCAATGTTCTCCCACAAATACCACAATATGGCAGAAATACTATGTTTTAGCACAGATACTGTGATTTGGTATAAATACTATGATTTGGCACACATACTATATTTCGCAGATACACTATAACATAACAGATATTCTACGACTTAGTAGTAATACTATAACATAACAGAATTATTAATTGGGCACAAATACCACGATTTGGCAAAAATACTATGATTGGGTACAAATACTATGATTTGGCAATAATACTGCATTTTAACACAACTTCTGAGATTTGATTGAAATACTATGATTTAGAAGAAATACTATTACTCCATACAAATACGATGCTTTGAGACAAATACTATGTTTTGGTTCCAATACTATGATGTGCAACAAATACTATGAGTTGGCACAAGTACTATGATTCAGTACAAATACTATGATTTGGCAGAAATACTATGCCTTAGTAGTAATACTATAACATAAGAGATATACTATGGTTTTGCAGACATACTATGTTTTTGCACAAATACCATGATTTGGAACAAATGTTATGATTTAGCAGAAATACTATGAATGGGTACAAATACTATGATTTGGCAATAATACTGCGTTTTAACAACTACTAAGATTTGATTGAAATACTATGATTTAGAAGAAATACTATGACTCCATACAAATACGATGCTTTGGCACAAATACTATGTTTTGGCAGAAATACTATGACTTAGTAGTAATACTATAACATAACAGATTTCCTAAAAAAACTATGAAATTGCATTAATTCTATGACTTGGCAGAGATACTACGTTTTAGCACAAATACTATAACAACGCAGAAATACTATGACTTAGTAGTAATACTATAACATAACAGAATTATTAATTGGGCACAAATACCACGATTTGGCAAAAATACCATGATTCGGCACAAATACGATGACATGGCAAAAATACTATGATTGGGTACAAATACTATGATTTGGCAATAATACTGCATTTTAACACAACTACTGAGATTTGATTGTAATACTATGATTTAGAAGAAATACTATTACTCCATACAAATACGATGCTTTGGGACAAATACTATGTTTTGGTTCCAATACTATGATGTGCAACAAATACTATGATTTGGCACAAGTACTATGCCTTAGTAGTAATACTATAACATAAGAGATATACTATGGTTTTTCAGACATACTATGTTTTTGCACAAATACCATGATTTGGCACAAATGCTATGATTTAGCAGAAATACTATGATTGGGTTCAAATACTATGATTTGGCAATAATACTTCGTTTTAACAACAACTACTGAGATTTGATTGAAATACTATGATTTAGAAGAAATACTATGACTCCATACAAATACAATGCTTTGGAACAAATACTATGATTTGGCACAAGTACTATCATTCAGTACAAATACTATGATTGGGCAGAAGTACTATGTTTCAGTACAAATACTATGATTTTGCAGGAATACTCTGATTTAGCAGAAATACTATGTTTTAACATAAATACTATCTTTTGGCAGAAATTCCTGCTAAAAAGGACTATTTCTGCTTTTTAGCAGAAATACTGTAATTTGGCATAAATACTATAATTTGGGATAAATACTATGATTTGGCACATATAATATATTCAGCACATATATTATAAAATAACAGAAATATTATGATTTGGCCTCAAAACCATGATTTTGCACAAATACCATGATTTTGCAAAAATACTATGATTTAGCAAAAATACTATGATTTAGCAGAAGTACTATGATTTAGCAGAAGTACTAAGATGTAGCAGAAGTACTTTGTTTTAGCAGAAATACTATGATTGAGGAGTAATACTTAAACATAGGAGAAATACTGATACACAGACACACATACACAGACAGTAAAGGGAACAGGAGCTGTGGAGAGTCTGGGCTTGGTATATGTAGGTCAGTTAAATTAGCTGCACCTGCTGTAGTCAGCCCTTACACACACAGACACAGAGAGAGGTGTGAGTTTTCTTCAGTGTATTTCTGACATTCAGGATTCCACTCGAACAAATGGCCATAATTTCCTAACCGTAGAGGCTAGAACGGTCATTCAGGCATCGTTTTATTCAGAAGAGATGGGGGAATCTTCAGGTCTTCATAATTCAGAGATAAAACATAAATTATTAAAGATATATGACTTGTAATACACTGTAACTGAGTAGAGGCGAAGCAAAAACTGCCTTGACTTGTGCTCAAACAACCTTTGGTAACTCTAAATCTATATGGAGCATCAAAATCATTCTTTCACCGTAAGAAACAGCAGGCTTTGGTGAACAGTCATGGAAATTTTCAGGGCTCTGTGGAAATCCATCAAAAAGATATGACGAGAGAAAAAAGTGGCCTCATTTCCAGAAATTGAAATCTGATGAAATCTGAGCGAGGGACAAATTTCCTACCCTCAAACAAGTCCAACTCATTTCAGAACGGTAATAGGTGAGAAAGAAATTCTTGAATTGTGAGCGTCAGGAGTGTCTGAACATATACGGGGACAAGCCTCATGTCTTAACTTTGCTTCGTTAAGGAGATATGACAATTTGAAAATGCCTCTCATTACAGAAATCCAGCGGTGATTGTGAACAAACTCTCCATTGAGTTTATATGGAGAGTTTTCTGACTTTGTGTTACTCTGAGGAGATTTGCAAAATATCTATGAGTCCCACAACAATGATAGGGATATTTTCTGAAAGCCAGCAAAAATACCTACGTTTTGATGTATAATTTGTGGGGCTTGAGTGGAAATTGAGCAAGTAGCAAGAAGTTGTTTGGACATGAAGAGAAAATTCAAACAGTTTCACTGTCCCCTCTGAGTTAATTGCATAGCAACCATAGCAACGCATGTATTTTCTGAAAAATCACAATTTTGCAACTGAAAACTCAAAGAGGGATAAGATTAAAACGGTAGAAGATCTGAAAAAGTTGAATCATACAGGAATAGCCAAATCATTTGAGAACATTTTAAAGTTTGAATGGAGTTTCTAGGTGAAAGTATGAGGCAGTAGTTAAGTTTCAAAGACAAGAAAGTTTTAGCAGAATTGTGGAAGTTTCCCATTCATTTCAATGGGACAAATTAAAGGAAAAAAGTGTAATATTTTAAAAAGTATAATAGTAATAAACACCAAAAGTCATAGCCGGCATTAGCAGAAAGAGCAGAACAGTTTAGAGTTTGAACGGTGAAAATAGCACAAAAATTGTGGAAGTAGATCCACGGCGAAAAGTGTACGGAAACACCCGGAATAATAAAGAACTAGAAAAATTTGCATTTCCTGCGAAAATGCAGTGTGGATGCTTAAAGCTGAAGCTGTATGCAAAAAGTAGCTGAAAAAGCTGAAAAGTTGCAGAAATTGTAAAAACTTTGCAGAAGCAAAAGAAGTTTGCTAAAATGGAATAACTTAGCAGAACTGCAATATCTTAGAGGAAACATAATACTTGGCAGAAATACAATAGCATAGCAGAATTTAGCAGAAATATTGTAACTTACCAGAAATATGATAACTTCTCAAAAATACAAGAATTTAGGAGAAATAGTATAAGATAACAGAAAGAATATATTTAGCCAAAAATACTTAAACATTACAGAAACACTATGATTTAGAAAAATAGTACAACAGAGCAGAAATATTGTGATTTACCAGAGACACTGTGATGAACTATGAATATTGTAATTTTAAATTAAGACTATGTTTTAGCACAAATATTATAATTTGGCAGAAATACTATAATTTAGCAGAAATACTATATTAAGCACAAATCCTATAAAAAGCAGAAATGGTATGATTAAGCATAAATACTACATTTAGTAGAAATACTTTGTTTTAGCACAAATCCCATAAAAAGCAGAAATACTGTACTATGATTTAGTAGAAAAACTATAATTAATCAGAAATACTAAATTTAGCAGAAATACTATATTAAGCACAAATCCTATGAAAAGCAGAAATAGTATGATTAAGCATAAATACTACATTTAGCAGAAATACTATATTAAGCACAAATCTTATAAAAAGCAGAAATACTATATTAAGCACAAATCCTATAAAAGCAGAAATAGTATATTAAGCACAAATCTTATAAAATAGCAGAAATAGTGTGATTTAGCACAATAGTAATAACTTAAACAGAAAAATTGGAAAAGCAAAATGGACAGCTGAAAAAATGCTGAACATGCTGAGGTTCCCTCAAATATACTTGTTAAATGACAAAAATCTGCAAAAAAATTTATGACAGCCACACAATTACAAATATGTACACATGAGGAAACACACATGCACAGAGAGACACACACACAAGATCCAATTCACTCAACCAGTCTAAATATATTGAATTTGAATCTTACAATGGGATCATCCCATTAAAAGGCTTTCTCTCTCTCTCTCTCTCTCTCTCTCTCTCTCTCTCTCTGTCACACACACACACACACACACACACACACACACACACACACACACACACACACACACACACAGGGAGAGAGAAGTAAGTTTCTAGGTCAGCCTGGGAGCTGCTGAATTTGAATCCACCAATCAGAGAGGCTGTGCACTTTTCCCCACCAAAACGGGTGCTTCTGTTTACACACGCAGCACAGAGAGAGACACTGGATTATTGCAGTCTATTTCTCATAGTGAGGACTCCCCTCAAACAAATGACCATAATTTCCTAACCGTAGAGGCTAGAACGGTCATTCTTACACCGTTTTGTTCAGAAGTGATGGGGGAATCTTCAAGTGTTGACAATTTATCATTAAAATATGAATTTTTAGAGATATATGACATGGATGACTTGTTGACTTAGAAGCCATGAATTCCCCAATATGCAAATTTGAATGCCTGAGGCCACATATATGATTGGCTGGCTGGGAAGCTGTGCAGGCCCTGATTTGTGGATTTGAATTCCTCAGCCCTCAGATATGATTGGCTGGCTTAGAAGCCATGAAGGCCCCAATATGCAAATTTGAATGCCTCAGGACACATATATGATTGGCTGGGAAACCGTGCAGGCCCTGATTTGAAAATTTGAATGTCTCAGTCCTCACAGAGGATTGGCTGCCTGGGGACCTGGCAGAAATATATAGAAATACTATGATTAAGCATAAATACTACATTTAGTAGAAATACTATGTTTTAGCACAAATACTATAAAAAGCAGAAATACTATAATTTAGCAGAAATACTATATTAAGCACAAATCCTATAAAAAGCAGAAATACTATATTAGGTACAAATCCTATAAAAAGCAGAAATACTATATTAGGCACAAATAGTATAAAAAGCAGAAATACTATAATTTAGCAGAAATACTATGTTAGGCACAAATCCTATAAAAAGAATAAATACTATAATTTAGCAGAAATACTATATTAGGCACAAATCTTATGAAAAGCAGAAATAGTATGATTTAGCAGAAATACTGTATTTAGCACAAGTACCGAAAAGTACCAGAAATACTATGATTTAGCCGAATAGTAATAACTTACAAAATTACAAATATGGAGGCATATTGAAACACAAATGCACAGAGGGACACACAAACACAGGCTCTAATCCAGTCAACCAGTCTAACTATATTCAATTTAAATCCTACAATGACATGCTGCCAAATAAGGGCAGGGCCCTCTCTCTCCCACTAAACACACACACACACACACACACACACACACACACACACACACACACACACACACACACACAGAGGGAGAGAGCTGCCGAATTTAAATCCACCAATCAGAGTGGCTGTTTACGTTTTCCCGCCAAAACAGGTGCATCCTTTTTACACACGCAGCACAGAGAGGCACAGGATTATTGCAGCCTATTTCTCATAGTGATGACTCCCCTCAAACAAATGACCATAATTTCCTAACCGTAGGGGCTAGAGCCGTCATTCTTACACCGTTTTGTTCAGAAGAGATGGGGGAATCTTCCAGTGTTTACAATTTATCATTAAAATATGAATTATTAAAGATATTTGACTTGTAATGCACCATAACTGAGTAGAGCGAAGCAAAAACTGCCTTGACTTGCCCTCAAACAACGCTTTCTAACTCGAAATCTATTTGGAGTATCGATATCATTCTTTCACCGTAAGAGACAGCAGGCTTTGGTGAACAATCATGGAAATTTTCAGGTCTCTGTGGAAATCCAACAAAAAGTTATGACGAGAGAAAAAAGTGGTTCATTTCCACAGTTTGAAATCTGAAGAAATCTGAGCGAAGGACGAATTTCCTACCCTCAAACAAGTCCAACTCATTTCAGAATAGTAATAGGTGAGAAAGAAATTCTTGAATTGTGAGCGTCACGAGTGTCTGAAGATATACCGGGACAAGCCTCATGTCTTAACTTTGCTTCGTTAAGGAGATATGACGATTCGAATATGCCTCTCATTACAGAAATCCAGCGATGATTTTGAACAAGCTGTCCATTGACTTTCTATGCAGAGTTTTGAGACCTTGTGTTGGTCTGAGGAGATTTGCCAAAATTCTATAAATCCCACAACAATGATAATGACATTTTCTGAAAGCCAGCAAAAATACCTACGTTTTGATGTATAATTTGTGGAAGTTGAGTGAAAATTGAGCAAGTAGCAAACAGTTGTTCGGACATGAAGAGAAGGCTGCAAAAGCTTCAGTGTCACACTGGAAGCCAAGAGCATAGCAACCATAACAACGCATGTATTTTGTGAGAAATCACAATTTTGCAACTCAAAACTTTAAGAGGCATAAAAGTAAAACGGTAAAATATTTGAAAAAGCTGAAACATACCTGAATAGCCCAATAATTTGTGAACATTTTAAAGTTTGAATGGTTGTTCTAGGTGAAAATTTGAGGAAGTAGTTAAGTTTCAAAAACAAGCAAAATTTAGCAGAATTGCTGAAGTTTCCCATTAATTTCAATGGGACAAATTAAAGGAAAAAAGTGGAATATTTTAAAAAGTATAATAGTTAAAAATACCAAAAGATATAGCCGGAAAGAGCAAAAATAGCAGAATAGTTTAAAATTTGAACGGTGAAAATCGGCTGAAAATTGTGGAAGTAGTTCTACGGCAAAAAGTGTACGGAAGCAACTAGAACTAGAAAAATTTGCATTTCCTGCGAAAATGCAGTGTGGATGCTTTAAGCTGAAGCTGTCTGCAAAAACTAGCTGAAAAAGCTGAAAAGTTGCAGAAATTGTAAAAACTTTGCAGAAGCAAAAGAAGTTTGCTAAAATGTAATAACTTAGCAGAACTGCAATATCTTAGAGGAAACATAATACTTGGCAGAAATACAATAGCATAGCAGAACTTAGCAGAAATATTGTGATTTACCAGAGACACTGTGATGAACTATGAATATTGTAATTTTAAATTAATACTATGTTTTAGCACAAATACTATAATTTGACAGAAATACTATCATTTGGCAGAAATACTATGTTTCAGCACAAATACTCTGGTTTAGCACAAATATTATAACATAGCATAAATACAATTATATAGCAGAAATGCTATATTTAGAAAGAAAAATATAATATAGTAGAAATAGTATGATTTAGCAGAAATACTGTATTTAGCACAAGTACCAAAAAGTAGTAGAAATACTATGTTTTAGCACAAATACTATAAAAAGCAGAAATACTATAATTTAGCAGAAATACTATATTAAGCAGAAATCCTATTAAAAGCAGAAATAGTATGATTTAGCACAATAGTAATAAGTTAAACAGAAAAATTGGAAAAGCAAAATGGACAGCTGAAAAAAATGCTGAACATGCTGAGGGTCCCTCAAATATACTTGTTAAATGAAAAAAAATCAGCAAAAAAAAAATATAACAGCCACACAATCACAAATATGTACACATAAGGAAACACATGCACAGAGAGACACACACACACAAGATCCAATTCAGTCACCCAGTCTAAATATATTGAATTTGAATCTTAGAATGAGATCATCCCATTAAAGAAGCATTATCTGTCTGTCTCTCTGTCTCTCTCTCTCTGTCACACACACACACACACACACACACACACACACACACACACACACACACACACACACACACACACACGGGGAGAGAGAAGTAAGTTTCTAGGTCAGCCTGGGAGCTGCTGAATTTAAATCCACCAATCAGAGAGGCTGTGTACTTTTTCCCGCCAAAACAGGTGCTTCTGTTTACACACGCAGCACAGAGACACACAGGATTTTTGCAGTCTATTTCTCATAGTGACGACTCCCCTCAAACAAATGACCATAATTTCCTAACCGTAGGGGCTAGAGCGGTCATTCTTACACCGTTTTGTTCAGAAGAGATGGGGGAATCTTCAAGTGTTGACAATTTATCATTAAAATATGAATTTTTAGAGATATATGACATGGATGACTTGTTGACTTAGAAGCCACGAATTCCCCAATATGCAAATTTGAATGCCTGAGGCCACATATATGATTGGCTGGCTGGGAAGCCGTGCAGGCCCTGATTTGTGGATTTGAATTCCTCAGCCCTCAGATATGATTGGCTGGCTTAGAAGCCATGAAGGCCCCAATATGCAAATTTGAATGCCTCAGGACACATATATGATTGGCTGGGAAACCGTGCAGGCCCTGATTTGAAAATTTGAATGTCTAAGTCCTCACAGAGGATTGGCTGCCTGGGGACCTGGCAGAAATATATAGAAATACTATGATTAAGCATAAATACTACATTTAGTAGAAATACTATGTTTTAGCACAAATACTATAAAAAGCAGAAATACTATAATTTAGCAGAAATACTATATTAAGCACAAATCCTATAAAAAGCAGAAATACTATATTAAGCACAAATTCTATAAAAAGCAGAAATACTATATTAAGCACAAATTCTATAAAAAGCAGAAATAGTATGATTAAGCATAAATACTACATTTAGTAGAAATACTATGTTTTAGCACAAATAGTATAAAAAGCAGAAATATTATAATTTAGCACAAATAGTATAAAAAGCAGAAATATTATAATTTAGCACAAATAGTATAAAAAGCAGAAATACTACATTTAGTAGAAATACTATGTTTTAGCACAAATAGTATAATAAAGCAGAAATACTATAATTTAGCAGAAATACTGTATTTAGCACAAGTACCGAAAAGTACCAGAAATACTATGATTTAGCAGAATAGCAATAACTTACAAAATTACAAATATGGAGGCATATTGAAACAGAAATGCAGAGAGGGACACACAAACACAGGCTCTAATCCAGTCAATCAGTCTAACTATATTCAATTTAAATCCTACAATGACATGCTGCCAAATAAGGGTAGGGTTCTCTCTCTCCCACTAAACAAACACACACACACACACACACACACACACACACACAGGGAGAGAGGACTAAGTT
Source organism: Rhamphochromis sp. 'chilingali' (assembly GCF_963969265.1). Taxonomy (NCBI): domain Eukaryota; kingdom Metazoa; phylum Chordata; class Actinopteri; order Cichliformes; family Cichlidae; genus Rhamphochromis; species Rhamphochromis sp. 'chilingali'. Next base: position 30,715,444 of record NC_137941.1, on the reverse strand, counting down.
TCTAGGTCAGCCTGGGAGCTGCTGAATTTGAATCCACCAATCAGAGAGGCTGTTTACGTTTTCCCGCCAAAAGAGGTGCATCTTTTTACACACGCAGCAGAGAGAGGCACAGGATTATTGCAGTCTATTTCTCATAGTGACGACTCCCCTCAAACAAATGACCATAATTTCCTAACCGTAGGGGCTAGAACGGTCATTCTTACACCGTTTTGTTCAGAAGACATGGGGGAATCTTCCAGTGTTTACAATTTATCATTAAAATATGAATTATTAAAGATATTTGACTTCTAATGCACCATAACTGAGTAGAGCGAAGCAAAAACTGCCTTGACTTGCTCTCAAACAACGCTTTGTAACTTGAAATCTGTTTGGAGTATCAATATCATTCTTTCACCGTAAGAGACAGCAGGCTTTGGTGAACAATCATGGAAATTTTCAGGTCTCTGTAGAAATCCAACAAAAAGTTATGACGAGAGAAAAAAGTGGTTCATTTCCAGACTTTGAAATCTGAAGAAATCTGAGCGAAGGACGAATTTCCTACCCTCAAACAAGTCCAACTCATTTCAGAACGGTAATACGTGAGAAAGAAATTCTTGAATTGTGAGCGTCAGGGGTGTCTGAAGATATTCGGGGACAAGCCTCATGTCTTAAAGTCGCTTCGTTAAGGAGATATGACGATTCGAATATGCCTCTCATTACAGAAATCCAGCGATGATTTTGAACAAGCTCTCCATTGACTTTATATGGAGAGTTTTGAGACCTTGTGTTGGTCTGAGGAGATTTGCCAAAATTCTATAAATCCCACAACAATGATAGTGACATTTTCTGAAAGCCAGCAAAAATACCTACGTTTTGATGTATAATTTGTGGAAGTTGAGTGAAAATTGAGCAAGTAGCAAGAAGTTGTTCGGACATGAAGTGAAAATTGCAAAACCTTCAGTGACACACTGGAAGCCAAGAGCATAGCAACCATAACAACGCATGTATTTTGTGAAAACTCATAATTTTGCAACTCAAAACTTTAAGGGGCATAAAAGTAAAACGGTAAAAGATTTGAAAAAGCTGATTTATACCTGAATAGCCCAATAATTTGAGAACATTTTAAAGTTTGAATGGTTGTTCTAGGTGAAAATATGAGGAAGTAGTTAAGTTTCAAAAACAAGCAAATTTTAGCAGAATTGCTGAAGTTTCCCATTCATTTCAATGGGACAAATTAAAGGAAAAAAGTGGAATATTTTAAAAAGTATAATAGTTAAAAATACCAAAAGATATAGCAGGAATTAGCAAAAATAGCTGAATAGTTTAAAGTTTGAACGGTGAAAATAGCACAAAAATTGTGGAAGTAGTTAAACGGCGAAAAGTGTACGGAAGTCCTAAGAATAATAATAATAACTAGAAAAATTTGCATTTCCTGCGAAAATGCAGTGTGGATGCTTAAAGCTGAAGCTGCATGCAAAAAGTAGCTGAAAAAGCTGAAAAGTTGCAGAAATTGTAAAAACTTTGCAGAAGCAAAAGAAGTTTGCTAAAATGGAATAACTTAGCAGAACTGCAATATCTTAGAGGAAACATAATACTTGGCAGAAATACAATAGCATAGCAGAATTTAGCAGAAATATTGTAACTTACCAGAAACATGATAACTTCTCAAAAATACAAGAATTTAGGAGAAATAGTATAAGATAACAGAAAGAATATATTTAGCCAAAAATACTTAAACATTACAGAAACACTATGATTTAGAAAAATAGTACAACAGAGCAGAAATATTGTGATTTACCAGAGACACTGTGATGAACTATGAATATTGTAATTTTAAATTGAGACTATGTTTTAGCACAAATATTATAATTTGGCAGAAATACTATAATTTAGCAGAAATACTATATTAAGCACAAATCCTATAAAAAGCAGAAATGGTATGATTAAGCATAAATACTACATTTAGTAGAAATACTTTGTTTTAGCACAAATCCCATAAAAAGCAGAAATACTGTACTATGATTTAGTAGAAAAACTATAATTAATCAGAAATACTAAATTTAGCAGAAATACTATATTAAGCACAAATCCTATGAAAAGCAGAAATAATATGATTAAGCATAAATACTACATTTAGCAGAAATACTATATTAAGCACAAATCTTATAAAAAGCAGAAATACTATATTAAGCACAAATCCTATAAAAGCAGAAGTAGTATATTAAGCACAAATCTTATAAAATAGCAGAAATAGTATGATTTAGCACAATAGTAATAAGTTAAACAGAAAAATTGGAAAAGCAAAATGGACAGCTGAAAAAATGCTGAACATGCTGAGGGTCCCTCAAATATACTTGTTAAATGACAAAAATCTGAAAAAAATTTTATGACAGCCACACAATTACAAATATGTACACATGAGGAAACACACATGCACAGAGAGACACACACACAAGATCCAATTCAGTCAACCAGTCTAACTATATTCAATTTAAATCCTTCAATGACATGCTGCCAAATAAGGGCAGGGTCCTCTCTCTCCCACTAAACACACACACACACACACACACACACACACACACACACACACACACACACACACACACACACACACAGAGGGAGAGAGCTGCCGAATTTAAATCCACCAATCAGAGTGGCTGTTTACGTTTTCCCGCCAAAACAGGTGCAGCACAGAGAGGCACAGGATTATTGCAGCCTATTTCTCATAGTGAGGACTCCCCTCAAACAAATGACCATAATTTCCTAACTGTAGGGGCTAGAGCGGTCATTCTTACACCGTTTTGTTCAGAAGTGATTGGGGAATCTTCAAGTGTTGACAATTTATCATTCAAATATGAATTTTTAGAGATATATGACATGGATGACTTATTGACTTAGAAGCCACGAATTCCCCAATATGCAAATTTGAATGGCTGAGACCACATATATGATTGGCTGGCTGGGAAGCCATGCAGGCCCTGATTTGTGGATTTGAATTCCTCAGCCCTGATATGATTGGCTGGCTTAGAAGCCATGAAGGCCCCAATATGCAAATTTGAATGCCTCAGGACACATATATGATTGGCTGGGAAACCGTGCAGGCCCTGATTTGAAAATTTGAATGTCTAAGTCCTCACAGAGGATTGGCTGCCTGGGGACCTGGCAGAAATATATAGAAATACTATGATTAAGCATAAATACTACATTTAGTAGAAATACTATGTTTTAGCACAAATACTATAAAAAGCAGAAATACTATAATTTAGCAGAAATACTATATTAAGCACAAATCCTATAAAAAGCAGAAATAGGATGATTAAGCATAAATACTACATTTAGTAGAAATACTATGTTTTAGCACAAATAGTATAAAAAGCAGAAATACTGTAATTTAGCAGAAATACTATATTAGGCACAAATCTTATAAAATAGCAGAAATGGTATGATTTAGCACAATAGTAATCAGTTAAACAGAAAAATTGGAAAAGCAAAATGGACAGCTGAAAAAATGCTGAACATGCTGAGGGTCCCTCAAATATACTTGTTAAATGAAAAAATCAGCAAAAAAATGCACAGGGAGAGAGAAGTAAGTTTCTAGGTCAGCCTGGGAGCTGCTGAATTTGAAGCCACCAATCAGAGAGCCTGTGTACTTTTTCCCGCCAAAACATGTGCCTCTTTTTACACACGCAGCACAGAGAGGCACAGGATTATTGCAGCCTATTTCTCATAGTGATGACTCCCCTCAAACAAATGACCATAATTTCCTAACCGTAGGGGCTAGAGCCGTCATTCTTACACCGTTTTGTTCAGAAGAGATGGGGGAATCTTCCAGTGTTTACAATTTATCATTAAAATATGAATTATTAAAGATATTTGACTTGTAATGCACCATAACTGAGTAGAGCGAAGCAAAAACTGCCTTGACTTGCCCTCAAACAACGCTTTCTAACTCGAAATCTATTTGGAGTATCGATATCATTCTTTCACCGTAAGAGACAGCAGGCTTTGGTGAACAATCATGGAAATTTTCAGGTCTCTGTGGAAATCCAACAAAAAGTTATGACGAGAGAAAAAAGTGGTTCATTTCCACAGTTTGAAATCTGAAGAAATCTGAGCGAAGGACGAATTTCCTACCCTCAAACAAGTCCAACTCATTTCAGAACGGTAATAGGTGAGAAAGAAATTCTTGAATTGTGAGTGTCAGGAGTGTCTGAAGATATACCGGGACAAGCCTCATGTCTTAACTTTGCTTCGTTAAGGAGATATGACGATTCGAATATGCCTCTCATTACAGAAATCCAGCGATGATTTTGAACAAGCTCTCCATTGACTTTCTATGCAGAGTTTTGAGACCTTGTGTTGGTCTGAGGAGATTTGCCAAAATTCTATAAATCCCACAACAATGATAGTGACATTTTCTGAAAGCCAGCAAAAATACCTACGTTTTGATGTATAATTTGTGGAAGTTGAGTGAAAATTGAGGAAGTAGCAAACAGTTGTTCGGACATGAAGAGAAGGCTGCAAAAGCTTCAGTGTCACACTGGAAGCCAAGAGCATAGCAACCATAACAACGCATGTATTTTGTGAAAAATCACAATTTTGCAACTCAAAACTTTAAGAGGCATAAAAGTAAAACGGTAAAATATTTGAAAAAGCTGAAACATACATGAATAGCCCAATAATTTGTGAACATTTTAAAGTTTGAATGGTTGTTCTAGGTGAAAATTTGAGGAAGTAGTTAAGTTTCAAAAACAAGCAAAATTTAGCAGAATTGCTGAAGTTTCCCATTAATTTCAATGGGACAAATTAAAGGAAAAAAGTGGAATATTTTAAAAAGTATAATAGTTAAAAATACCAAAAGATATAGCCGGAAAGAGCAAAAATAGCAGAATAGTTTAAAATTTGAATGGTGAAAATCGGCTGAAAATTGTGGAAGTAGTTCTACGGCGAAAAGTGTACGGAAACACCCGGAATAATAATAATAACTAGAAAAATTTGCATTTCCTGCGAAAATGCAGTGTGGATGCTTAAAGCTGAAGCTGTATGCAAAAAGTAGCTGAAAAAGCTGAAAAGTTGCAGAAATTGTAAAAACTTTGCAGAAGCAAAAGAAGTTTGCTAAAATGGAATAACTTAGCAGAACTGCAATATCTTAGAGGAAACATAATACTTGGCAGAAATACAATAGCATAGCAGAATTTAGCAGAAATATTGTAACTTACCAGAAACATGATAACTTCTCAAAAATACAAGAATTTAGGAGAAATAGTATAAGATAACAGAAAGAATATATTTAGCCAAAAATACTTAAACATTACAGAAACACTATGATTTAGAAAAATAGTACAACAGAGCAGAAATATTGTGATTTACCAGAGACACTGTGATGAACTATGAATATTGTAATTTTAAATTAAGACTATGTTTTAGCACAAATATTATAATTTGGCAGAAATACTATAATTTAGCAGAAATACTATATTAAGCACAAATCCTATAAAAAGCAGAAATGGTATGATTAAGCATAAATACTACATTTAGTAGAAATACTTTGTTTTAGCACAAATCCCATAAAAAGCAGAAATACTGTACTATGATTTAGTAGAAAGACTATAATTAATCAGAAATACTAAATTTAGCAGAAATACTATATTAAGCACAAATCCTATGAAAAGCAGAAATAGTATGATTAAGCATAAATACTACATTTAGCAGAAATAATATATTAAGCACAAATCTTATAAAAAGCAGAAATACTATATTAAGCACAAATCCTATAAAAGCAGAAATAGTATATTAAGCACAAATCTTATAAAATAGCAGAAATAGTGTGATTTAGCACAAAAGTAATAAGTTAAACAGAAAAATTGGAAAAGCAAAATGGACAGCTGAAAAAATGCTGAACATGCTGAGGTTCCCTCAAATATACTTGTTAAATGACAAAAATCAGCAAAAAAATTTATGACTGCCACACAATTACAAATATGTACACATGAGGAAACACACATGCACAGAGAGACACACACACAAGATCCAATTCAGTCAACCAGTCTAAATATATTGAATTTGAATCTTACAATGGGATCATCCCATTAAAAGGCTTTCTCTCTCTCTCTCTCTCTGTCACACACACACACACAAACACACACACACACACACACAAACACACACACACACACACACACACACACACACACACACACACACACACACGGAGAGAGAAGTAAGTTTCTAGGTCAGCCTGGGAGCTGGTGAATTTGAATCCACCAATCAGAGAGGCTGTGCACTTTTCCCCACCAAAACAGGTGCATCTGTTTACACACGCAGCAGCACAGAGAGACACAGGATTTTTGCAGTCTATTTCTCATAGTGACGACTCCCCTCAAACAAATGACCGTAATTTCCTAACCGTAGGGGCTAGAACGGTCATTCTTACACCGTTTTGTTCAGAAGAGATGGGGGAATCTTCAAGTGTTGACAATTTAATATTAAAATATGAATTTTTAGAGATATATGACATGGATGACTTGTTGACTTAGAAGCCACGAATTCCCCAATATGCAAATTTGAATGCCTGAGACCACAATATGTGATTGGCTGGCTGGGAAGCCGTGCAGGCCCTGATTTGTGGATTTGAATTCCTCAGCCCTCAGATATGATTGGCTGGCTTAGAAGCCACGAAGGCCCCAATATGCAAATTTGAATGCCTCAGGACACTTATTTGATTGGCTGGGAAACTGTGCAGGCCCTGATTTGAAAATTTGAATGTCTCAGTCCTCACAGAGGATTGGCTGCCTGGGGACCTGGCAGAAATATATAGAAATACTATTATTAAGCGTAAATACTACATTTAGTAGAAATACTATGTTTTAGCACAAATACTATAAAAAGAAGAAAAACTATAATTTAGCAGAAATACTATATTAAGCACAAATCCTATAAAAAGCAGAAATACTATATTAGGCACAAATCCTATAAAAAGCAGAAATACTATATTAGGCACAAATCCTATAAAAAGCAGAAATACTATATTAGGCACAAATAGTATAAAAAGCAGAAATACTATAATTTAGCAGAAATACTATGTTAGGCACAAATCCTATAAAAAGAATAAATACTATAATTTAGCAGAAATACTGTATTTAGCACAAGTACCGAAAAGTACCAGAAATACTATGATTTAGCAGAATAGTAATAACTTATTGAAACAGAAATGCACAGAGGGACACACAAACACAGGCTCTAATCCAGTCAACCAGTCTAACTATATTCAATTTAAATCCTACAATGACATGCTGCCAAATAAGGGCAGGGTCCTCTCTTTCCCACTAAACACACACACACACACACACACACACACACACACACACACACACACACACACACACACACACACAAAGGGAGAGAGCTGCCGAATTTAAATCCACCAATCAGAGTGGCTGTTTACGTTTTCCCGCCAAAACATGTGCATCTGTTTACACAGGCAGCACAGAGAGGCACAGGATTATTGCAGTCTATTTCTCATAGTGACGACTCCCCTCAAACAAATGACCATAATTTCCTAACCGTAGGGGCTAGAGCGGCCATTCTTACACCGTTTTGTTCAGAAGAGATGGGGGAATCTTCCAGTGTTTACAATTTATCATTAAAATATGAATTATTAAAGATATTTGACTTCTAATGCACCATAACTGAGTAGAGCGAAGCAAAAACTGCCTTGACTTGCCCTCAAACAACGCTTTGTAACTTGAAATCTGTTTGGAGTATCGATATCATTCTTTCACCGTAAGAGACAACAGGCTTTGGTGAACAATCATGGAAATTTTCAGGTCTCTGTGGAAATCCAACAAAAAGTTATGACGAGAGAAAAAAGTGGTTCATTTCCACAGTTTGAAATCTGAAGAAATCTGAGCAAAGGACGAATTTCCTACCCTCAAACAAGTCCAACTCATTTCAGAACGATTATAGTTAAGAAAGAAATTCTTGAATTGTGAGCGTCAGGAGTGTCTGAAGATATGCCGGGACAAGCCTCATGTCTTAACTTTGCTTCGTTAAGGAGATATGACGATTCGAATATGCCTCTCATTACAGAAATGCAGCGATGATTTTGAACAAACTCTCCATTGACTTTATATGGAGAGTTTTCTGACCTTGTGTTAGTCTGAGGAGATTTGCCAAAGTTCTATGAATACCACAACAATGATAGTGACATTTTCTGAAAGCCAGCAAAAATACCTACGTTTTGATGTATAATTTGTGGAAGTTGAGTGAAAATTGAGCAAGTAGCAAACAGTTGTTCGGACATGAAGAGAAGACTGCAAAAGCTTCAGTGTCACACTGGAAGCCAAGAGCATAGCAACCATAACAACGCATGTATTTTGTGAAAAATCACAATTTTGCAACTCAAAACTTTAAGAGGCATAAAAGTAAAACAGTAAAAGATTTGAAAAAGCTGAATTATACCTGAATAGCCCAATAATTTGTGAACATTTTAAAATTTGAATGGTTGTTCTAGGTGAAAGTATGAGGAAGTAGTTAAGTTTCAAAAACAAGCAAATTTTAGCAGAATTGCTGAAGTTTCCCATTCATTTCAATGGGACAAATTAAAGGAAAAAAGTGGAATATTTTAAAAAGTATAATAGTTAAAAATACCAAAAGATATAGCAGGAATTAGCAAAAATAGCTGAATAGTTTAAAGTTTGAACGGTGAAAATAGCACAAAAATTGTGGAAGTAGTTAAACGGCGAAAAGTGTACGGAAGTCCTAAGAATAATAATAAAGAATAAAGAGAAACAGGAACTCAATAGTGTGGATGCTTAAAGCATCCACACAATAAAGAATAAAGAGAAACAGGAACTCAATAGTGTGGATGCTTAAAGCATCCACACAATAAAGAATAAAGAGAAACAGGAACTCAATAGTGTGGATGCTTAAAGCATCCACACAACTAGAAAAATTTGCATTTCCTGCGAAAATGCAGTGTGGATGCTTAAAGCTGAAGCTGTATGCAAAAAGTAGCTGAAAAAGCTGAAAAGTTGCAGAAATTGTAAAAACTTTGCAGAAGCAAAAGAAGTTTGCTAAAATGGAATAACTTAGCAGAACTGCAATATCTTAGAGGAAACATAATACTTGGCAGAAATACAATAGCATAGCAGAATTTAGCAGAAATATTGTAACTTACCAGAAACATGATAACTTCTCAAAAATACAAGAATTTAGGAGAAATAGTATAAGATAACAGAAAGAATATATTTAGCCAAAAATACTTAAACATTACAGAAACACTATGATTTAGAAAAATAGTACAACAGAGCAGAAATATTGTGATTTACCAGAGACACTGTGATGAACTATGAATATTGTAATTTTAAATTGAGACTGTTTTAGCACAAATATTATAATTTGGCAGAAATACTATAATTTAGCAGAAATACTATATTAAGCACAAATCCTATAAAAAGCAGAAATGGTATGATTAAGCACAAATACTACATTTAGTAGAAATACTTTGTTTTAGCACAAATCCCATAAAAAGCAGAAATACTGTACTATGATTTAGTAGAAAAACTATAATTAATCAGAAATACTAAATTTAGCAGAAATACTATATTAAGCACAAATACTATGAAAAGCAGAAATAGTATGATTAAGCATAAATACTACATTTAGCAGAAATACTATATTAAGCACAAATCCTATAAAAGCAGAAATAGTATATTAAGCACAAATCTTATAAAATAGCAGAAATAGTATGATTTAGCACAATAGTAATAAGTTAAACAGAAAAATTGGAAAAGCAAAATGGACAGCTGAAAAAATGCTGAACATGCTGAGGGTCCCTCAAATATACTTGTTAAATGACAAAAATCTGCAAAAAAAATTATTACAGCCACACAATCACAAATATGTACACATGAGGAAACACACATGCACAGAGAGACCACACACAAGATCCAATTCAGTCAACCAGTCTAAATATATTGAATTTAAATCTTAGAATGAGATCATCCCATTAAAAGCCTTTCTCTCTCTCTCTCTCTCTCTCTCTGTCACACACACACACACACACACACACACACACACACACACACAGGGAGAGAGAAGTAAGTTTCTAGGTCAGCCTGGGAGCTGTGCACTTTTCCCCACCAAAACAGGTGCATCTGTTTACACACGCAGCAGCACAGAGAGACACAGGATTTTTGCAGTCTATTTCTCATAGTGACGACTCCCCTCAAACAAATGACCATAATTTCCTAACTGTAGGGGCTAGAGCGGTCATTCTTACACCGTTTTGTTCAGAAGAGATGGGGGAATCTTCAAGTGTTGACAATTTAATATTAAAATATGAATTTTTAGAGATATATGACATGGATGACTTGTTGACTTAGAAGCCACGAATTCCCCAATATGCAAATTTGAATGCCTGAGACCACATATGTGATTGGCTGGCTGGGAAGCCGTGCAGGCCCTGATTTGTGGATTTGAATTCCTCAGCCCTCAGATATGATTGGCTGGCTTAGAAGCCATGAAGGCCCCAATATGCAAATTTGAATGCCTCAGGACACATATATGATTGGCTGGGAAGCCGTGCAGGCCCTGATTTGAAAATTTGAATGTCTCAGTCCTCAGAGAGGATTGGCTGCCTGGGGACCTGGCAGAAATATATAGAAATACTATTATTAAGCATAAATACTACATTTAGTAGAAATACTATGTTTTAGCACAAATATTATAAAAAGAAGAAAAACTATAATTTAGCAGAAATACTATATTAAGCACAAATCCTATAAAAAGCAGAAATACTATAATTTAGAACAAATAGTATAAAAAGCAGAAATACTATAATTTAGCAGAAATACTATGTTAGGCACAAATCCTATAAAAAGCAGAAATACTATAATTTAGCAGAAATACTATATTAAGCACAAATCCTATAAAAAGCAGAAATAGGATGATTAAGCATAAACATTACATTTAGTAGAAATACTATGTTTGAGCAAAAATCCTATAAAAAGCAGAAATACTATATTAGGCACAAATCCCATAAAAAGCAGAAATAGTATGATTAAGCATAAATACTACATTTAGTAGAAATACTATGTTTTAGCACAAATAGTATAAAAAGCAGAAATATTGTAATTTAGCAGAAATACTATATTAGGCACAAATCTTATAAAATAGCAGAAATAGTATTATTTAGCACAATAGTAATAAGTTAAACAGAAAAATTGGAAAAGCAAAATGGACAGCTGAAAAAATGCTGAACATGCTGAGGGTCCCTCAAATATACTTGTTAAATGAAAAAATCAGCAAAAAAATGCACAGGGAGAGAGAAGTAAGTTTCTAGGTCAGCCTGGGAGCTGCTGAATTTGAATCCACCAATCAGAGAGCCTGTGTACTTTTTCCCGCCAAAACATGTGCCTCTTTTTACACACGCAGCACAGAGAGGCACAGGATTATTGCAGCCTATTTCTCATAGTGAGGACTCCCCTCAAACAAATGACCATAATTTCCAAACCGTAGGGGCTAGAGCGGTCATTCTTACACCGTTTTGTTCAGAAGAGATGGGGGAATCTTCCAGTGTTTACAATTTATCATTAAAATATGAATTATTAAAGATATTTGACTTGTAATGCACCATAACTGAGTAGAGCGAAGCAAAAACTGCCTTGACTTGCCCTCAAACAACGCTTTCTAACTCGAAATCTATTTGGAGTATCGATATCATTCTTTCACCGTAAGAGACAGCAGGCTTTGGTGAACAATCATGGAAATTTTCAGGTCTCTGTGGAAATCCAACAAAAAGTTATGATGAGAGAAAAAAGTGGTTCATTTCCACAGTTTGAAATCTGAAGAAATCTGAGCGAAGGACGAATTTCCTACCCTCAAACAAGTCCAACTCATTTCAGAACGGTAATAGGTGAGAAAGAAATTCTTGAATTGTGAGCGTCAGGGGTGTCTGAAGATATTCGGGGACAAGCCTCATGTCTTAACTTTGCTTCGTTAAGGAGATATGACGATTCGAATATGCCTCTCATTACAGAAATCCAGCGGTGATTTTGAACAAGCTCTCCATTCACTTTATATGGAGAGTTTTCTGACCTTGTGTTAGTCTGAGGAGATTTGCAAAAATTCTATAAATCCCACAACAATGATGGTGACATTTTCTGAAAGCCAGCAAAAATACCTACGTTTTGATGTATAATTTGTGGAAGTTGAGTGAAAATTGAGCAAGTAGCAGGAAGTTGTTCGGACATGAAGTGAAAATTGCAAAACCTTCAGTGGCACACTGGAAGCCAAGAGCATAGCAACCATAACAACGCATGTATTTTGTGAAAAATCACAATTTTGCAACTCAAAACTTTAAGAGGCATAAAAGTAAAACAGTAAAAGATTTGAAAAAGCTGAATCATACCTGAATAGCCAAATAATTTGTGAACATTTTAAAATTTGAATGGTTGTTCTAGGTGAAAATATGAGGAAGTAGTTAAGTTTCAAAAACAGGCAAAATTTAGCAGAATTGCAGAAGTTTCCCATTCATTTCAATGGGACAAATTAAAGGAAAAAAGCTTAATATTTTAAAAAGTATAATAGTTAAAAATAGCAAAAATCGTAGCAGGAATTAGCAAAAATAGCTGAATAGTTTAAAGTTTGAACGGTGAAAATAGCACAAAAATTGTGGAAGTAGTTAAACGGCGAAAAGTGTACGGAAGCAACTAGAATAAAGTATAAAGAATAAAGAGAAACAGGAACTCAATAGTGTGGATGCTTAAAGCATCCACACAATAAAGAATAAAGAGAAACAGGAATAATAAAGTATAAAGAACTAGAAAAAATTGCATTTCCTGCGAAAATGCTGTGTGGATGCCTTACGCTGAAGATTTCTGCTGAAAAAAGCAGAAAAAGTTGAAAAAACAAAAAACATTGCCCTGAGCGAGATTCGAACCTGGCCTTTCTGATCTATAGGCGGCGTCTCACCTTACTGGACCAAACTGATTCTTACAAAGAAGAGGTGGAGAGACTGACAATTCTGGTGAAATTAGCAGAAGCTGCTTAGTATTGTGCTAATAAGAGGTGAAAAGGCTAAACATTTAGCAGAAAAGAGGTGAATCAGAAGAAGTTCTGCTGAAAAGAGGTAAAGAAGCAAAAAGATGAGTTGAAAAGAGGTGTAGAAGTGCTTGCTGAAGATGGCTGTATGTGTAATGACACACTGGAGAGTGTCAAGAAAGCAGAGCGCATGCAAGCAGGGAACATGTGTAGCAACTGTCACAGGTAGGATTCGAAACTCTGCCCCCGGGTCTCACGGCAGCTGCCCTACCCTCTGAGCCAAATGAGTTCTGGTCTCAAGCAAATATATGATGAGAGAGAAAATGTGCACTGTGGAGCAGAAGCTCAAATTAGCAGAAAAGAGGTGAAGAGGAAGAACTTTGTTGTGAAATGAGGTAAAGAAACTGAAATTTGTGCTTAAAACAAGTGAAAAAGCTGAACTCTGAAATCCTGCTAAAACAGTAGTAGAGGCTGATATTTTTCAGCTACTCACTGAGCCAAACTGGTTCTCACGTAACTGAAAAAAGGTGGAAAAGCTTAAAATTCTAATGAAAACAGCAGAAGAGGCTAAGTGCACTGTGGAGCAGGAGCTCTAATTAGCAGAAAAGAGGTGAAGAGGAATAATTTCTGCTGAAAAGAGGTAAAGAAGCAAAAAGCCGAGTTGAAAAGAAGTGTAGAAGCAGAAGTGCTTGCTGAAGATGGCTGTATGTGTAATGACACACTGGAGAGTGTCAAGAAAGCAGAGCGCATGCAAGCAGTGAACATGTGTAGCAGCTGTCACAGGTAGGATTCGAACCTCTGCCACCGGGTCTCACGACAGATGCCCTACCCTCTGAGCCAAATGAGTTCTGGTCACAAGCAAAGATATGATGAGAGGGAAAATGTGCACTGTGGAGCAGCAGCTCAAATTAGCAGAAAAGAGGTGAAGAGGAAGAACTTTGTTGTGAAATGAGGTAAAGAAACTGAAATTTGTGCTTAAAACAAGTGAAAAAGCTGAACTCTGAAATCCTGCTAAAACAGCAGAAGAGGCTGATATTTTTCAGCTACTCATTGAGCCAAACTGGTTCTCACGTAACTGAAAAAAGGTGGAAAAGCTTAAAATTCTAATGAAAACAGCAGAAGAGGCTGAGTGCACTGTGGAACAGAAGCTCAAATTAGCAGAAAAGAGGTGAAAACAGCAGAAGAGGGTGAGATTTGTGCTGATAAGAGGTGAAACTGCGGAACCAATCAGAGGTACTGCTTCTGTCTGCTTCATCAGGCTGTGTACTTGTATGTATTTCTGCCATAGACTGTTAACCAGAATCTGAGGTCCATATTAGAAAAGCTGCTAAAATCATTAAACTTTGCAGAATTGTAATAAATTATCAATATGAATTACCGGTCTGTGATAGTGTATAAATTTGTAGTTAAAAAAAAAAACATGTGGGCCAAGGTGGAATCGAACCCACGACCTCTGGTCTGAAGAGCGGTGTCATTACCAATCGCGCCACCTCTAAGGGGGCGGGCGCTTTGAAAAAAAGGGTGATGAGGAGTCAGAATTAGATCGCGGTGAGACGCGAAAAACGCCGTTTTTTGGAGTTACAAAACGTCGTGTAACTCAAAAACTAGGTGGGATAGAAGCATAATTCTTGCACTGGGTGAATCAGCGGACTTTGGTGTACTTTGACTGCGATTTACATAGCTCTTTGTATCTCCGTCGCGGAGATATGACGAGAGAAGAAACGGCTTCATTTTCGGAATTTGAAAAATGAGAGGAGGACAGATTTCCACCCCTCAAACAAGTCTAACTCATCTCAGAACGGTAATAGGTGAGAAAATAATTCTTGAATTGTGAGTGTCAGGAGTGTCTGAAGATATACAGGGACAAGCCTCATGTCTTAACTTTGCTTCGTTAAGGAGATATGACGATTTGAAAATGCCTTCAGTTTCAGTATTTCAGCTCTGAGTTTCACAACCTCCCCATAGACTTTGAATGGGGAGTTTTTAGACCATGTGTCACTTCGAGGCAAATTGTGAAAAAAACGTAACTCTCACAATAATTATAGTGACACTGTCTTAAAGCCAGCAAAAATACCTACGTTTTGATGTATAATTTGTGGAAGTTGAGTGGAAATTGAGCGAGTAGCAAGGAGTTGTTCAGACATGAAGAGAAAATTCAGAACGGACGAGTGTGCAGTGGGAGTTAATTGCATAGCAACCATAGCAACACATGTATTTTCTGAAAAATCACAAAGTTGTAACTGAAAACTTAAAGAGTCATTACATGAAAACGGTAACAGATATGAAAAAGCTGAATCACACAGGAATAGCCCAATCATCTGAGAACGTTTTAAAGTTTGAATGGAGTTTCTAGGTGAAAGTATGAGGAAGTAGTTAAGTTTCAAAGACAAGCAAGTTTTAGCAGAATTGTAGAAGTTTCCCATTCATTTCAATGGGACAAATTAAAGGAAAAAAGTGTAATATTTTAAAAAGTATAATAGTAATAAGTACCAAAAGATATAGCAGTCGAAAGCAGAAATAGCAGAACAGTTTAGAGTTTGAATGGTAAAAATCGGCTGAAAACTGAGGGAGTAGTTAAGCGGCAAAGAAACGGAGCAACTAGAATAATAAAGGATAAAGAATAAAGAGAAACAGGATCTCAATAGTGTGGATGCCTACGGCATCCACCCAATAAAGAGAAACAGGAACTCAATAGTGTGGATGCTTAAAGCATCCACACAATAAAGAGAAACAGGAACTCAATAGTGTGGATGCCTATTAAGGCATCCACACAATTACTGGTGAGTGGAAACTTTAATTATGAAGTAGCAACATAGATGTGGTAGTTTGCCCTGGATTCAGGTGCACACTTGATTACAGCTGACACCGGAGCTTGAAGGAAAACAGTCTGATTTTTCCATTCATGTTTCTCTGATTGCTAAGCTTGGAGAAGGACTGAAGAAGCACAACCGAATTCAATCTTTTACATAGAGGAGAACCACATAATCCCCCCATGAGAAAGCACTTTGAGACAGAAACTGCAGTCCAATTGCAGCTTTCTCTCTTTCGTCAATTGAGCCAGCTCTGAAATGTCAGACAGTTTCCTGAAAGTACAAAAAAAAAGTTTTTTGCCATTCTTGCTCACTCTTAGGGAGGGAAATACAGTTTGATGTATGACGCTCATCCGTAAAAGCACAAGATATCCACACAAAGACAAGTGATCAAACCGAGTTACACACATACACAAGGCAGGCAGATATTTTGTAAACAGACAAGGAGGGGGGAAAATCACATGACTGACAGTGAAAAACAGATTTCACTGTCAGCCCTGTGATTTTACTGGAAGGGAAGAGATGAAAAGATTAAACTGCTGTCATTTAGACTTTTCTATTGTTTAAATGACAGGAAAAAAATATTAGAGATAGAGCTGTTGTACTGTGGCAGCAGCCCAAAGGGATAGATGACCATTGTAAGTCGAGCCTGTCCTCTGCCACTTTCAATGTCTCTCTCTCTCCATCACCTGAGGTGTAATTGAGGCTCATTATGCCTGTCCTGTACTTAAAACAATCAGGACGCTCTCTGCCTTTCACCCGATAAAGGTATTCGACACCAGCTCTCCAGCAAAGTGCAGTTAAGCTCTTAGTTTTGGCTGACAGACATGCTCTACCATCAGATATTTCCAGAGGTATCAGCTAATGAATCAGCAACGCGGAACATACACTACCAGCATTGGCTACTCCTACACTTCCATTTAACCTTCTTCAGCAAAACTGTTTATAGCAGATTAGCAACCCAAAAGAAAGAACGAAAAACTCCGTGTAAGGTAAATAACAGACCAAAACCGAGGAGCACAAACTGCAAAAGCCTGGTTGTGTTTAGATTTTAAGTGTAAGTTATCAGGTTCCTGTCCGAGGAGCTCAGGCAATGCACTGGGACGCACTGTTGGGTCTCCATCCAATAGGATGGAGAGGGAATGGAGGGTAGAGGAGGGAACAAACAATTTACCAGAACTTACCAAAAAACAAGTACAAGTGAGATTAACAAATGACAGAGGAAAACACAAACTCAACACACTTAATTTTTATTCAACCAGTTTAGGATGACAGGGCACATGACAACATGGCCAATAACTTTAAAGCTGTTGAGACAACATCTGAATGTTCTGAATGTTCACTCTGTAGGTTAAGGCTACAACTGCTTTGCGATAAAAGACTATTACTGGTGAGTGGAAACTTTAGTTATGAAGTAGCAACATAGATGTGGTGCAGCAGTACCGGTAGATTTTTTTTCCTTTTCTATATGTGAACAAATCTCAAAAGTACACTTTCTTGACAAAAACTCTCTGAGCTTTATCTTACTACTTTAAATTATTCTTTTCACACTCATCTGGTAGCAGGACAGTGAACACGTACAAGTTAGAGCAAAGCAATACTGACAAGTGGAGCTGGAAGGAAGAAAACAAGGACATCGTCAGGGATCGTCATGGTTACTCTTCATTTTTTCAGTAAGGTACAGTACTCTAAACTATTCTGTGTACATGCACAGTATGTAGACATACCTGTATGATATTTTTAATTACTGAAGAAAGAAAAGCCTTTGAAAAACAAACGTTGGCTAGTACCCAACAAAGGTTTGTGGTCAGGGGTTTGTAACTTGATGATCTAGGTGTGACAACATAGCAATTCCTATAGGCAACCTGGAGCCAAGTCATGAAGGGCTTTAAATGTAACAGACAATCAATTCCAATTTACAGACACTCTAATGTATGATAGATGACTGTTCTGCAATGTACGACAAAATCACTGTGTAGTTATCATCATCGAGTTACTCTGATTTCTACCTCTAATAAAGAAAGTTGTCTTTTTCCAAACTTCAATAGTGACTTGTATTGATATTCAAATGCTTTGAGTAATCTAACACTGATACGCCATTACAGCTCTCCTATCATGGTTAGTATTTATTAATATGTAAAAACATTACGGCATACTGCGAGCAAACAAAGCATTTTCTCTACTAATGGGGCGGAAAAGCAATTCAACCAGTATTAATATTTAAGACTAAACCTTTACTTGCATTGTTGCGCTGTGATATCAGTGACTGGACCTCAACACATTTGACACAAGCTGTGATAAAATACTGCTGTCTCATCAGATCTCTGTTCCTCAAACTAGGAGAGGGTCCCGTTGGTGGAGAATAGAGCCCCATGGTGGAGCATGGACTACCAACAGAAAACATGGAGTGAAACTAAACTGAAGGACACTATTGTGCAGACATACATTTCAGAGCCTTTTTTATTTATTTTTAATAATAGACTAAAACAAATTGTGTTGAGGGTATTACCTTTTAGCGTGCTTCAAAATGAAGCACAACAGACAAAGTTTGAGAACTTGAACTTCTCATGTGATTGAGGAACTTTATGTAAGCAAATACTATGAAGACATGAGATAGGAAGGAGGACTTTTTTCCAGGATAAAACATCAGAAATATATGGAAGAGGATTAGAGCCACTGAAGAAAAAAGTGGGCATGTCTTTTTTTCTTCTTTTCCAGAATGCTGAGACAAAAGTCAGAATGCTGAGACATGCACACTCCCCTGTCCCTGAAATAGTTTGACAGAATCTTTGCCCTTAAATAAAAAAAAAATAAAAAATAAAAATAGGCAGAACCTTTCCTCCATTTCTATTTCTCAAAGGCATGTCCACCTGCGTGTTTAGAGTTGCCTTCAGCTATGACCTCCAACACTTACTGCTAATAAGGTTCATCGCAGTAACATCCAGATAACGAAGCAGGGAAAAAGCTCTAATTATTCCAGCCTGGGAGCATTCGTCTATATTCCAAGATGGTTACCTCCAGTGCTAACATTGTGCTGTTGAAATAATCTATGCTGTGACTTATAATATAAATGTTTCTTGCTAATGAGCTCTGCTTTCAAGACGCTTGCTTCCATTGTCCTGACAGGAGATGATTCTGCGACTGGGGAATTTAGATTTTATGTTTTACTAGGTTTCATTTATAGAAGACAAATGGCTTTAATGATCAACACTCTCCCCTCTGGATTAGTGTTCTGTTTTTCAGAACCTTTCTTCTGCCCTTATTATTTGCTCGCACATATCGTGTGGATATTGTTGCCTTCTCCTGAAGGGATGGATTGTCAAATGTCACCACTTAACCTCGTGCTGCAAAAGGCTGGTTACAAGAAAGCATTAAGCCTTACACAACCAAACATGATTGCCTCAAAGAAAACAAACAAACAAACAAAAAAACAACGCTTGTAGCTCAGCCCCAATACACAATACATGCTCTAAAGGAAGTAAAACTCAGATAACACAAAGCCTGTTTATATTGTGTAGATTCTCTTTCCCTGTAGCCTACTTGTTGTGTTAGATACAAATAATACACAGTGTTGTCTGAAGATGAGAAGTGCCCGTTGTTCAGCAAATCAATATGGAAATCCTTATGATTTTATTAAGACTTGTAGCTACCAATGAGGGAGAATCCTTCGAGGCGACTTTTAAATAATGCTGAATAAAGGAGCTGAGAGTTGAGGGGAAGGATTTAATAGTAAGAAAGAGACTGAGGTGGAAACAAAAATAATTGAAAAGAATGATAAGATCAAAATAGAAAGAGAGAATGAGGGCTAAGAGCAAGAGGAGGGGAAGACTTGGAGAGCCAGAGAGAGTGTGAAACAGAATGATGAAAGCTAAGCTGTGCCCTACCCCGGAGGCAACTGTGCTACAAACACACACACTTGCAGTATAGACCCGGTGTGCAGACAACATATGAGGCCATCTGCCAAACACTATTAGGCCTTCGAAAACACGACTGGGGGTGGACACCTGTGAGAAAGAAAGATTTGACACAAGAGATGGAGGAGAGGACACTCATGGGTTCAATTGCAGATTTTTCACATCTCCATCGGAAACCTTTTCTGTGTCTTTATGGGCCGATGCACCTGGATAGCGGCACCTTTTAGACAGCACTTAAAGAGGGCTGCTTTGGTCATTGATTTATCTGGGCTTTACAGCCGCAGTCCATAGCTCTGTAGGGAAACACACACAGGTGCTACCTCCAATATCAGCCACAAATCTGTAATCGTTTGCTTTTGCTCTGCAGTCACATTTGAGCGACTGCTAAGCCAAGTCGCCAATCGCTTCTGTGCCCCTCAGACAGTACAGTGTATGCTGATGATCCAAAAATACTGCATTATTGACTGAACGTTTTCATGTTTAATCTATTGTCCACTTAAATTAGAGCTTCTGAATATAGAACCTGTATTAAAATGGGCAGAATTCCTAAACGCTTTGCACTGGACTTCAAGCCTGGATGTCTGTGCTTCAATCACATTTTAATTTTTTGATATCAAATCCATTGTCCAAATACTTACAGGCCTAAATGTAAGATACTGTAAAGCCTTTGTATGTTGAGCAATGTGTTAGCAACTCTTTAACAGTAACATCTCAGCACATAGACACTGTGACAACATGTTAACATCACTTAACAACTGGAACTCACATCTGTGCCCATCTTTCATCTACAGTACTATAGATTAAGAAGCTAATCATGTTTTTCACCCTTTTGCTTTAAAGTGTTCATGACATCCTATTCTATAACCTGTCTACAGGCACTAGTGTTTTTTAATATTATTAATGTACAAATTTTAGTGCTCCTTTAAGTGAATAGTGCCTTTGAGCGTCAGTCTATTAACTCCAGCCACCTTATTTCAACAGCTCTGGGCCAACAATACCTCATGATGTGACAGGAATAGACGGCAACAGTCAAATTCATTCACTTCTTTTTCTTTCCATCTCCAGACACAGGTTTAATGGCCGCTGATGTCTGGGTCACATAATTAGCTGAATAGCTAAAGAGCACAGAGCTCTGAGCTACTGGATGTTGGGGTGGGGAGACGGGGGTGTCAATGAAATATGCATTTGGAAGTCTTAAAAGCAAGTTCTTTTCTATTTCTGCGGCAACAAAGAGCCTGAGCAGCATGACCGGTCAAAAAAAGCAGAAAGATTACGACGTTGGATCTGACCGATTTCTCTGACTGCCAAACCCTGAGCTGGACTGCAAAAGCTCAAAATTGTAGTCTTTAGCAGTAAGGTCCCAGTAAACACCATGTCATTTCCAAATTGCAGTGCTCATGGAAATTATAAAGATCCTTTATTTGCATTTTTAAAAAAGTACCCTTTCTCGTCTATTAGATTTGGTTTTGATAATCAGGTATTCCTGTGCAATGAAGCACCAAATAATATTAACCTTCAGCTTTAGTCTGTCTTAAATCTTAAACATTTTTGTCAAGACCAGCAATTAACAAAACACAAATCCATAATACAGCGCCTGCTGATGAATTATAAGTGTGGCAACAGCTATGGAGAGCCAAAAACAACAAAAAACTGAAAATGAGCACGTTCCATCTAGGAAAGCTGTCGCCTGTCAATATAGAGCAGAGGGAGAGCACTGAAACCTATAAGTACATTTAAATACAGCAAATGATTTAGTTTACTTTTATAAGTGGACAGATAACCGGTGAATAGGTAAAAAATGGTGCAACTTAACTGGTTTGGTGTTTGTCCGTCAGATACACAACAAAGCACATTTTTTTGTAGAATATGCAAGCGGCCGTCATTATTGTCGTATTTGTCGGACTAAGGTGCTCGTAAATCTGGGCGTAATCTGGGTCCTAAACTCTGTATGCTTCAGGTCAAACAACACTGCAGCATCACTGAGAGTTAAATATGGAATCAGAACGATGCCACCTTGAAACGAAACCGAAAAAAATATTGAAACCGAAAAAAAATATTGTAACTGAAATTCAGTTACAATATTTTGTAACTGAAATTCAGTTACAATATTTTGTAACTGAAATTCAGTTACAATATTTTTTTTTCAAAAATCAAACGTACAGCTCTGCTATCACTTCTAACATAAATGAAGACAGGAAGCTACACCACAGTGACGTTTGTAGGGTTACTGAAGTTGGGCTATCTGGTATATAATGATGTGCTACATGATCGCTAGCGACACAGCTATGTTAGCATAACATAAACTGTGAAGCTGGAGGATGAACGGTAACACTTTCCCCCTCGATAAAAGTTAACGTGAGGGTTCCTGATGGTTAGTGACAAATGCAATCGCATGGCAGGATGCTGTAAACGGACCAAACTTCAGTCAGGAGAACAACTGAGAAAATCCATCCACAATACGAGGTTAGTCATTAATATACTGCAACAACATGGGAATAGAGCAGCTGCCAGAGAATTCAACATTAATGAATCAATGGTACAGAAGTGGAGGAAGCAAGAAGAATGAGTTGAATGAAGTTTGATTTATCTGAGTGTTTTGTTGCCTTATAATCCCGTGCACCTTATGGTCCAAAAAATACATATTTGACTTTTTTATTTGGCACACTGCAGTTTAATGTAGCAAAGCACCTCTTTTTAACTTCAGTGGATATTATACATGGTTATGCTCAGGATATGTCAGCCCATTTCTACTAGAGATGCCCTTTGGTTAAACTTTCAGCAAGGAATTTGCATTTGCACTGTTAAATGTTTATATAGCTTTAATGCACATAAAAAAAAAAACAGCTGCTTGTTTTAAGTGAAAATAAATGAATGGGTTTTTTTTGCGCTAGTAAAGTTGTGGAGTTGTATTTTGTCTCGCAGAAATTATATTGTTATCGCAAATTTTCAAATATATATCGTGATAAATATTTTTGGCCATATCGCCCTGCTCTAATATCTGTCATAACTTAGAAGTAGGTTTGCAGGAGACTCTCCACAAGCTCAGCTGTAAAAGTAAGATGACAAGAGGCCAATGGCCCAGTGGATGCAGAGTGGGGGTCTCAGTGCTTGTAATATGTTTTCTATGTTTTGCAGAGGAATTTGGTGTAACTTGGGTGAGGGGAGATGGACTTTTATGACCGACAAGAAGTCACACACCCACACGCACACTCACTCACATACACACACAGGTACGCACAAACACAGAATTTACAACACACTATGTGGGTTTTACGATGGGGTCGCTTCTATAAAACTGGTTGTAACAAACAAAGAAGTGAAGATCTGCAGAGGGACACCGGCCCTGTACATCTCCCCTTTAGAAGGTGCATGTGCAACTGAAGATGAATAAAGGTTTTGTGAAATGACTACTGAGTCCGGTGCAGTCTCTGGAGGCCTGAGGAATAAAAAAAGAACCGGGGTGAAACTGCTTTACGTAACATTTTCAACAAATATATATTTAAACTACAAAATAAGAAACTTTTATTTTCTTACAAGTGGTTGCTTGAGTTTTGAGACCACCAGAAAACTTCTTACCCAGCAAACAATCCAAACTGATTATACAACCGGAAACAATCATTTGCAATCAGTGATCCTTCGCAGCCACGGACTGAGCGCAGATGTCAATTTGAAGCAAATCAAAATAACTTCAAAACTGATGCAGGAGAAACACTGTCAGAAAAAAAGTCAGGCGGTTGAAATAACGCCATGTAATCTGGGTGGTAACAGGCTGCTGACTGTCTACATACAAAATGAACAATGACAAGAAGATGGATGCTGAAACATCCCTTTGGACTTGAATTCATGGCAGCAAAATGCAGGCCAAATGGCTGCCTCTAGCCGGGATTTAAAAGAGGAAAAAAGAAAAAGCTCCAGCTTCGCAGCCGCAATTGTTTTGCAGAGTGTGATTAGACTTTCTCCTTGGAATCACAAGGCAATCAGGAAAAGGGTAGTGTACTGTGCCGTAGCCCATACAGCTGCTACTTTCTTGCTCATTTGGGAGTGTTCGGCATTCTCTCTGAATGGTAATTATGAAAGGAACAAAAAGGGGCCTTTACGGACAAAGGCGGGTTTGGAGTGAATGGGCCCTGCTCCCATACGCCATGAGTGTTTTGACTCCAAGTGCTGTTTCATGGGAGACGATACGAGGCAATTATGCAGGAGAACTTGCAGGGGGTGAGAAAGGAAGAGGAGCACGGAGAGGGAGATACGCTGGGCCTGGCATAGAGAGCGGGACCAGATAGCACCATCTGCATTCTGCACGTGCACTGCCCGTCTGGCTCGCTGTTGCTTTCAATAAAAGCTGGAGCTCATGCAGACAGGCAACAGAAAAAGTATTCAAATATACAGTACAGAGGAGGACTCACTGGGCCGCACATACACCACACACCAATCCTGCACTTTACTGCAAGACATGGCACTGATTTAACTATGTTAACCAAAGCTGCCACAGTGAAAGGATATAATATCATAAGTGGTATTATACTGTTGGTCCCATGCTGGCAAACGCATACAATGGCACCTGCGTTTCTCAACACACCAACAAATCTCCATTTCCTGCAAATAAAATCTTTAGCAAAAACTAAGATAAGATGTATTTGCTTAAAATGGTAATATGTGATTAAAAGTGCAAATGTTTTGCAGCGCTGCTGTCAAAGAACTGAAAACAAGCACTAACTGTATGTAACAGCTGAGTCTAATAAGCTATGAATATGAAAACGAGCTCTTTCTTCTTGCTGCATTAACATAACCATATCAAAGCAAAAGGGCTTGAAATTGTTTTCATCTGAATTTCTAGATCACTGATGTGCACTTTAATTTTTTTTTCACCTTTCCTGCGTGGGAGGGCCATTTTTGTTTTTGCCCTCACTGGGGGGGTTAACAAACAGAGATTGACTTCT
The DNA here is from genome assembly GCF_963969265.1 of Rhamphochromis sp. 'chilingali'. Classification (NCBI taxonomy): domain Eukaryota; kingdom Metazoa; phylum Chordata; class Actinopteri; order Cichliformes; family Cichlidae; genus Rhamphochromis; species Rhamphochromis sp. 'chilingali'. Next base: position 30,690,757 of record NC_137941.1, on the reverse strand, counting down.
TATTTAAAATGAATCAAATCAAGAAAAGCAAGAAGAGACTGATCACGTTACCTCTCTTATCTTGTCTCGTTTCTCTTTGACGTCGGGTTCTGGGGGCTCGCCGTCGCTCACGCCCACCACCTTAGGCATGGGTACCGGCGGCAACGGTTTGGGCCCTACGTCCTTCTTTTTCAGGTCCTCCATCACTTTGTTCTTCTCCGTCTGAATCTCGGCCTTGAGCTCCTCACGTGACTTTCGCAGCTTCTCCTTTGCCTCCTGCAGTGCTCGCTCGTGGTCTGCACGGATCTTATCCCGCAGGCTCTCCTCCTCTTCCCTACAGGAGGAAGGAATAAGATAAGCTTTACTTCTTTATGCTCTGCTTTGATTTCCATTAGACCTCACAAGTCGGTTGCTCATCCCCACAGTGAAATTAGAAGGGTTACTGTAACCATAGCTAACACGCACACAAAAAACATTTGGTGAAGAAAGGTGTACAGAGAGACTTGTGCTTGAAATTAATTAAAGATGGGCATTACAAACAAACTCTGACCCACTAGGAAGTTGATATTTCATTATTTTTGGAAAATAAAACTAAAATATTTACTGTTTACCTTTTTTACATTGATATTTAATAAACTATTGAATTTCTTTAGGTCAGCAGGTTGAGGATCACTGCAACAAACATCTGCAGGAAACCATTTTACTCAGATGATAATGAAAACACAAAAAAAAACATTTTCTCAGGAGAAACCTAACCCCAACCCCATTAATCTGCAGTTACATCAGCTCCAGGAAATGGGACAGGTGTGGAGGAACACAATGAGGAGACCAGCGATGGCAGAATGACAAACATCATCTGTGGTTCCACATGACGGTACAAACCCTAGGGGTGTTGACAAGGCTCTACCCCGCGAGGATGTGCTTCAGTAATGAAAAACAAACATAGTGGGGAGCTGAAGCAAAGGTGACAGGAGGCCGACGACACTTTGCTGCTCTTCTGTGGTCACTGAAGTAAGGAGAAACTGAAAGAATCTCTTTGAATCTCTCCCTGCCCTGATCCGGGTTTGCACAAATATAATTTCAGCCACATGTCAGCCGATACGCAGCAGAGGTTAGCTCTTTCAGCTGCTGACAAATGAAGACAAAATGAATGACCAGTTCAGCTGGAAATAACTAACCACCATTACATTTATGAATACAAAAGTATATTTCTTACATTTGAAATAACAAATTTCATTACAGTAAATTCTAGCTTAAAAACAGCTTTTTCCCTTTATATGCTACATTATTTGATTTTTATTTTACCAAATTACATGCTACTTATCAAATATGAAAGAGATCTGACCCATCTTTAAATCAAAACTAAAAAAAATATATATCTGCACATAGGACACACACTACAGACTCACTGCCTTGACACTTGTCTCTAATATTTTCATTACTCCTTGATGCACTGCTTTAGTTGTCAGTGTCCTAAATGCTTTTTTAAAAAAAACAAACAAAAAAAAAACACAATAAATGAGGAATCTTCAAGCTTGCACTTCATCTGACTGCAAACACATGCAACTGTTTATTAATGACCTACAGTGTGATGCCTCAAAGGCATTTATTTCATTTATCTTTAATGTTTGCTTAAAGTAATTCTTTTGTATGTATTTAAGTTAGAAAGAACAGTAAAAAGAGTTAAAAATGTTAAGAAGCTTTAATTTTGAAGGTGAACTTGCTAATAACCTCACTTCCTGGTGGGTTACCTGTATTGCTTCATTTCCTGTTTAATTGCTCTTCCTGGTTCTCTAAGAGGGAGAGTGACATGTGGTCTTGCTCTGAGGCTTATCCACAGCCATCCACTTGGGAACATTGTTCAGGCAACGCCGTAAGTGTATATATTTCACGAAGGTGTTAAAAAGGCATAAATAGTGGTATTTGTGAAAAATTATATTTTATTTGTGATTCATGGAGGTTGATTTGTACATGTTAAAAAAGGCAGTTTTGATGATCATTACTGTTGCTAAAGCTAACACGAAGGTGTAAGGTCACATTTTGAGTTATTTCGTGATGCAATATTTATGTAAACGATCATTTTTTCTATTCTGTATTTCTTTTCAACTACAGTTTTCACCGCTTGTCAAATGAAGATTCTGAGTAAAAAGTCAACTCTACTCGGACTCGTGTATTCATTGACAGAGGTTTAGCTTGGTGTTTGATCGGAGTTGCTACACTCTGCAACAGAACACTACATACAGTGTAACAAACACAGGAAATGTGGGAGGAACTGATAACCTGCTGAGCTCCATGTGGACTCAGCTGCAAGTCTCCCCGGAGTTACAGTTCAACATCTCTAAGAAGATGAGAAAAACAACTCACTGGGTGTGTGTGTGTGTGTGTGTGCGTGCCCATGTGTGTGTTTCCCTATCATTGAAACATGCATATTAAAAAAATAAACCTTGAGCCTTCAACACTACACTATGTATTAGTTTAATTTCAAATAAAATCAATAATCCTGTGAAGTGCTGCAGCTATTCTACAATGACAACGTTACTTTACTTAAAAGCCTGGTGAACAGCGTTTAGCACAGAGGATGCCAAAGAATTTTCTTAAGTGTTTGTAGAATGATTTTTAGTGTTTTCTATATCAGCAGTTAGGCCATGAATACAAATAGGTCACGAACAAGAGAAAAATAAAAACCTAAATGTTCTATATGCGGTTTTGTTCTTGTAGACCTGCGTGTGCTCATTAATTTACTTATTTATTAACTTGTAATGTTTCAGCGTCCAGTTCTTAGCCTGTGTGGTTTCTTATTCGTTATCAATATCCGGTCATGACTTGGGTATTTTTCCCTCTGTTCAGGTGTTTTTCATGCACGTTTACATGCTGGCGTGTACATCCATTCTCAGCCTGAGACTAAAATTACTGCTAATCAGGAAAAGAAAGAAATGGTTAGCAGAGTGAGGTGTGAGACAGCCTGCATTAGAGCAGATGTCTTTATGTACACCTGGTTGATAAAAGGTGATGATATAACGCGAGCTAACGTCACAAAGAGAGGAAGCCTGTCCAGAACCACAAGAGCAATATAAGGAAAGAGAATAATGTTTAGGTTTTGCTCCTGTATGAGAGCCGCCATACTGCATGAAGCCAGACTTCTGCTCCTTGTTTTGCATCCATACCAAAGATTTTAAAAGAACAGAAAAAAAGAAAAGAAAAAAACTACTGACAAGTGGTAGGGTTGCTTCATGGATGAGCTTAGGTTATTTCTAAGCATTAATCTCACACAGACACACAAATGTCACATTAGTCTGCTAAGGAGGCAAATGTCAGCAGTGCTAGCACCAGCAGCCTTTTTTCCTCCACCTGTGCAGAATGCAATGCCTAATGAGAAGTGCAGACAGTGGCTGACCGTTTTAACTGTTTTCAGCGTTAGGTTTCACTCCACTACAAAGGGATCCCCGTCGTCCCCGTTTCTGGGGCTAAGCTAAAGGACCAAAACAGCACAAACATGAACAAGAGCAGCGCATACACAGGTTGTTAAACTAGATGTTAAACAAATTTTTGACTCTGCTACCCGCTGCAAATAAACTGCTGCTTCAAAGACTGAGTGTCAAATATGGATGTGCACATACGAGTTGCATGCCTCACTGCACGCAAGAGAATAGACTGCCTACATCTATGGACACAAAACAAAATTGAGCCAAAGCTGAAAGATCAGATGGACATGGAATAAAGGCAGTAAAAAGCTGCCAAAAAACAGAACAAATGTATTAACCCTGTCATGGACTGCTGACCTGTCCAGGGAGTCTTAATTGGACAAACAGTTAAGAAAATAGGCAGGTGAAAAATTACATAGGAAAAAGAACAGGGCTATAAGACAAGGCTGGATAGGGGCTGTGTTTGATCACCGCCCATTTTTCCCGTTACACTACTTAACCTGTTTATGTTTGACTGGAAGTGCAACCTTTCCGAAGCTGCACAACAGACTGGTTAAACCCTGGCCAGTTCAGTATATCCCACTGTGTGGGTAGGAGGGGGAAAAGGTGCAAAAGATATGTAGAACAATAACAAGCAAACAAAGTGTGAAGGAAAGCATAAGAGTGTGTGACAGAAAAGAAAATGTTTTATACTAATTATCCTTCAAACGGCACAGTGTGCATCCATTTTCTAAGTCTGTCATGATGCTGGATGTGTGGCCAGCAGAGACCAAAATAAACAGCTCCAAGTTATGCAACATCGCCCTGGAAACAACTCATAAATATTCATTATTGCAACTCAGCATGTCTTGACTTTAATTGATAGAAAACACATTTCGAAACAACATGGCATTTACTGTGAATGCAGGTGAATGTTCACATCGTTAGGGATGCTTCAAATGTGCTGCTTTTGCTTTGTAGGGATTTCATGTATGTATTGTTCTTGTACAGACTATAATCCTGCCTGTGTGTCACTATATTATCTGTGATTTGTGTGGGTGTATGCGTGCACATCTGCTTCCTCTATTTTGGGCTCTTTGATTAGGTCTCAGTGCTACAGAGCCTGCACTCTTGGATTTGGATTTTGAGTGCACGTACAGCCAAATGGATGACAGTATAGTCAATAGTACAAGGTTTTCCTGCACACAAAGAAAAGTTTGCCTCTCTCTCAGGATTGTGGTAGCATTTTTTATATGGGTTTTTTCAAGTGTTTGTATCAAATGGCCAGAAAATCTCCAAATAATAAGGAAAAGTGCTTCGGTGGCTCCTTTATTGCCTTCTTTAGCTGAAGATACAGTGTGCCATCCGTTATGAAAAGAGTCAAGATAATGCCATTCCTCAATTCACAGCAAAGCACTATCCGAACATTCATGAAAACCATCAACATAACTGACAAAGTAGTCGAGGACATGCAAATGCTACTTGCATTTTCCACTTCATGCAATATATTACACATCTACTACTACTGTAAACCCATTAAACACACAGGATAACTATGAAAATCATGCTAATAAGGAAATTGCCGCAGACTGTGTGGTCCTCACTGAGGTTTGAGAGGCATTTCAATTTGGTTTATAACAGATCTGATACCAGAAACAGGTGAAAACTTATTCAGTCCATACATATTGCTGAGAAAAGAGTTCAGTTCAGCCCTGTTTCATCACCAGTATCATCGAGGAGCAGAATTATGTAGATCTCAGCTCTAAACACTCAAAATGAGAACAGACCTAATATGTTCCTCCTTTAAAATTCCAACTTTTGCAATGAGATGTTTTTTTTTTTAAACGAGTTGTTCTGTTCTGCATAAAACAAGGTCAAATAAAGCTAAGGTGAAGTAAGTTTCACATTTTGTACTCCGTCTTCTAGACATTGTAGTTTCAACAAGCTTAAGCGTGGCGTTAAGGAGTTTTCTCCAAGTACAGTTGGATTCTCTGTGAATCAGATTTGTCATTTCCTAAGTCCTCATAATTTTTCCTTTTCCTTGATCTCATGATGTTTTCCATCAAAGTCAAAGAAAAGTTTTTACAGTAAAGAATCATTTTGGGACTTCTCAAACGTACCAACTGCACGCAATTTGAGGGAGGAAAATCTTGTAGGTAAGACTGTTGAGATGTATTTGTCCAATAAGACAAAAATAAGACTATAAGACAAAAGACAAAAATAAATGTGTTCATTAGCATGTTCTACGACCTCGCATATGTAAAATTGCATAGCATTACGATTTCAGTGCAGCATGATCAGTCTCTGACTACTCCAACCACAGCACTACATGCTAACTCATGTTATCGACATAGTTAGCCCAGAAAAAATACCTACACATACCTACTTCTTTACTATAACTAGTAGGTAAGAAATTACCTCACAGAAGAATCTGTTGTGAACTTCAGATGTACACATGGATCAGAGGCCGAGGGCTCAGTGTGAACCTGGGGCAGGACAACCATCATCTTTGCCATTACCCATACATTTTCTATTTAGCATTCTTTGATGAGACATCTCCCTCCTATAAGTCTCTGTTTAAACTGGCACCACATCTGTTGGAGTAAGATTCTGCTCCATGCGTTTGCAAACACAGAAAGTCAGAATGCTGTCCCCTGAGGCACAAACACCAAAAAACACCACTTCTGCTGAATTCCTCCAACACAGACATAAGCCTCCTGCAAACTCTTTTCCTTCCCTGTGCATACCCCTCCTTCTCCTCCAAATTTCCTCTCACGCCACTCTTTCCTCTTCCTGAGCCATTATCAAGACTCACTCTAGCATCACCAGTGAATCCCTTTGAGTCTCATATAATGTCAAACATGCAATTAAGATCAAATCAACAACTGCCTGACTCAATAACCTCAATTACCTTGAGAAAGACAAGCACGGACTGAAGATACTGTGTACCCAAGTGACTGTGCTGTGCCTCGCCTATAGTTTTACTCATCTGCTCATGTTTCTCACCCCAACGCCTTAAAATATGAATGAATGAAGGCAGGCCCCACCTCCCTGATCAGCTGTTGCGCTCATGTCAGCCTAATCACTTCCATATATCATCAACCTTCCTTGCTGTCACTGAAAGTTAATCTTCAGTGGCTTCATGAAATCTGCTGCTCAGCATCCTTTTCCATGGCAACTGAAGAGAAGCAGCAGTTGTCCAACTGCCTGGTGGGGTATCTAGGACAAGTTTTTTTTTTAATTTTCTTTTTAAACTGAGGAAAGACAAGGTTCTGGGGAAAGCAGTACAGGCTACAAGCCATGTTTCCATAGTAACACACACACACACACACCACAGACCGGTTCACCATTGACGGAGCGTCTGTGGAGAGAGTGAGCAGCACCAAGTTCTTGGGTGTGCACATCACAGAGGATCTCTCCTGGACGTACAACACCACAGCACTGGCCAAGAAATCACAGCAGCGTCTCTTCTTTCTCCGCAAACTAAGAAGAGCAGGAGCTCCAGCCCCCATCATGTACACTTTCTACAGAGGCACCATCGAGAGCATCCTGTCGAGCTGCATCACTGTGTGGTTTGGAGCCTGCAATGCGTCCTGCCATAGATCCCTCCAACGCATAGTGAGAGCTGCAGAGAGGATCATTGGTGTCTCTCTCCCCTCCCTCCAGGACATTTACAGCACCCGTCTCACTAAAAAAGCCCTTTGCATAGCGGCTGATCCCACGCACCCAATGCAAAGCTTCTTCAAGCTGCTGCCGTCAGGGAGGAGACTGCGGAGTCTCCAGGCCAGGACCAGCAGACTGAAGGACAGCTTCATCCATCAGGCTGTCAGGAAGCTAAACTCCCTCCCGATTCTGCCCCCCTCTCCCCTCTTCTCCACCACGGTCTCACTGAACTCTGTCACACACACACACACACTCACTCTCTGACGCACTCACTGGCCTGCTCCAGTCACTTTGTGGAGCATTGGACTGCTTAAGCATTGGACCTCATAAGACTCTGTTGTTACACTATCTCTTACCGTACACTACTAAATCCCCATTTGCACTATTTGCCTATTTTGCACCACTATGCCTTCTTACTTGAATATTGTATATTGTATATTGCATAGCTTTTTTTTGTTATACGTAAAATTGTATTGTATTTATTTAAATTTTTACTTTTTAATTATTTTATTTGCATTTTTCTAATCACTAGGGTTTGAGAGTAACGCAATTTCTATTCTGTGTATGTCCTGTACATGTGGCAGAATTGACAAATAAAGTTGACTTGACTTGACTTGACTTGACAGCAAGTCAACACTTAATTACTTAATTGACTCATTTATTCATGGGACTAAGACTGCTGGGCTATTAGTGACTGCACAGTGTCTGTGCAGCTGCAGGGGGAGAAATAAATATGAAGACTGCTTTTAAAAGGACAATTAAGAGTTGCAGGGGTTTATAATCAGTGTTGGGTAAGTTACTTTAAAATAGTAACTTAGTTACATTACTAGTTACTTCTCTCAAAAGTAACTCAGTTACTTCAAGTTACTCGTTACTTTCAAAGTAACTAGTTACTAGGGAAAGTAACTTTGGTTTTACTCAGAATTCTCTTGTTAATGTGTTTCTTCCATAACTTTGCCAGTCTTCTAGCTTGCTTACTTGCCACAAGTGCACTGTGCCACCTACCAATAGAAAGGATATGATAACGTGCATATTTCCACGAGAGAAATCCCACGCCTGGACCGTCATTGACTGCTGCCATGATTCTAGCCTACGTCACAGCGTCATGTGCGCCTTTTACATCCAACACGAAAACTGCAGTCGTGGTGCTTTCGATTGTACTCAGAACTCAGAAATTCTGCCTTCTGAATAGGAAGATGTAGGTAACACCAGACTGCAGATGAGCTGCATACAGGGCTGGACTGGGACAGAAAATTGGCCCGGGCATTTTGACTAGAAACTGGCCCACCATTATAGGAAAAATCATAAAGCCTTTGAATGAAAATAAACACTGTTGTGACAGTGATGTGCACTGTTTTGATGGTATATATGCATCAATCTATCAATCGTTTGTTGTAAGATTCAGATAATTATTTTTTAAAAGCTAGACATTTGAAATGAGAATAAGAAAGAAAAGTATTTCTTTGTGCCCCCCTCTCCCTGTTGATGCCCTACATGCCCCCTTGGCCACACTTTGCTAGACCCGCACCTGCACAGTTACCAGCTGTCAGCTACCTAAAAAAGTATCCTGATGTTATTTGTCTCTCAGAAACAGTTCATAACTTCCCTTCAACTCATTCATGTCACCTAAAAGGTAAACCTGTTTCTCCATCACAGCTCTGATGATCCAGTAAGGACATCTCCTGGTTTCATCTTCATGTTTCCCTCTCACCAGATAACCAAACCGACATCATGACCAGCAGCTTTTTTTTACAGCTGTGGCTCCAGCAAACATCAGCTGATACTAGAAATTAATATTAAATAAATTCTAACAACAGCTGATCAAGCTTAAACGTGCTGCTGTTGTTTAGCGCGACATCCGCTGGTTTCCTCTTTCGGCGCAAAGTGGGCGATAAACAAACAAGAGAGCCGATCAGCTGATCATTGATCAGTTTAATGATTGAAGTAGAAACAGGAGAGGGAGGGGGAGAGAATGAGAGAAGAAGAGGCAGCTGTGCAGCGTAAACACAGAATAACTCCAGCTTTGTGCCTTTTTCATTGTAGCTGAATTACGGGACAAACTGTTCCTTTTCACCTCAATAAGAAACGCGTAATATTTTCTCTGAATACCAGACGGGACGGTTGGCAACTCTAATAACTTATGAACAAAATAAGGTTCAACATCATTAACTTCATAGCACCCACCCAGCTGTATAGAAACTCCGTCATGCTAGCTAGCACGCAGTACGGAAAAAGTCAGAATAACAAAAATAAACTCCACCTAAACTTGGTTCATATCTGACCCAGAGAGACTGCAGGTCATAACTTCTTACCTGAAGTTCAGTTCACACTTGGACCGGCGGCCGCCTCGGGTCTCTTTTCCTTCTGCGTCCCTTTTCCTTCATCCACCTGCTGCCTCCACCACTTGCTAATGTTACTGAATCTGTGGAAACTCCGCGATGCCACCACACGAAGTAACGAGTAATGACCCTATCTAAATCCCAGTAACGAGTAACGCGTTCCTGATTTTGGCATAATAACTAGTTACCGTGCTCGTTACCACAATAATAATGTAGTTACCGTAACGCGTTACTTAATAACGCGTTAGTCCCAACACTGTTTATAATCAAGTCAGATTTTACCTTATCAGAGCAATAGATTATGTATTGATACGTCTGGGCAATAAAACAATAAAAATAATTATAATGAAATCTCTTTTCCTGATTAGGAAAACCAAAAAACAATACTTTTTATCATCTGAAGTTATGCCACCTTTGTAAAATGCAAAGCACACACACAACACTAGACTTTACAGTCCCAGATACTTTTCCCTCTCACACCTAGCCGTGTATATTGATAATGTGAATTAGTTAAATCACATGTATTCAAGTAATTCCCCCCCCAAAAAAGCAGCAACTGCAAAATATGCAAACAGTATGTGTGCCACTTGCTGAAAAACAAGAACGCTACAAGCAAAACTGAAATCCTCTTAGCTGGCTACAGTGACAGAGATTAATTTAATGGTGTTGAATGAATCTCTGTCACTGGAGCCAGAGAGTGACATTGTGAAGGAGGTCAAACTGTCTATGAGAAGACAGTTTGACCTCTTTCACCGAGCGTGACCTGCTCTATGTCAGCTCGTGTTCATCCTACAGTTCATCCCTTTCATATGAGACTGCAGCACAGATAACTCTTCAGTAATCACTGTGCAGAAACTGAAGGCTCCACCTTTAGTGCCACACACATCACTGATAAAAAATATTGCACTGCATTAGATATCAAATAAAGCACACAGGAAGTTCAACTGCCTGGAAAGCCTAGTTCTGTATTGCTAGAGAAAAAACAACTAAAGAAAGCACTGAGTGTGCACAACTGCACTATCACACAACTCCACTAACAATACATGATTCCACTTAGGTAAACTATGTCAGATTTCCATAGACCATATAGTAAAGTCAGGGAGCCCTGTGTTAATCAGAGAATCAAATGAGTCTTTTTTATTACAATAAAAAAGTTAAATGAGACTGTACAGTAATGTGCAAAGTATTGTGAGTTTTTAGAATTTTAACATTCTTGAAATTCAACATTTGGTACGATCACCTTTATTCCTTGTTGTGAAACCTTGCCTGATTTCTTTTAGACAAGGTCTTTGTGTAGGTTCTCAGTCATCCAGGTCATGGTAGACTAAGGAGCTTGGGAAAGGAGGCCACAGAACATCTTTATTTTTTTTTAAAGATGTTTCACCTCTCATCCTTAGTCTCTAATTGTTAAGTTCTGAAACCAAATGGTGGAGAGTTTAAGCTATTTAAACTAGTGCTGTCAGCGTTAATCTCGTTAAAATTACGTTAATCTCGTTAAAGTGACATTAACGCCATAACCGCATTAACACAGCAAATCTCCGTTAGCGAGTTAACTCATTAGAGCGGGTAGCTTGTTAACGTGTTAGCGCCGTCAGCCCCACGCACGGGGCGATCCGCACTACCTTGCTAATGGAGATTTGCCGCGTTAATGCGGTTATGGCGTTAATGTCACTTTAACAAGATTAACGCTGACAGCACTAATTTAAACCCAAGTGAGCGTTGACCCACTATTTATGGAACGCCAGGACTGCCATAATGAATTAATTAAATACACCATTAAATAATTAATTAAATGTGTCAATAATTAATTAAAATTGGAATTAATTAATTAAATAAATAGTTATGACACATGTAATTAATTAATTATTGACACATTTAATTAATTATTTATGTATTTCACATTTTAATTAATTATTGACACATTTAATTAATTTATTGACACATTTAATTAATTATTTATGTATTTCACATTTTAATTAATTATTGACACATTTAATTAATTTATTGACACATTTAATTAATTATTTATGTATTTCACATTTTAATTAATTGACACATTTAATTAATTATTGACACATTTAATTAATTATTGACACATTTAATTAATTATTTAATGATATATTTATTTATTTCATTTTGGCAGTCCTGACGCCTGGCTCTCGTCATGAAATAATTTTATCTGTCAGCCTCACCCATCAAACTCAGGGGGCGGGGTTAACGCTGCCCATGCAGCTTCTCTAACATTTGATTGGTTGCCGTGCAAAGTAAGTCAAAACAGGTCGATCCTAGATAATCGATTGCTTGTGTAGACTTGGGGCAGCCAGTTATCCCAGAATGTAGATCAAATCACAGGCCGTTTTTCTGTCACCAGCTACACTTTTAACAGTGTTTTAGCCGCGAATGTCGCGCCGTATGTCTGGTCAGGTTGTCAACATAGAACATGTTTGCAAAAGTGCTCAGATGTTTTCAGAGATTTCACTAGCTCTGCTAACAGTTAGCATGCAGAGCGCACCGAGGGGGTACATTAACCGGTTTGTTTACATATTCCACTCTCCGTGTTCCACATGTTGCATTCGCAGATTCTCATTTTCACCGAACGATCGTCTCTTTCCGCCTGGTCTTGTGTCTCTGTGCTTCTGTAACATAAAGAACGAGCTGACATTTTTCTCACGAAACCAGCGATCAGCTCAACAGACCCTCAGTTTACCTGCATGCATCCTCCTCCTCATCTGTCAGCTGTTTAACACCTGCTGCTAATTCAAGAAACACGCCTAGTTACCTGGTGATAGTCACAGTTTAACTGCACAAGATAAGTAAATATAGTATTTTCCCCGAGCGCAGAGCTGCTGGAGCTTGTTTCCTTACAGAGCACTTTATAGGCGAGCCAGCTTTATCAGCGGCTGATGTCCAATCACCAGCACACAGCTTTCAAACCTCAGCTGAGTTTTAGCTCTCAGTGGTTAAACGCTGGACTTCATTCACTCAGGTTCTGTCTGTCGGGTCACGTTTACTTCGCTGTTTTATTTACAACTGAGCAAATCGGTTTGGCTGAGGTTAAAGTTACGTTTCATAACTGCATAGTTTCACAGACGTTTAATGGTTCACTGGCACATGTGTTAGACTGAACTATCATCTAAATATCATCTGTTTTTTAATAGTTATTCAACTGTATTCTAAGCACCAGCTGTCTGTTAGAATGTGATTTTTTTTCTCTCTCTGTTGGCAGAGAGGAAAAATCTGGAAAATCTGACGTGCATGGCAAACTTCACCGACGATATTTAGGGAGGAATAAACACACATCAAACATAAATGAACCATTTGCCTGTCTCCATAATTGAGAGCATTTTCTCTTCTTATGTCAACTCTCTCTCTCTCTCTCTCTCTCTCTCTCTTTTTTTTTTTTTTTTTTTTTTTTTGCTTTTTCGGTCATGTTATGTTTACCTGTCAAAGGCTTGTTACAAACTATGAAACACATTGTGCAGACTTCTGGATGTTAGAAGAAAACTAATACTGCTCATGAAGGAGACTAAAGGCAGGAAGGTGTCCTTTAAAACTAAACATGTTAATAGGACCTCCCTGTTTATATCATAGTTTAAGATATAGCACGTGTATTTCAGTAATAGCTGAGGCCACTATACGTGCTGGCCTCATATCAAATGTGAAGGCAGACTGAGTCTATGTTTGACGTTTTTTATATCTAATCTTCCTTTTCAAACATTTAAACAGCAGCGAGTCTGCAGCTGAGGGAATACAAATTCAAATTGTCGGAACAGGTTTGCTCGTTTCTTGGATTCATTTGGTGATTTATTAAATGTATAACTGTTATTCTAATCTGCTGCTGAGTCTCTTACACTTTTCTTTATGCTGTATATTTTCACGTCTCTGGAATAGTTGGCAGTTAGATAGTCAGCTGGGAAACTTTGTGTTAACTCATGGAGCTGAGGATATCGTGGATATGCTGACCTCGCTGCGTGGTGTACAGAGCGAGGTCAGCATGATTAATATTCACAATAAAAATATTAGCCGAACATCATGAAGTCTGTATGTGTTTCATAGTGTCGAACAACCTTTGTACAGTTAAAGCCAGCAGTTACTACATGACGGAAACACCAACGTTATCTCTTTTATGTGTTTATACACAGGTCACGCTGATTACTGAACAAAAACCCAAAGATCAGATGTTAAACAGATTTATTTGCTCTCTCTCCTCCTTAAACATGTTTTTAATGTTAGTTATAATTCAGAATTGGCGACTGAAACACGTAGGACACATAAGAACATCAGGAAATAAAACACCGATAAATATAACCTCAGTAAAAGAAGTCAGCGGGGGTTACTACAGCTGTGTACCGGGGCCTGCGCTTTGTCGGTGGGATTGCTTGCGAGGCGAGCGGGTCTATCCCACGCTTTGCCGTGAGACTGGGCAGACATCTCCGAAATCATCGAAACACTTTTGCAAAGAGGCTGTATCTTGACAAACCGACCAGACACATGAAGATTAAACCACTACATTCTCGGCTAAAAAAATATTAAAACGGTATTTGGTAACACACAAACAGGGTTTTTCAAAGCTCAGTTCTGTTAGCTTCCACATGCCGGTTGTTGTGTGCTAGAAACAATGGCCACCAGGCCAAAGCAATGGTTTTGACTCGATCAGCGTTAACCCCGCCCCCTGAGTTTGATGGGTGAGGCTGACAGATAAAATTATTTCATGATGAGAGCCAGGCGCCAAGACTGCCAAAATGAAATAAATAAATATATCATTAAATAATTAATTAAATGTGTCAATAATTAATGAAATGTGTCAATAATTAATTAAAATGTGAAATACATAAATAATTAATTAAATGTGTCAATAATTAATTAATTAAATGTGTCAATAATTAATTAAAATGTGAAATACATAAATAATTAATTAAATGTGTCAATAATTAATTAATTACATGTGTCATAACTATTTATTTAATTAATTAATTCCAATTTTAATTAATTATTGCCACATTTAATTAATTATTTAATGGTGTATTTAATTAATTCATTATGGCAGTCCTGGCGTTCCATAACTATTAACCATGTGCCACATCATATAAGCCATAGTAAGGAAAAGCGGTATGTGTCATTACCAACACAGGTTTAGGGTGAAACCAGTGTGAGACCTTGTCTCCGTATCATGTGACTTATAGAGGTCACCTGACAATGAGTAATGAGTTCTCACTCACATTTTGCCAGACCAAACACAGAGCTAATCACGTTTTCATAGTCCCTTGTAAATAAGACAGCATGAAAAGAAGAGAATATGACGTGCCATCTATCCATCCATCGCTCCTCTTCCACTTATCAAATTCAGGATAGCAGAGGGGCTGGAGCCTATTTCAGCTGCCATAGGGTGAGAGGTGGAGTACATCCTGGACAGGTCGCCAGTCTGTTGCAATGAAAGCAGGGAAGTGACATTTTCTACAGATAGGGTATACTGTCGTTCTGGAATAGACCACACCCATCAGGATAGAAATATTTCAAATCATAAAAAGTAATCACTCAGAACAACTTTATTTTGATTTGTAGGGACCCATGCCTCTAAAGGGTCACGCTGAGCCAAACCAATGGTTCTGTTTTTTCCTTTTAATTGTCACCCATCGCTATAAGCATAAAAGAAATACTTCTGAAATAGTCTTTATAAAGTCAATAAGTGACCATTCCTCCTGGCCTTTTTGCAAAAAAGTTAACCTAGTTTACCAAAAGTATTTTCATGCATCTACAGTTAATACAGTCCTGTCAAAATGTTGGCCTTACTAAGATACATGCACTAATGTGCTCCCAGAGGATCACAAAGACACCAGAGCCGAGGCCTCTGATGAATAATTCAATCTAACAAGCCCCCCTTCTGTTCACATAGGTGTTAGCTACCTGACAACCCAAGGAAAATCTAAATCAACTGCTGGCTGCTAGAGATCAGAGATTCCACAATAGTAGCTAAGCTAGTCACTCATCTGCATCAGTCTCCTGTGTGCACAGAGAATGGTGTCAGTGCCATCTGCACATATTAAGAGTCATATCTATTCATCAAAGGAGAGAAGATGAATAGGAAGCAGTTTTGGGGAGGGATGTTTTTAAAAATGTTGAGATGCCCTGGTAGCTAGAGGTGCACACATATCTACAGACAGAAAGTTTCAAAAGAAGAAATTATATGATATTTCACTTCAACCAACTTTCAGGTAAGTCAAACAAATAACCTCTAGTTTCCCTTTTGTATTAACCCAACAAATATCTGCTCTGGGTGTATAGGAGTAGACCTAAATCCTTTTTTGCCATTCACCAAGGAGCTCACTTAAAAGCAGAAAAAGTCTTAAAGCGATACACCGACTCAGAACACATATCTTATAATATGCAGTCATTTCACATGATATGCACCCTGAATAGAAAAGTGCATCCAATTAGCAGCACTAAGACAAGTCCGGACCGAAGGAATTTCAAATAGTTACTTCAGCTTCCTTAACCCTGCATTTTTATAACTCTGCAAGTAGTTTTCCAAGCTTTACTCCATCCAAGGGAAAGGCTTGACTGAATCCCTGCCACTGAACACATCCTACACGGGACAAACAGTAACAGTGGGCTTAGATCAAAGTTAACACTTTGTGTGGGCAATTCAAGTCAAGAATCTCTTCATTTCTCCAGTAAAGCATTTGTCCATCTTGGACGCAAGAGTATAGAGAACACACTTCTTTTCAAGTATTACTACACCAGAGTCCTCATGGGAACAGTGCCTGTGAGCTTCAAATGACACTTCTACCTGAGAGACAGCTGTTGGGAGCTTGTGGTACGGCAGCTGAATTTTTGTTTCTCCCCAGATTTCCTTCAACATAAACATACATACACACTTTACTTGTCCTGGTTTTTCCCATGACCCACTTGGCTCAAATGGAGGCTGTATATGTAACTGCTATCCTAAGCTTAACTGTGGGTTTGTAATAGCATCCTCTCCCTCTCTTACTCTTCAAATTCTCTCTCTGCCCTAACAACCATATCACAATAGCTACAATCTCTCAGCTGCAAACATGTGAGCACACACACACGCACACAGCCTTTATTTCCTTAAATATATTCATATTCTCTTTCTGCTGCTCTTGCTCATATCAGCCATCTTTGACTATCCTAGCCTTTTTTCCATCCTCCTCATTTTCCTCCCCCGTGTCAAGTGTTGTATCAATTAGTGTTCAGTTACGTTCGTGCTATGGCATTTATCTGCCTGAATGCATGTTCTTATTCTCCTTTCTCTCGTCGTCTTATTTCTGCATAACTCCCTCCCTCCCATAAATGTCTGCGCAGTTATGATGTATTCTTGATAGTAACTGCATCAGGTGAACACCTGGGCGCTCTAGCTCTACCTTTGATGACCTGCATCGTGTCTGTCTGACTCATATCGCTATATGAAACACAGGTCCCCGTCTCCACCTCAGCTGCACAGGAAGCAAACACTACAAATGGTTGCATGAGCCCTGTGAGACACGGACTTCTTTGGTGTGAAAAAGTGTGATGATGCAAGTGATGCAAAGTTCAATCACCAAGCCTTTGAAAACATGGACTCTTATTTTTCCTGTAAAAACGAATGCACAACAGCAATTTTGTCAACAATAACAGATAAATGGTGTTGCATTACTGTCATTCTGTTTACAGTGCACTAAAAGGTAGAGATGATAATAAAATGAAATCAGGACAATCTGAAAGTAGCATTACAGTAAGAGAAAATGGGAGCCAAATTAATTTTATTATTGGTCTGCTATGGAACAGCTACAGCCTCCATTTTTCCCTTGGTCTTCTTCGTGCTGTAAAAATACACGCTGCACAAACAAAAAGATGTTTCTAATTTCCATGCAACTTCAAACCCTTATAAGACGCTGTGCTAGTTTAAAAAAAAAAATAGAAATTAAAAATAAAAAAGGAGGGGTCTAAGCTCCCTTATTGCTCCTGGTTCTGTCCAAATTTAGGACAATATCAAGGTTTTCCAGCAAATCTGCACTGACTCAGAAATCACCTTTAGAGCAGAGATTACATTCCCCATCCCGAGGCAGATCATAAATCCGGGAGCTCTGTTACAGGGCACAGCACATTATTATCAAGCTGGTACGGCTTTGATACAGCAAGCTGAGTTTTGCAGGTTTTTTTTTTTTTTTTGGGGGGGGGGGAGGAGGACCTAAAATCACATTTTAATTCAGAACGGTCTTTTTGAAATTCAAGCCTTTGGAAACCTGAGTGCCAAATCTTAATTTGGCATAAAGTGATCCCACTTTGATCGCATTGCTGAAACTGACAAGGATTGTGGAACAGGGCTGCCACTCCAGTGTTTGGCAAGAATTGGACTTGGTGAGAAGCTTTGTAGTAAACATGGCCACAACTACAAGGACTCATTCTCCCTCTTTACGTACTTTTGTATTTTGGGTTTTTTTCCCCCTCCTCTCTCTTTACTAACCTGCTGTGCTGCACTCATGAAAAACAATTCAAACAAGTGTCTTTCTTTTGTCTTTCAAGAGGGCTTGTCACCACTGCCACACTCCAAAGTGACAATAAATGTGAGACAGAGTTAGGCACACTCCACTGGCATTCCTTGGCAACAAAGACAACACTTCATCTAACTTTTTCTTATTTTAATTACCTATTTTCAGCACTACTTTAACATTTTGTCCCCCTTTCATTCCAAAGTACTTCCTCCATTCACTTACAAGTTACCATGCAACTACAGCAACCAGCACACCAATGCATCTCAACAGCTGTATTACTTCTTGGGTCTGTTCCCCATCAGTGGATATCAATTCAAGTTTGTTCTTAAATTATATTATTCATGCTACACATCAATAACAATGTGTAAAAGTCATCACTTTAGACAAATACCAAGCTGCTATCCATGCAGATTGGTATTTATAGTAGAGGTACCTCATCCTGAAAAGTAATTTTACCCAGAGTAGTGATTCATAACAGCTTGCTTTCTCCCGTTACGCCTTTCAACATCCGCAATAACTTTCAGAAATCTGAAAAGGTCTCCCTCGGTTGCATTGCCTCCGAGCGATCACAGAGTGGCTTCAAAGAGTAAATGATACTGCAAGAAGACATTTCTACATCTCTTTCACACACACACGGTGAAATTATAAGTCAGGAGTTCACATTACAGTTTGCTGCGTCACAGCAGTGAAAACCCACACTGTTAACATACTCTTTAACAAAGAAAAACTCAAGCTGTTTTTTGAACTGTTACAGGAGGAAAAATAAATAATAAATTACTAAACTCCTAATTTCTTTTCAGGAGGGTATGCATGCATGATTGATGAGTGTTTGCGATCTTCTGCTGAGTCTCGGGAAATGACAGTGCAAAAACGATGACTTCTGTATAGATTAGGGATAAACTAGAAATGCCTCCCTGCAGTTGCATACTCCTGCCCATTAGTCAAGTTGTAGCTTATATTATGGTCTGTCTAGACTCATAATATACAGTAAGCAATCAAGACTTTATCTTGTGGGTACACAATATTATTTCGGGGGGGGATTCACAACAGACTGACAACCAGAAACAAACACCAACCTCAAACAGCTACTAACTATAGCTTTCCCAACGACTTGGATTCTATCTGTGTTTGGGAAAAGGAAGTATACTAGTGTGTGTTCACAACAGGAGGATTTCTTTAATGAATTATTAAAAAGCCTCAAAGTTACGTCAGCACCCACCCACCCCATTATCGCTTGCGTCATCACTACAGGTATAAAATTTCACTGACACTCTGTGGTATCGTATCGTTACACTGCTGCTACTCTCTTCCTATGTGGGTGCTCCTTAAGACTGGCTATCCTGCTCCTCCCAACAGTTCTCCAGAGAGGAATGAGGACTACCGTCAGCAGTTTAAGTCCAAAATGGGGGACTATGTGAGAGTGTGAAGAGACACTGAGAAAGCGGCTGAATGGACAGCTACAACAGCAACTTGGCCAAAAGGAAAATTAACTGGCAGGAAAATTAACATGAGATGGGCAGGGCTAGTTATTAGCACTGATTGAACTTTTATAATAAAGGTGACAAGAAACATTCACAATCAAATTAACAGACACCGCTCTTCTCCTTCTCTCTCTTTTTTTAAAGGCTAAAATAAGTCCACAAATGTACTTGATGGGCCATTCTTGTACTCATGAGGCCCAACCATGTGACGTCTATATGTCAGATTAGAACTTATCTGCACAGGTTTAAGTTATATCACTACAACATAATGTCCACAACATTAAAATGGCCACTCCAGCTTTAGCCCAGATGCCTGGAAATTTTAGGCTTTTGTACCACGTTTACTGGAGGAAGGCAGAACTTTTCATGTCACAGCAACAGATAACCTAGAAGCTATCTGACTCGTCACTGCAAACTCTCCTTTAATTCAAAAAGAAAGACGGCACCTGTAGCAGAGTTCCCCTGTTAGGACATAAATGTAGGTCCACTGGCCACAAACATATCAGCGCAGCTAAGAAGTTGGGGAACGAAAAGTGTGTCTGCATTATTAAGATGCTATTGGAACCAGTGATACTTGCCCAGTGATAAATACTGCATTAAAGATCTTGCTGATCAAAGTCAAAGACATGTTTTTAATAGAAGCTGTACCTTTGGGATGGCTTTCAAGCACTGGAAAATAACACAACGTCTGACTGCCACTATATATATATATATATAACTTTTTATTGATGTTGTTTTGTTTTGTTTTTTTAAGGGGGCGGGGGTGAGAAGACTTGTAAATCATTATAATACATCATTAAAAGACACACGAATAATGTAATTTAAGAACAAACTTGAATTGATATCCATTGATGGGGAACTGACCCAAGAAGTAGAGGTGGGAATCACCATATATCCCACAATACGATATTATCACAATACTTAATGCACGATACGATATTATTGCAATTTTTTAAAATATTTTGCGATATTCAGATTCTGTACATAAAGGTAAACTTTATCAATATTCATTTTATCTAATGTCAAAGTCTCGCACTCAGCCTTTCTCTCGTTTCAGTCAGTTTTATTGTTGACAAACTGAACGGTTTGTATTACAGTCTAGTCCAACTTAACTGAATGCAACCATCTGGTACAATTATAGCTATTCTGAACTATGCAATTTATGAAAACTATGCAGCCCCTTCAGCAACTGAAGAATTTGAAAGTAAATGAAAACAAAATATAATTTTACATTAAATAAAAAAGTTTTAAACTTAATTAAAATAAAACATGTCTTAAATTAAAATAAGTTAACTGTCATGTTTATTGCTGCCCAAAAAAAAGTTAAACACATTTTGACAGTGAAGGAATGTCAGGATTCTTGCTCAGAAAAAGGAGCTGATCAACATGCTCTGAAGTCAGAGCCCACAAAAACTTTTTTGTAACAAAATATCGATTTCTGCTGTCCCTGTATCGATACATTATTAGCAAACAAAATATCACGATACTACACAGTATCGATTTTTCCCCCACCCCTACCAAGAAGTAATGCAGCTCTTGAATTATTTTGAGCAATTAACACTGATCACATCAAAGAAATATCTGGAAAGACCTCCAACATGCACAAACATTTGACCACACATCATGCAATCAATTAGCAGTAAGTAATGTCTTTGATTCCCTCACTCAGCGATGACTCTCAAAGCGGAGCCAGTGAGAATCGATACCAAATCGAACTGATAAGTGATATTGATAATTTAATCCAAATAGATTCTTATCAATTCCCACCCCTAGTAATCACTGCCCCACTGTGATGCTGAGCTGCAATTAATAACAGCAATAATCGCCAGTCTGTCTTTAGGCATCAACCCCCCCCCCCCATTTTCTCCATTTTTTTAAAAACACATTCAAAACTCAAAACCAAAAGCTTATAATTAAATTTATCATTTTTACCTAACCAGCTCCAGAAGTACACTCACACACAGATCTGTACTTGCCATACGGAGATTTTCTAAGAGGACACCTAATCCACCCTTTGTAAAGCAGCCCGTTTCTTAACGTGGGGAGCCATGCAGTTACACTGGATGCACACACTTATCAAAGATGATGGCTTGCTGCTAATTTCCAGTGATTTCCCAGATTCAGTCTGGGAGTTATTCCAGGAAAAATCTAGAACAGAGCCATCAACAGTTGAACTGCCTGTTAGTGATCAAATGTCGTTGTTATCATGTTGACTTTGTGCAGCATCGGCTACATGAGAGCCACCAAGAAATGTAGAAACTGGTCGAGAAAAAAAACCAGAAGAAAAAAAAAAAATCTAGCCCATACACTATCTGTATCACTTAAAGAAATGTTGAAAATGGGACGATCGTGGCTCAAAGAGTTGGCAGTTCGTCTTGTAACCGGAAGGTTGCTGGTTCGAGCCCCGACTCGGACAGTCTTGGTCGTTGTGTCCTTGGGCAAGACACTTCACCTACCGCCTACTGGTGATGGCCAGAGGGGCCGATGCCGCGATATGGCAGCCTCGCTTCTGTCAGTCTGCCCCAGGGCAGCTGTGGCTACAACTGTAGCTGCCTCCACCAGTGTGTGAATGTGAGAGTGAATGAATAGTGGAATTGTACAGCGCTTTGAGGTTCTCGAAAAGCGCTATATAAATGCAATCCATTGAAAATGCCACTAACAGAGGTGGTGAAGAGAGAATTGTCATTTGTGAGTCAACTAGACTGTATCAGTCAGACTATAAATCAATTTTACCTGGTGTGTGATTCAGAGACACACACACACGTAAAGGCTAATGCCATGCTGTTATTACAGAATAATCATATAAACATCCATGTGGGGTGTATAACAGTCTACCGTTAGCTAAGAGACATTCAGCCCCAACTTAAAACACACTTCTTACTTCTCCTGAATTCCTCTGTTTTGATTTATTAAAAGGTGCATTTTTTTAAATGCACCTTGTATGACTTACTCTTGCCAATATGAGGCTTAAATCAAAAGCTCAATTTAGCAAGAAAAACGCCTTGTTTTTTCCATTCAGAAATTACTATTAAATATTACAAAATACATAAAAGGTTCAAAGTTTATGGATTCAGACATTTTGAACACCAGATAAAATAAATAATACAGTGCAAAATCATCTCATTTGTTACTGCAATTGAGTGATACGTGATGGAATCATTTTAATATGACTAACCATTTATTTCATATTTCTTAATACTCAACCTATGCCGGTGAGTAAATGCATGTATTCACCGACTTGCTCCTCCTGTTAACTTAAGGGATACTACACAAAGAAACCACACGCTGTGTTTTTGGCACGTATTGCTAAAAAGTTATATGGAAAAACTGGTTTAACAAACAATACAGAAACAAGGCCTGAAATCTCTGTTTCACACACCCAGACTTTACACTTCAGTCAATCTGAAGGGCTGCAGCTGTCGTCTACAAACAAAATACCATTACGATGATATGAAAAATGGAAAATTTAAAAAAGAAACAAAGACAGAAAATGTAATTTACACTAAGCAAGTCTGACTGTTTTCCTTTTCCAAAGCAACAGTGTCATGTTTGATGGAAGTCCATTGTATTTCTGCAGTCTAGTCACTTCTTAATACAACTAGCAGATGAAATCTATGGACAACAGACAAATCATTTGGCATCAGCATTCGTCAACATGGATCTCAAGGATGGACTTACATTTGATAAAGTATTCTGCATGTTTTGAAATCTATTCTGAAAGCAACAGCGTGAAAACATTAAAGGGGAATAGTAACAAGAACCTGTAAGCAGACGGGTGTATGAGTTTAAAGTATTTTCTTGACTTTCTTGAAGGCACATTTGATACTGTAAAACAATTCAGACATTCAGTTATTTAATTGTAACTTTAATTTTTAATTTCATCTTATATGCACCAACAGTTTTTTTTATATAAGGGAAATTAAACATTGTCAATGTATTCGAAAATGTTGAATCTAGCAAGCTGGAATTTGAGAGCATGTTGGAGTTACTGGAAATCAAATATACTGGCTGCAAGGCAGCTGCTACTGCAGTGATCATTACTTTTAAAAAAGGCAGTACACACCACAACCACACTTAGACTGAGAAAACAGTCAAGAGGGTACTCACGCCCTAATATACTGGTTTACAGTATACTAAATAATACTAGAGTTAAAGCTTAATACCAACACCTGGGGGGGGACCACAATGAGGCCAACAAATGACTTTAAAAAAAAAAATAAAGATTAGAAAGATGTACTTCCTGACAGAAACCTTCCAATTATCTGGACTTGAGATAGCACTAGGAGTACACTAGCCTGTGACCCCTTAAGGCTGGGGTTGTGACTATCACGTAATTTCTAATGTTTAAGTGGCTATCATCAGCTTACATAGTATCTGAGAGACATTTTTTTGACAACTATAATTTTAGACAGAAAGGCAGAATTAGCAGCTGCTCTAACCATATATAACAGCTTCTAACATAACTGATAGGCCAAAACAAAATCAATTCTTTCATCTATTTGCAAAACAAGCAGGGCCGTTTGCAGCTGAATTTCTGACCATCATTCAGCTACGGTTGTTAGACTTCTTAAAGCAATCAAAATATTGGAAAATTACACTGTTGTTAAAGGCTTAAGGCCATTATAGGTCCATTTTTAGCTTCAAAACTTGAAGCCCCATCGACTTGCTTTAGATCTAACTTTTATAACTGTTCTACATTGTTTGCTGACGCGTAAAAAACCCATTTTGTCTTGGCAAGGTACTTTGCTTTCCTTTTAGCTCTGAACAACAGAAGCCACTATTAAATAGCTTCACCCCTGTTAAATCCACTAAACAGTACGGATGGTTTCACGAGCTTCTGTGATAGGTGGGCCTGCAAATACAAACAAGCACGCCTTGATTATCACCAGGCATAAACACACGCACACATACACACAAACACAAGAAAAATTAATAAATAAAACTACAGAGATTTACTTTGCAGCTGACAGGGAAATTAAGCATGAAGACACAGGAATGATATCACACTAAATGTGATAAATAAAGGCGCTCCTATGTTGGCTTGGACCTTAAATATCAGAATCAGAATCAGAATACTTTATTGATCCCTGGGGGAAATTATTTTTTGTTACAGTGCTCCATTTTAAACCAACATTAAGACAAGACAGACAATACGCTAACTAAGAATAGTACAATATATACATATATATACATACATACATACATACATAAGTCACTTATAAATAAATATTTGGAAAAGAAACATGTGTAGCTGTAGCAGCAAACAGTGTGTTCAGTGGATGCGTTGTACAGGGAGATGGCCACAGGCAGGAATGATTTCCTGTGTCGTTCAGTGGTGCTTTTCGGTAATCTCAGTCTCTCACTGAACGAGCTCCTGTGACTGACCAACATGTCATGGAGTGGGTGGGAGGTGTTATCCAACATTGTCTTTATCTTGGACAGCATCCGCCTCTCCGACACCACCTTGAGGGAGTCCAGCTCCATCCCCACAACATTGCTGGCCTTACGGATCAGTTTATTAAGTCTGTTGGCATCTGCGACCCTCAGCCTGCTCCCCCAGCATGCAACAGCATAGAGGATCGCACTGGCCACCACAGACTCATAGAAAATATGATCTGCTGCGCTGCTATGTTGATTTATGGCCCTATCATAGTGCAAAAGCAAAGTTACGGCCCTGCAACACTAACAATAACTGGCAATGTAATAAGTAGCAAAACCAAGGTACTAGTGGTCACATGACTAAAATCCATTGGAGGGATGCAGTACAAAAAGGTTGTACCTGTAGATTTTCTGCTACTTACAGGTGTGTCTGAATCATAAACTCACTTGTCTCATAACACTGTTCACAATTAAACTACTTGTGTTGTACTTGTATTGTTGTACTATTTCATTTGAAGAATTGAAACAGAAACTGACGCATAACACTAGGGCTGCTCAATTAATCGAATTTTAATCACGATTACGATCTGGGCTTTCAACGATCATTTAAAATGACTGAGCCGATTATTAGCCTCTCCCTCGTGCTTTACTCTCGCGCTGCTCCGTGTGGCAAATCCAGCGCACCTCTCTGCATTTCGAACAAGTGTCACAACAATTAAGAGCAGCGGTCCCCAACCTTTTTTGCGCCACGGACCGGTTTATGCCCGACAATATTTTCATGGACCGGCCTTTAAGGTGTCGCGGATAAATACAACAAAATAAAACTAGTACCTAGGGATGGGTATCGTTTAGGTTTTATCCGATACCTCTCATGTTTAGCCGTTTCCCTCTTTTTCTTTGGTCATTTTAGCCTTTTTGGCCAGGGTGAAGGGAGTATCTGCCATCAAACAAGAAGACAGCCGCATGTACCTATGATGATGTTTGCTAGGTCACCTTACATGCATTAATGTAATAACGTGGTTAGCCTACTCAACGTAAATTACACACGAACAACATTAAGCTACTCACGCAGAGAAGAACGGCTGCTGCTGCATCATCATCCTCATCATTTCTGCTACACTGGCAGGGCTAGGGGCCAGGACTCTCCTCTTCGTGTTTTTGGGGATGTTGCTAACTCTGGGTCCGATAACAGACACCACACCCGCAGTAGATGTGCTCGGTGTGAGGTCTCGCAGCAAGCTATCAAATACGGTGCATTTCTCGGCTTTTAAAAAAAAAAAAAACGCTATGCGTCGCCAGGTGTTTCATCGGATTCGAGGTGCTACCTCCTTTGACAGTATCACAGTATCAGCTTAAAGCACTTGTTGCAGGCTGCTGAGTTTGCATCTTTTGCTGTGAAGTACAGCCAGACTTTTGACCGCTTCGCCTTGGGCATTTTTAATCTGTAGCTCTGCTCTAAAAGAACGTACGTACCTGGCCCCGCCTACTATCCTCAGAAACGTAAAATGATTGGCTAGAAGTGTATCACAGCTCAGGAAAAAAAAGCACCGAAATAAAGCACCAAAATGTGCGCTGCTTTTCGATCTGGTTACTACCGTTTATGTCAGAACCAGTACCCATCCCTACTAGTACCGGTACCGAAAAAAAGAAGATTTATTCATAACACGTGAAAAGACCCAGGAAAACCGAGTAAACGATAACAAAATAACGCTGAAAACCGATAAAAACCCTGAAAACTATACATTTCACACCTAAACCTCAACTCTCGCGGCCTGGTACCAAACGACTCACGGACCGGTACCGGTCCGAGGCCCGGGGGTTGGAGACCGCTGATCTAATACAAATCATTCTGAACTTTGCTTTTAGCTTCAGTTGCATGAAAAGGTTTATGTACCTATAATATACTAATAATTGTAGTTGTATAATAAAAGTATTTACTCTAATCAATAAACAATCCTGACTCCAGAAAGTACAACTTCACTGAAAGTTAGCTTCAGTGATACAAGTGGGGATTCTGAGGTTGAAGGCACGTACTCCTGTTTCTACAAAGTTTGGTTATTCACAAAGCCTGATCATTTCAGACAGTGCACAAGAACAGACAATGCTTCCAGTTCCAGAATCTAATAAGAAAATACCTTACATTTTACTTCTGCTGGCTGCAAAAGAGACTTCCAGTATAGAAGTTTATGGGAAAATGACCATCAGCTCCCTTTGCTCTGTGACTTTAATAAACTCTTTCCTGATGTCCTTAAGGGATTATTCACTGAAAAAGGAACATTGTAAATTGTAGTCCAAAACAGAAAAATAAAACAAAACAAAAGAGGATGAAGCTGACAGGGAATGAATGACAGTTGACCAATGAGGTGTTTATAAAGCCACAATAAGACAAACTGTGGAAACAAAGGAAAATCAGCAGGCACACTGCTCTCCTCAGGGGTCGGAGTCCTGCAAAGATCACAGGAAGAGAACAATTTGACCTCTTAAATGAGGTGAAGAAGAGCCAAACACCTGCAGGAACTTCTACAGCCGTTGTAACCACTGGTTTTCTGTCCTCTATGGAAAAAAAATACTTTATATTAAAGATTTAAGGCAATACATCTGAAATGTACAAAGACTCTTCTGCATTTTGTAAATAATTTTTGTTTTGTTTGTTTTTTAATATCCTTGCCAATAGGCCTGCCGATTATAGCAAAAAATGTAATCTCAATACCTTTTGTTAATATGGGTATCCAACCTCTTAGCATCATTTAGCCTTATTATTTACAGATTTTGAGGTAAAAAAAATTTATTTAACCTATCTTTTCAGAAACTAAATTAAACAAGCTACAGCCTTTTCTGGACCGAATTTGATCAAATGGCCTCAGCCCACCCAGTTACCCAACTCTAAAGCATGGTGAAGGGAGCATCATGGTTTGTGGGTGATTTGTTATGTCATGACCAGTACATTTTAAAATCATTGAGAAAAAGAAATGAACAGGTCATAGCTGTATGAAGACATTTTAAAGCAGAATGTCAAAGCAGCAGTCCAAAATTTAATAAACTGGAAAGCTTTGGTGCAATGTACAATGATCCAAAGCACAAAATGACATCAACAATAATGGTATGATTGGACAAAAATTAAAGTTCATGTTTTGGATATACCATTTAACCCAACTGAGATGCTTTTCGATTGTTTGAAAATGCTGTTCAATCGGTAATATTAATAATAAAGTTTTGTAAGTTTTGTAAGGAGTGGTCCAGAAGTGTTGCAGAAGGTTCTGTGAGTTACTAAATTCACATAACAAGGTCGCATAATTTTATCAGTGTTTTGAAGTGTGCCCTATTAGTGTGTTATGAATTCAGTCTGACTGCATCTGTCTATATTTGAGACTTGAAGGTGAAGATTACATCACAATTTAAGAGAAATTAAATCTTAAAACCCAATAATTCCAAAGTGTACAGAAACTTTTTCTTGCAACCGTGTTTGGTGACATGGGGATATGACACTCATGATGTGAGATTAGTAAAGAAATGACATCTTCCACTGCGGGAGAGGGAGATTGAAATAGTCTACACAGATGGTGCACCTAATACCTCCAGACACAAGCCCTTTTTATTAGTTTTTATATAACACTTTATGGAAAAAGACAGGAAGGTGCCAAAATGCATGTGGATGCCGAGGCAGGTTCACTGAACCACAGAAGGAGCTACTGATAGATGATCTGATATTTACCGGACAATAAAGGCAAATAATCATTCAGAGGACAGGTTATTGCAGTATTGACTTCGGTAATTCCCAAACTACAGGAGGCCTGGATGGACCAGGCAGAATTCAAATCTTCATTATAATATAAAAAGATGCCTTTTTGTCCAGTTGAAAGAAAATGTGTTGCTCTAAGAAAATATAGATACACATTATAAACATTTTTCCTCATAAATGTTTACTGTAGATTCACTAAAAAGGAGAAGACCACAGCCAAATAGAGGTTAAAATTGGTGGCAGATGGCATTTCTGTCAAACCCCACTGGACACCCTGGCAAGTATCCAGTATGAATGTTCATGTCCAAACCAGGACAACACAATTATATTATTACTCACACCAAGAATAAATGAATAGATTTGTTGGATTGGGATGGCCAATAAGGTTTAAACTGATCATATGTAATAATAATAATAATAATAATAATAATAATAATAATAATAATAATAATAATAATAATAATTAAACAACAACAACAAAACAATAAGGCACAAAATGACAATTCATTATTTTTCATTATAAATGGTTTCATCTAAAATGTCATCACAGTTTCTTGATCCCTTCTGCAATATTTTCAGTCTGCTTTGTTATTCAACCACCTCTTTAAAGTCCAAACACATTTTAAATTTGTCTTGTAATACCTAAAACCACTATCCATCCAGTCAACACTAAATACCAACCAGGATGTCTGTATATGTGATCATAAAGGGTTAGAATAAAGATCATTTTTCTCTGACTTCTACATTTCTACTGTAGCTGATAAAATGTCACTGCTTCTGCCAACATGCCCTCTTGCCCCTTTTACAGATTACAGTGCTGCACCTGGCTAGTCCTATGTTGTTTGAGCCAGAACAGAACAAACCCAAGGCAGGATCATTACTGGCCTCACAGTATGTTGAGCTCAACTGGGCTTTATAGCCGAGCATTCAAACAGCAAAGCCTAAGACTTAAACTTGTAAACATCCATTCTGATTTTAAATGTCTATTTACCAAAAGGATCTTTACATAAGGCGAAAGATTTAATTCTCAGGTATTATGGCATCAATATAATAAGCCAATATAATAAGCAGCCATGGTATAAGTCAGAACAGAAATGCAAAGAACTTCCTTGAATGTTCCACCAATCTAACAACTCCATTCTTTAATGTCTGTTAAGCATCTTGTTACTTGTCTTCAGCATAGTTTTAATAAGATAACGGGTGGAAGATCTAAAATATCTTCAGTTTTAAAAGCCAACTATTTCAGTGCTGATCTGAAAACCTCAGCAGAGAAACACCCTCTACTGTTCAGGTAGAAAACTCAAAATTATGCTGAAAGATGCTAAATAATCACCGAAGCATCATACTAGCCAAAATACAGACGCTTGACCAGAAAATAATGCCTTGCAGACAGGAAGGTTACGATGCCTTGCATTATATTCAGTGACACGTATTTACAGCAACAGGGCAACTTTCAACTCTTAAGTGGGTTATTTTATTATGGGCTGTTTTTATTTTCAAAATGTTAGAAGCTTAACAAGTTCTTCTTATGTCTCTACAATAAACTCAGGCATGTCATTGCTCATCAGTCACATAAGGGTCCAGTTAAACCAATTTAACCTGCAAACCCACCTACTGGTCATGCTATGTAACTACCAAAGCGAAAAACATCAAGTAAACTAAAAGTTAACTTGTTTTTGAATAAGCCCACAGAAACCAAGGGAAACCCTGGAAGCAGCGCAACTCCTCCTGGGTGTTTACAAAAACCAACACTCAATGTTCAGTCCGGCACCATGTGAGCAAGGCTACACATACCTCTTCCCCGTTACATTTCGTTTCTCCAAAAATTCAATGGCTGGATACCAGCATAGATTAATAACCTTTTCTCCCTCATAAGCTTTACAGGACTATTAACAGGTTGAGCTCGTGAACAAAGAACTGGTTCTGTGGGGGTTTCTGCGGCCGAATAAAGCAAAGGTGAAATTATTATGAGCATGTTTGGGTTCCTGCGGGTCTCTTTAAATGCTAGCACACCTCATTTTCCTGAGGCTGTTTGAACCCAGAGTCCTCTGGAGCACACGATAACCACTTTAAGAACAGCTGAGGCAGCTATACCAACAAGCAAACTGAACAGATTTCAATAAGCTGTTATAAGAAGGGGTGGAGAGGATAAAAACACCTCACATGAATGCTTGTGTAAGGTTAAAATACACGGAGCACATATTCCTGACTTTGAATTTGCATAAAACTAATTTCCAGACAGGAAGGTTACGATTACTCTTCCTCTGTAAAACACAGTGACATCTCAGTGGCTGTATTTTAATCACATTTCATATACTCCTCTTAATTTCCGTCAAATGTGAAGCAACGTATTTATATTTTTTCTGTCCTTGGTACATCCTTGAAAATAGACGGCAGTGAAGATGCTCATAACTGTGTAGCTTTTTTCCCCCCCGCTCACAGCCATGTTATTAATTCCAAGGAGTTGCTCACTAAGCAATTAAAAATCCATGAATCTGAATACAAAGCTGAAAAAGGCTATAAAAAAATAAAGAAATATAAAAAAAAGTATTCAGTTCATTAAGAAGAAGAAGAAATGCCTTCTGCCATCTGTGACTGCACACTGAACCTACTGGAATCTCATTTAAACAGCTTACCCAAAACATGAAGAGTACGTTGAATGGGATTTATTTCAAGCCTGCAGCATGGAAGTTTAAAGCAATGTTGCCGAGCCCTTGTAATGCATATCAATCCATTTTTTGAAGGCTATAATTCTTCCTGCGAATGTCAAGTTTCTTTTTCTATCTGACTTTCTCAGAAGCTAAGTTTATCCCCCATGACGATAACCTCAGTTAGTATACTGCTGTGTGTGTCTGATGCTACGTCACGTTCCTCTGTAGCTCTGGAAAACCAATCGCTCGCAGCTGATTTAAAATTCATCCAGTTCGACACACCAGTGAGGAAGTGTTTAAGCAGACATCAGATTTCAAATTCTGATTTACTAAAACATACTGATATGTATAACATACTCCAAGGTGATGAAATTTGAACTATCCATCTACTAGTTCAAATTAGGAAAGGCCTAAATGTAACGCACGTTTAATTATATGTAAAACTCCCATGTTCCAGCTTTATAGTGACACAGTTCACAAGACTAACTGCGTTCACACTAGGCATGTGCACGGTCAACAAGACATTTATACACTGCTACTCTTGCTAGTAGGCACCAGAAATACTAGTCGGTTAAATCTATTATTGTTGTTTTACTAAGTTACCTGTTGGTTCAAAGATGTTACAACGCCACCTGAGACCAACTAGTGCTGCAGCCCTGACAAATGCCTGAGACCCCCTCGCTCTCTGTGAGGGAACTTGAAATGAAACAGATTGAAAGTAAGAAGATGACAGCTGCGTGAAACACCACAGCTCTGCAGTACATTGATGAAGAAAATGAACTTTTGTATGTTGGCTGTGTGAGAGAAAACTGGCATATAACCACACTGAAGTGGTCCAAGTAATTTGTAACCACATTATGCACAGACGTGGATGCTAGCCTGCCATGAAAGGGGC
This sequence comes from Rhamphochromis sp. 'chilingali', assembly GCF_963969265.1. NCBI lineage: Eukaryota > Metazoa > Chordata > Actinopteri > Cichliformes > Cichlidae > Rhamphochromis > Rhamphochromis sp. 'chilingali'. Next base: position 30,658,738 of record NC_137941.1, on the reverse strand, counting down.
TACTGCTGCTAGCAAACATTTATCAAACTAATCTGACACTGTGTGGCCCCAGCGGTATACACGGCACAAAGTGCTGCACATTTCACCAACATTCATAACAAGATTTGAATGTTGAGGAATCCGTTAATGGTCTCAAATGACTCCTAAATTCATACACAGCTATTCTAAGGTCAGTGTTTATCCTTGTCTGTTAGATTGCGCCCAGCGTCTTCTGCCTTTTACACTAGTTAACTAGTCTGATTTTTTTTCCTGTCTCGTTCAAATGACTTGTAAATTAGTCCCCAGGAACATCCTGGGGACCATTTTGTTTTGGACGTGCCCAGAAATGAAATATAGGAGTAGAGTCGAGAAGACCTCAGTGACGAGTAGAGTAGAAGTATTTGAAGCAAAACATGACTGCCACTTATGGTGAAGCAAGAATAACTCCAAGTTTCCCACCTCGACATTTAAAAAAAACAAAAAAAACTTGATAATACGCAGCACCATTTGAGCCCAGCACTGCCTGTTCTGTTTGTCTGAGTCGTTGGACAACAGCAATTACGTTATTTCAAGCAGGCAGCATTGAAAGAAAGGCTTTCAGAATGAAAATATGAACGGGCATCACAGGGAATAAGGAGGCAAAATGCAACGTTGAAACTGTGGGAGAAACTGCTTGGTAATACCCTGCCAAGATTTCAGATAAACTAATTACGTCCGTTACTAGCTTGCAGATGACCTTTTCTATGAAATTGTTCTTCTCACCTGCCCTTTGGCACTCATGCATGTCATAAATATTTTGTGGCTGCAAAATAATATGCATGTGCTTGAATGATTCATACGTGAATGAGTTATGCCAGCGAAAGACCACTCCAATAGAAGGACAATAACTACTGTTAGTTCTTTGGCTACACTGAAAGCACAGTAATGTTTGTGGAACATGTGTGTAGCAGAGCTTGTTAGTAGATACACCTGAAGAGCACGTTCTACTTAAGATTATGTTAGTTAACAGGAAAACAAGACTTGAGGATTTATTTCATGGGTTCTGTTGTGTTTTTAGCTTTTGAAAACAGCACAGCACTGTGGAACTGTCACTATCTACTGGCTGTTAACTGGATTTTGGTGTCAATTCCTCAGACCGGTCTGATTTTGTGATTGCTAAATAGATCTCCGCAGCATATTCCCACTTCTTACACACTAATCTTACGCACGGTGTAGCCACTTTGATTGAAACAGTGAAAATGCACCGTTGCAGCATGTGCAGTGGAAACTGCCTACAACTGTTAGACAGTTGTTTGGTGTAGTGTAATTTTGAAACAGCATGTTAAAAATGAATCTGTGCATTTTCACTAGCTTGTGTTTTCTGTCCATTTTAGCATGTTATTCAGTAAAGGAGGATCACAGCTGTGCTTGTTGGGTAATTTAGCTGGAACTCAGCAGAAGAAATGCTAGTACTCTCATGAGATCAAGCCTGCCATGAGATCTACATACATTTAGTGTTCTATGGTGTTTTTCCATGTTAGTTGGATGAACACTTGTTGGGAAACACTTGGAAAACCACTTGTCATTAACCTGACTAACTCCATCTTCACTTCTGGTGTTGCACTACGTGTTCTACTCCACCCTTCCCACCTCATATGTACACGTACACAGTGAAACCCACAGATTGCAGCCTGGTAACAGAGAGAAATTATGAGAGAACCTGGCGTGACTAGAAATGAATGCAGCAGAGGCACTCACACTGCTCTGAAATGAACACAGCAGTACAAATTAGGTAAATACAAGGTTTAGTTTCTTTTCTATCATTTAAATACTGATTTTTAAAAAAGTAAATGTTTCTGTCAGTGTTCCAGAGTCAGTTGAGATATCATTTGATAGATGCACATGAACCTTGTGCAGAGCACTGCATTCCAAAAGGCACAACACTATTAGAGATACCAAACACTGACCCTGATTTAGGAGGGAGAAAGCGCCTCAGAACGATAGCTGGACAGAACAAATGATAAATGTCAACACTGAAGCCCAAAGTGACCAGTATGTAGCTCACTGCTGACACTAATTTCCAAGCCTGTTTAAGCAGTCACTAAGGCTTTTCAAACAGCCTGTGTGTTCTAGATCATCAAGTTCAACAATGTCTGCCTGCGGGACAAAACAGCAAAACTCAGGCCAAAGTGATAAAATGCCTGCTGTTAAAGAACTAAAACCATTAGACCTAGTGGAGAAACAAAGGGCGAGAGAGCACAGAGCACACTCAGCTGTGCAAAGGAATACGGAACAAAATGAAAGGAGCATTTGTGCTGACGTGTATCACTTGGCAAACAGTAACACACATCCAGAGGCGTCAGATTGTTTGAAAAAACGTGTCAAGACACCTGTTTGAATGACATAAGCTATGTAAAGAACCAAAGATAAACTAAGTACTTACTAATATGTAAGAAAACCAGTTGTTTCTGATCTCCTTATTCACTGTCAAATACACACAGAATATATATATATATATACATATACATATATATATATATACATATATATATATATATATATATATATATACATATATATATATATATATATATAGATATATATATATATATATATATATATATATATATATATATATATATATATATACACTTATTTAAATGAAGACACGCTAGCTCTTTCTTTTCTACACTTAACAATACATCTGTGGGCCCTTACCTGTGTCTGTGCTCATCGTGTCCTCCCTGTCCATGTATGATCACCTGTCCTGAGGCGTGCTTGCCCTCCTTGGGTGTGTCAATATGAGGGATAAGCACATCCTCCAAGCCCAGGTCAAAGCGCTTGTGCTTGGAATTATCTGGGAGGAAAAAGAAGGCCCCAAAGCATAAGGTGATGAAGGCACTGAGGATGAGGAGGAGGATGAACTTCTCAGAGAGCCTCAACGTGGCCCTATGGTGCGGGAAGGAGGAGGCACCCGGCGACAGAGTGGGTATCCTGCGGCCCGACAGCGGTAGTAGAGCCGGCGTTGTCATCTTTTGACCGTTTGAAATTGACTTTACTAGGGATGGGGTAAGGTGGGTTTCACAGGTGCCACGGGTTGCTGTAGCGGCATGCACCGACTGGTTAACTTTATTATCTCATCCCTGCTTTGGTAGGTCCAGAAACCAAAAGAGGCAGAGATCCCTCAGTAACAGGGTGACTTGTCAGCAGGAACATGGCCATGATAGTTCTGAAAAAAAGTACACAGAGGCATTCAGTTAGGAGACAAAAAAAAATCAAATGAGAGCATATTTAACAGACTAAACACCATTGTAGAAAAACCTTGCCTTTTCCTTCCTTCATTTTTTACCATTTTTTTTAGATAGTCAATGCTCTCTATGCACTGGCAGGATAGACGAGTTGATGTCCTTTATAGTCTTTCCTTCAGTTGTCATTTCTCCACCTTGGCAGCATGTCTTTTGTAACCACTAGTATCCTCTCACCATGCACTCTCCCTGACAGGCTTCTACTGAGCCAAACAGCTCTGAATTACAATCAAAAGCAAAGTGACAGCTCAAGTAAATGGCATGTCTTATATCAAGCAAGAGCTGATATATTAGAGTAATAAACAATCCTTTTGGCTTGCTATGGTGATTTTAACAACATGTCATCTGGAAAATAGTCTCTCACTCTCTTTCTCTTTCCACAAACACACACAAAAGACTTAATCCTTTGGCCATGAGAAAAATGATAGATTTTCCAAGAGGCTTAAGGTATCAAGAGTTTGTGTAGTATCTGTTCGATCAAGTGTCCTTTACGCATACTGGCTTTAGTGCCACCGCAGAGTGAGCACAGCTTTCTTTCTACAGTTTCATCTTATTGCAGTGGTGTATTTCTTGCTACCACACATGTATCATGATAAAAAGCACAAAAGTAACACACAATGCACAGTTGTGTTCCAAACTCTAGCCAAAAAAAGGGAGTAAGCCGCGCTTTCTAAGTACATTGCATGCCTGTTTTCTGTGCTGTACTACATCTGAATATCAACCCACCTATTAAACACCCGTGGGCTATACTGGAAAAGATAAGGGTTTTATTCCCTCGTGCCGGCAGATGTGGAAAGAAGACGTGGGGCAAATGTCTCATTCGGCTCAGCAGCTGCTCCAAGTGCGAATGTAAAGGATGGATGGAAATGAAGCAAGTACCCCTTTAAAGACAAACATTGCTATTCGTACTAAAGCCTGCGGGGTTGGCGCTAGACAGTGTTAACAGAGCCCTGTTTTTCCTGTACTTTTCCATCATGTTGGTATGGAGCTGCGTCTCCACGCAGAATACCAAGTTCATTCTGTGACAGTGCCAGCCTGTGTGAGGTGATTAGCCAATACAAAACGCTAGCTAACAAGCAAATGCGCTAACTTACCCGGCTAATACTGGCTAGCAATGGAAAGAAAAAAGGAAAATAAAGTTCCTGTCAACGCTCAGGGGGAAACCCACACAATAAATACAAATAGCCCGACATACGCGTTTCGGTCCGTTGACATTTGAGCTACCCCGGAGGTTGTAAAGACAGAGCTTTAAAACCCTCAGCCTGCCCAGGTGCTAGCTATTTGGCTACAAGGCTAGCACTAGCTAGCTGGCTGGCTGCGAATTGACAGAGGCGGTCTCTTGTGTGGAAGCCACTCTGCTGCATCACCACCTTTCTCATATGCTCGTCGAAAATCGATGCCTGTCGGGATTCCCGGTCCACGTTTTGAAAGGAGTCGCTGTAGCAGGTGTCCTCATGTCCACAAATGAAACACCGTGGTGTCGTGCCGTGGCTGAACCGCTGACCATCAGCTCAGACCCACATAGCGTTACAGCTCCGCGGAGAGGATGTTGATAACCGGTCGCTCTGTTGGACTGCAGCGACGGACTGAGTGCGAGCTGCTGCTGCTCGGCGATTCAGCATCAACTACTCTGCCTACCCGAGTTAGGGACCGTCTGACAATTTCGCTGGGCAGAATTACTGTTCTGTATGTAAAAAAAAAGGCACACCAACAATGGCACACACCCCAGCCTGCTAGAGGGCTAGATTCTTCGTCCCTATGATTCACCTCTGTAAAACTGAAAAACAGCTGCAGCGTGCATGATACTACATTTGTGCAAATTATGGTCCAATCCTTCACCTCAATTTTTTTTTTTTTAGCATTTGTTTGATATACTTAAATTAGAGATGCACCCTTTTCCAGCACAGATGTGATGATTCTATTGTAGTGTTAGATTAATATGTCTGTGAAGGTTCTCAGTCATCCAGGTCATCGTAGTCAAAGGAGCTTGCAAAGAAAAGCGTCTGGACTTCTTTAAGTTACTTGAAGACGTTTCACCTCTCATCCGAGAAGCTTCTTCAGTTCTAAGGTCAAATGGTGGAGAGTCCCAGATATAAACCTAGTGGGAGTTTCCCCCCACAGAGGGACAAAAGGACCCCCTGATGATCCTCTAATCCACTGAGCCAAGGTGTGAAACTGGGTGTGGGTCCCAATCAGCCAGAGTTTCGGGTGTGTTCATTGTGAAACCTGGCCCCACCTTATCATGCGAATTCCTGAGATCAGATGGCCCAGGATGTGAGTGGGCGTTAAGGCGTCTGGGAAGAGATCTCAAAACTGGATTATAGATGGCAGAGAGTTGGTGTCGTAAACCCCCGCCTCTGTTCAAAGATGGTCGCTCACAGTGGACATAGATGGCTTCTTTCACTCCTCTTTCAAACCATCTGTCCTCTCTGTCCAAAATGTGAACATTGGCATCCTCGAAAGAGTGTCCTTTATCCTTAAGATGCAGATGGACAGCTGAGTCTTGTCCTGTGGAGGTGGCTCTTCTGTGTTGTGCCATGCGCTTGTGAAATGGCTGTTTGGTCTCTCCAATGTAGAGGTCTGGGCATTCCTCGCTGCACTGTACAGCATACACCACATTGTTACAACAACATTGTCATCCCCTATGTAGCCGGTGTATCAGAAAAACTCAGGAGAGTTTTCTCCAAGCATGACATCCCGGTGCTTTTCAGACCCAGCAACACGCTCAGACAAAAACTGGTTCACCCGAAAGACAAAACGCCAAAACACAGACTTAACAATGTGGTGTATGCTGTACAGTGCAGCGAGGAATGCCCAGACCTCTACATTGGAGAGACCAAACAGCCACTTCACAAGCGCATGGCACAACACAGAAGAGCCACCTCCACAGGACAAGACTCAGCAGTCCATCTGCATCTTAAGGATAAAGGACACTCTTTCGAGGATGCCAATGTTCACATTTTGGACAGAGAGGACAGATGGTTTGAAAGAGGAGTGAAAGAAGCCATCTATGTCCACTGTGAGCGACCATCTTTGAACAGAGGCGGGGGTTTACGACACCAACTCTCTGCCATCTATAATCCAGTTTTGAGATCCCTTCCCAGACGCCTTAACGCCCACTCACATCCTGGGCCATCTGATCTCAGGAATTCGCATGATAAGGTGGGGCCAGGTTTCACAATGAACACACCCGAAACTCTGGCTGATTGGGACCCACACCCAGTTTCACACCTTGGCTCAGTGGATTAGAGGATCATCAGGGGGTCCTTTTGTCCCTCTGTGGGGGGAAACTCCCACTAGGTTTATATCTGGGACTCCCCACCATTTGACCTTAGAACTGAAGAAGCTTCTCGGATGAGAGGTGAAACATCTTCAAGTAACTTAAAGAAGTCCAGACGCTTTTCTTTGCAAGCTCCTTTGATTAGATTAATATGCTGTATTCGTCACTCTTGGCAAGAGACGGAGAATCATTTATTTATGTATTAAGGAAAAATCAAAGGTTGATTTAAACACTGTTTTCTTGAGTTAAACAAATACAGTATAACAAATAAGTGTATTTAATAAAATATTATAGCCCAGCTTATATAGGTGCCAATATTTGGTGATAAATCAATCTATATTTTTTCTTTAGGCACACAAAACAAATAGATTTCCATAGCATTCATTATATGTAGTTATTTATGAGTCCTTACTAGGACAAACTTATTTTTTTGTATCATTGCAACATCAATTAGTCATTAATGGTCTGGTTGTTGTATTTGTGGAGTATGTGCCCCCTGATCGGTTCTGTTCATAATTTTTATGGACAGGATTTCTAGGCGCAGCCAAGTGGCGGAGGGCTTTCGCTTTGGTGGCCTCAGAATCTCATCTCTGCTTTTCGCAGATGATGTGGTTCTGTTGGCTTCATCGGGTGAGGGCCTCCAGCTCGCACTGGAACAGTTCGCAGCCGAGTGTGAAGCAGCGGGAATGAGGATCAGCACCTCCAAATCTGAGGCCATGGTTCTCAGCCGGAAAAGGGTGGAGTGCCCACTCCGGGTCGGGGATGAGTTCCTGCCCCAAGTGGAGGAGTTCAAGTATCTCGGGGTCTTGTTCGCGAGTGATGGGAGAAGGGAGCCGGAGATCGACAGACGGATTGGGGCTGCAGCTGCAGTAATGCGGACGCTGCACCGGTCCGTCGTGGTGAAGAGGGAGCTGAGTGTAAAAGCGAAGCTCTCAATTTACCAGTCGATCTAAGTCCCTACCCTCACCTATGGCCACGAGCTGTGGGCAGTGACCGAAAGAACGAGATCGCGGATACAAGCGGCAGAAATGAGCTTCCTCGAAGGGTGGCTGGCCTCTCCCTTAGAGATAGGGTGAGAAGTTCGGCCATCCGGGAGGGGCTCAGAGTAGAGCAGCTGCTGCTCCACATCGAAAGGAGCCAGCTGAGGTGGTTCGGGCATCTGACAAGGATGCCCCCTGGGCGCCTCCTGGGTGAGGTGTTCCAGGCATGTCCCACCGGGAGGAGGCCCCGGGGCAGACCCAGGACACGCTGGAGAGATTATATCTCTCGGCTGGCCTGGGAACGCCTTGGTATTCCCCCGGATAAGCTGGAGGAGGTGGCTGGGGAGAGGGAGGTCTGGGCCTCTTTGCTTAGGCTGCTGCCCCCGCGACCCGGCCCTGGACAAAGCGGATGAAGATGGATGGATGGATGGATGTGCCCCCTGATGGACAAACTATGCAATGTCAACACTTGTAGCATGGTTGAGGGGTGTTTCTCCCAGTGCAAGGATATAAATGTACTGAACTGGTATGTCATAGTAAAATAACACCTGACAACAGGACCAACATAAATGAAATCAAAATGAGAGAAAGAAGGTATTCACACTTATTCACCTTCTTTACTTTAGTTTCATTTCAGCTGTGTGAGAGTCTTTTCTGAATACTAATATATATTAAAAAACTACCCCAAGTATACCTGGAAAAGCTGATGGAGTAGAAAGCTTGAAATTCTTGCAAAGCTTTCTCTGTGCTTTGTTAGTTCTTAGGCTGGTGGATCATGAAGTAAAAAAAATAACTAAAATAAAGATGGACCTTTTTTAGAGATTAGATATTAAGGGGTAGGTTTTTTTTGTTTGTTTTTTTAAAGAAATGTATCCGATTTTGGGTCAGTGCTGGGTCGATATCAGATCCAAATAACAGATCAATGCACCCTTAAGTTGTGAGTAAAAAGCTAACAGTTCAAAAATGAATAATTTTACTGCATTGCAGTCTGTTTGGGGTCATTATCATACTGAAAAATGATTATCTTGCCAATCAGATGTTTTTCAGATAAAAAAAAAAAACTGATAGTACTCTTCTATATTCATAAATCCATTGTTGTGTAAAAAAAAAAAAAGTAAAATATGGATTCATCATTGTCACTGATTTTCAGTCCAGTTCTTATGTCATTTGTCATAGCTCAATATATTTGTGATGAACACTGAATGAACTGAAGGAGCAGTTGACTCTCAGGTCCTGTGTCAGGTCTGACTGGGACTTTCTTCTCATTTCTTAAGGACATGACTTTAAGATACTGTTCATCTGCTGTATCGAAATCAAGCTTTATTAACACACATAATTCCACGATTGCACAGAAAAAGCACAGCATATAAAGGAAAAAAGTGAACATTAACTTCCTTAAAAGTGCTTTAAAAGTACAAATACCTGCAGTTACACACATCTGACTGGCACTCCCCCTCTTTAAGATGACCACAGGGGGCAGCATAGAGCGGTGTGCAATATGCTTTAAACATGCCACTTTTACTGGTTCAGAAACAGTGCAGTTGTGTTTGCCTGAGCATAGAGCTTACAGCATTGTCTGTATATATCATCATCATCATCATCATTATCATTCATTTGATCAGTAATAAAACGACCAGGGTATTTCACCTTTTTATAAACTTCAAAAACATTGTTTGACAGTTTAAACACTGGAAAATGTAGCTTTTTTAATCCTGCTTGGCTCTACATAGCAAAATAGCACTTTCACCTGCATTGTACTTTATACCACATTGCACACCTTATTCAGTGCATATATTAAGGAGCTGCTGTAAACCAGCACTACTTGGACTGAAGACCACCAGGTCATCTGCAACATATAAATTAAATAAATCTGGAGACAAAATCCCACCCTGTCTGACACCATTGCTAACACCAATGGGGCAGGAATACTGCATTCCCATCTAACCTGCATCTTCTGATGAGCATTCCAGTAATGTACCCAGGAAGTCACTGTCGTTTTAATTTAACAAAAAGTTTCCTGTGGTTTACTGGATCAGAAGCATCAATAAAACACATGAAGACTGATGAATTTTTGCCCCATACAAGTTCACCATTTCCTCAAGTGTGTATATACCATGTTTCGCTTGAAGCCAAACTGATTACCCAGGGAAGAGATATACACACTGACTCTATCCAATAGGATTCTTTCTAGAACCTTAGATGAAATACTGGCTTATAATTATCCAAACAGCTTACTTTTCCAGCTTTGTCCTTAATAACTGGGACAAGCAAAATACACAACATCGAGTCTGGTAATATTACATGGATGATAAAACCAGTGAAACAGAGCACTAAAAGAGGAGCTAGCCTTAAACTAGCATTTTTTAGATGTTCTGCAGTAATGTGACCCAAACTGCAGCCTTTATTATTAAATCATTTATGAATGGTTTCATATACCTCATGTGTATGTGTATCCTTATACACTCTAAGAAATAAAATGTTGTATTTACTCCACCCAGTTATGTCAACCAGTTCCACACAACTGGGTTAGTGAAATATAAAATGTATGATACATTTAATTTGAACAAGAAATTTTAAGTACATCTGATAAGATTTGGATAATTAAATGCAAATCAAAAGAATCCTGTTGTATTAGCTGAATATCATAATGTTGATATAACTAACCTTGTTGATTTAAATTGAGAAGACTAAATAAAACCTACTCAACCAAAACAAGCTGTACTTACTTTGAGAAATAACATGTTGTATTTACTCCACCCAGTTATGTCAACCGGTTCCACACAACTGGGTTAGTGAAATATAAAATGTATGATATATTTAATTTGAACAACAAATTTTAAGTAAATCTGATAAATCTACTCACCCAAAACACGCTCTACTGAAACTATAGGATTAAATCACTTTAACAGAATTGCAACTTAGTCTATTTAAGTTTGTAAATTAAATAAATCGAACACAAGTTTATTCAGTTAACCTAACTTTAATAACACTTTGTGTAAAACTTGTTGAAGCACACTTTGAGCAATTCAAATGCTTCTAGATCTTTTTCCCCAAACAATCTTTACATATATTCAAGTGCATTTTAGGTGCAGGAAGACAAGATACAGAATGTCATGTTAAACTGAAATGATTAAAACTGGAAAGTGTTGTGATTCCAACATTTTTAACATTAACATGACTTAATTTAAACTTGATTGGGCTACAATGAAAAGCCCACAATACAGCCCTGCAAACAGCAGGTAGAAATTACTTTTGTGTCATTTTTGTCCATATTTAGAAAAATAACCTTTGCTTCAAAACTTAAACTGAAGTCCAAAGTTAGGAGCAGTCTTTTTCAGTGTAGTTGGATGTTGGTAAAGGTTCAAGAACAAAGAACGCAGAAAAGTGAAAGGCCTTGCAGAAGTTCTTGTGGCAATTCAAACTGAACAGTTTATGAAGTGCAAGGAGAAGGGTTCGAGAACCTTAAAGTTCAGTGTCCTCTATAGTTCACTGCAGGCTGTTTCACTCAAGCAGTTTGTTTTTCAGAACCTGCACCTTCATGGATAGGTTGTTCCCATCCAACTCCATCAGCACCTTCTGAAGAAATTCAAATGTGTATTTCAGGTGCTTTGGGTAGCTCAGATTTAGACTGTAGATTAATCCAAGCAGGAGGGCACAACCCTTTGCCACATCACTAAGAGCTTGCAGCACAGTGCATCCTTCTATGATGACACCAATGTCCTCAGGTGTATCTGCAGAGTTTGCTCTCATGTCTGACAACATAGACTCCCAAAGTCAGCTGCTCTGTTTCTCTGCTTGCACCAAGATCCACATCCTTTAAATAAAAATTAAAAAAAGATAAGTTAATTGCGTACATATACATATGGACAAGTAAGTCCACCTTCCATTTCCAATCCCAAATTTAAAAAAGGAAAATAACTGATCGTTTTCCTTTTTTAACTTACCAAGAATTCCTTGAACAGGTCATCTGGCTTTTCATTTAAGTAGACACAGACAGCTTTCAGAATGCATTCCTGTCAAACATCAACGCTGGGATTCTGGTGGAGATAAGAACTCAATATGAGAGAAGTTTCCTATTTTGGTTCCTTTCAACCTCTTTACAAAACAAAGTCAAAAATATTAACACATAGCAGATATGTGATTAAGCAATGTTTCATAACTCACATCAGTGATGTGCAGTGAGGTTCATGATTGGTAAGGCACTGACTCCTCTGTGTCAGATTAACAAATATATGAACCCAAAAATCGAAGCTTTTCAATTTTGACATTACGTGAAAGCTTTCATTTTTGCTTTAATCAATTCTAGATTGTTCAACAATATATTTAATAATTGTGCCCCTAAAAATATTAAAATTAAATAGAAGATTAGAACTGGGCAATATGGACTTAAAATCCTATCATGACATTTTGTGGATAACAATAAGTCTGTGAAGGTTCACAGTCATCCAGGTCATCGTAGTCTAAGGAGCTTGGAAAGAAAAGTGAAGCTTCTTCAGTGAAGATTTCTGACACTAAACCAGAAATCAACATGGAGTCGAATTCTTTCAAACAATGTAGCAACTTAATTGATGCACATTTCTAAAATACACTACACATTCATTTCATTCTTCAAACTACAGGATCGCTGGCGCTCCCAGTGGTCATTACTGATGTCAGGGAGCAGGTGCGGTAGATGTTGGGAGTAATTTTAAAACTGTCGGTCTTAGTAGGCAAGTCTCATCTTAACAAGAATCGCAAAAGATTTTGGAAAATTACACCGAAGCAGGTTCAACAATATTTGTTAAATGTTTTCATACTTCTAACATGTGAGAGAGGTATACAAGCTAGAGTGTTAAAAAATTTGCCAGGCATCATTTGTTTAAAAAAAATGCAAAAGTATTCCCGAAAGTGTCAGATGTGTATCAGTTAGTATACATTAATCAAATTTGTCATCCTTAAATTGTTGAACTTACCAAATAATCCTCAGATGGCGATGGATTCTATCCAGGATGCTAAGCATATGCAAGTCTCAGTTGAAAATGGCGGATGATCAAACTTCCACACTGCACATGTGCAAACTCAGAAGTACGGAGAGCCTATTAGGACAATCCTCTTTAAATTAAAGTGCTCTTCATTTTAAATGAACTTTTTACATTGGATTTAATTTACTGCATTTTGTTGTATTGAAATATTATGTTATTAATTAAATTCAAAACAACATACTTGTGTTTAAAGTTAAAAATCAATTGGTGGCATTAGTTTTAACATGAAGCATTTACATAATGCTACCAACATCAGAGTGTCATTTCTTAGAGTGTAGGTTTATCAGCAATGTCAGAATCATCCACATATGGTTCACTTTTTATACAAGTGAACAATGTACTGCAATGCTGTCTCCATAATGCTGCTATATTATCTGTCCAAGAAAAACCTTCAACTGTGCACGGGAGAGTTATTTAACAATTATTAAGAATTTTTACCACTTTCCAAAAATCTGTGACATTATTGTTCTCCATTTTCAAATCTGCTTTCACAACCTGCTCACCTTTAGATGTAAAAACAGTATACTTATATCTGGCATTTGCAAGCCTTTTCTGTTCAAACTCTGGGCCTTTCTTAGGTCTTCCAGCCCAAAAGTTTTTAAGCTACATGCGCTTCATCCTGATACATGGCTACGTGTTCTTCCCAACCAGGCCTGATATTAGGTTTCATATTATCCTTACATTGTACATCAAATGGTTTACCACTTTCATACAAAGCAGTCACAATATCATCATACATGGAACAAAGTTTATGTTTATGCTCAAGATTCTTACATTTGACACCTTTGCACAAAATAGCTTCTTTAGGCAAATAAATGTTGTTTAAATATTTATCTGTATTATTATAATAGGCCAATACGCCATCTTCACTAAATTCTGACCATTTTACACTGGTAGCATTATTAGTTACATGATTATTTCCAATTGTTGCTGGCAATTGTTACACATTTACAGTAAAAGTAAAAGGTATATTGTCTGACACAGCTACCCCATACTCAGTGTTGGGGAGTAACGGAATACATGTACCACTGTTATGTATTTAAAATACAAAATATGAGTAACTGTATTCCGTTACAGGTACCATTTAAAAAGGTGGTATTTGGAATACAGTTACTTTGTGGATTACACGGCGGTACTTTCCTGTTTCATTTTGTCGCGGGTCAGGACTGTTTGGGTTTTGTTTGACAGCTACGTTCTGTAGTTCCAGGCGGCAGCATTGCAGTTGCCATGGTTACAGGGTGACACTCTCGCTCTGCGTTTCCTGGGTGAGAGAGCGCCTTTTTGTTGTTGTGCTAAGCTAATAGGCAGAATTCAGAATGTAGCATCATGGGCAGTGTAGTCCGTGCTGTAGGGAGAATGGACTGCCATACTCATTATGTGTCTGTGAGCGCGAGGAGGGAGAAAAATGAGAGTGGAAAAGTACGAGCTGTCATCGAGCAGAAACGGGAGCTGGAAGCATGTAAATATAATAATAACCACTGCAGCCAAGAAGAGTGCCTGACGAGCCCACACTGTAAAACCTAATAAGTTCACAGAACTCAAAAATTGTTGTGTAACAGATTACACAACAATTTTTTAGTGATGTTTTTAAAAGTTTTAAGTTTAACTAAAATAAAAATTATAGTTGCAGTTGCCTTAAATTACCTCAATGTTAACTCATAAATGTTGATATTCCTCAACTTATAATTAGGGAGTAATAAACTCAAAATGTTCAATTTTTTCAACTTAATTAAGGTGGGAAATACACTCAAAATATTTTACATATTGCAACTCATACGATGTGGGAAATAAACTCAAACTTTTTCATATTTTCTAACTTATAATATGGGAAATAACACTTAAAATCTTCAATATTTTTTAAAATACTGTGGGAAATACACTTACAAATAATTCTAAACTGTTTACCCAGTAAATTATAATCAGCTAAAAGTGTTAGAAAACATGAAAGTAACAACACTAACAATTTAACAACTTTTTATTAAACACAATGTGCTTTTAAAAAGGCACAAACAACAGAGCTCACTCATAAAAAAGTGCTTCATAAATAAAACAAGAGAAAAAGACTCCAAGGGTCTCCATCTCAATTCTAAAATTCAATAACATTTTCAGTATTAACAGCAATTGCAGCTATTAGAACATTGATGCATTTAACACTTACTGTACCTTGACAGCTGCAGCTCACTTTCTTTTTTAAAAATACATAAAAAAAACAGTACTGGTTTCCACTGCTGTACTTATAGGGAACAAACATCAAGGCAGTGCATTTACGTATTAGGCAACAGAACATTAAACATGAATAGTGAACTGAACAGTCATTCATCTTAAATGTGAGGTAGAAGAGGCAAATGATTAGGAAAAAAACAAACAAAAAAGCTTCCTCAATACTCAGCTTAACAAGTAGTCCATTCTGAGTGATTCACTCATTGAACAAATCATTCTTCAGCATCAGTAGACGCCCTTTCAGTGGTTTGTTGTCCTCAAGGCACATCACAACCTTCTGGATAAATGTGAATGTAAGCTCAAGTTTCTTTGGGTATTGTAGGTCTAATGCATAGATGTACCCAAAGAGCAGGAGAAATGAGTCAGCCAGATTTGTGGGACCATTCACAAGTATTTCATCCTCAACGACAATGCAGATGCTTTCGGGACTGAAGAGGGCCGAATCAGTAGTGTCATCCGTGACAACTGTCAGCAGAGCCACAGGAGTGTCAGTGAGGTCTGGACCATCTGCTGACTGCAAAACAAAAATAATACAAGAATGAGTTCAGCCCCACAAGGACACAAATCATGCTATTGATTAGAGGTGTGAATCTTCATAAGTCGCACGTTTCTTTTAGGATTATAATGTCAACGATTTAATTTGATATTGCGATACATCATGATGCATTACAATAATCTTAATTTGGGTTTGGTTTCAAAACATATGTGTAAATAAATGTTTTCAATAATAAATATATGCCAAGATATTTGTTTTTGTTATTTACCAAACATTTCTCTGACCACAACATGGCACCTCCAAAAAAATAGAACACTTGAATTTTAAAAAGGGAGATAGTTTTTATCTGCAGATTTTTTTTGTATAATAATCTTTCAACTATTTTCATGTTTTCTGGTTTATGCGTAACAATCTTCTTGCAATCTTATTCAACAATAGTTGATATATGGGAGAAAACAAGTCAGATGAGGACTGTGTTGAACATCCTTCCTGATATACACCCTGGTTCTCCTTGAGTTCTGAGCGATGTCATATGGTTGATGCTGAGGCCAGTACACTTACATCACAAGTCCTGAATAACGTGGAGGCATCTTCACGCAGGTACACAGGAAGTGCACGAAGGACGAGGGCCCGTCTTGTATTTACATCATGCTGTTCCTAGATGAACACACAATATCTATTAGAATAGTATTTACACAAATGCAGAGTAAAAACAAAGTGTTGGATAGCCATGTTCTGATTGTCATTGTTATAGATCAGGGGTGTCCAAACTTTTTGTGTAACGGGCTAAACCTGTCAATCTAGAAGGGTAACCCAAAAAAAATCTAAAAATTTTGAATAATTCAAGGCAAAATTCTCTAGTTTCTTTGTATTTATTTTTTATTTAAATTGGGACACAAATTATAAAACTCACCCACTGACAACTGGTGAAATGTTGACTCTCTGTAGCGCTCTTTGCAGTCTGATATCTGTAAACAATATGTGCACAAAGACGACTTATTAATGTTCAAAAACATTTTTTGCACAGCACACACACACAAGTAGTCAGCTGATCTCATCTGATGCAGATCTGCTCCTTGATCAAGTGACATTTGTCCGGATTTTTGGCACGAGTGACGTCGAATCAGCACCGCAGCTGGATGGCCCGATTTACATACCCAGCGCAGCTGATACTCACTACAATAATTTACTAAGATTATATGCACTCCTGTTATTAAGTCCAGTTCAGTCTGTTAATGTTAACCGTTTCAAACTAATGTTGATAGGTGTGTTGCTAAGCTTAATAACTTAAATAACAAACTTGAAATTTACCCGTCCTATTTTCCCTTTTATTGTTTTTTCTCTGTGCTGTAAATCTTCTGTCTAAGAAGAAATCTGAGGCTGCTGTTCTGAAAATAAGCTACCAAAGCTTTTTCTGAATGAATCAATAAAGATCCATTTATGGAAAGCTGTGATGAAAGCAGTTTTGTCTTTAATTATATTCAACAATATAACATATTCGACCACTTTTAAGTGATTTTGTGATCTTTAATACACTTTAATACACTAAAGTTAAGGTTATTTACCTAATTTCTAGTAAGTAGCCCTCAGTGAAAAAAGTTTGGACACCCCAGCCTTACAGGTTAGGGAGTATTTGTGATCCGCACAGTCTGCATCAATGATTCTTTCTTAGCCTGGGAGCAGAACGCGGCTCTTTATTTTCATTTCATTTCAATTTATCTAGCAAAGATCGATAGGGTCTGGCTTAAAGGTGTCAAGGAGGCGCCTCAGTCTGGCTGGTTGAGCCTTGTCGAATTAGCGCGAACAATTTAGCTGAACTTCGTTCGTAGCACCGAGTTCGACCAGTGTATAATGTTAGGCTGAATCAGGCGATGCATTTTTCCGCAAGGCTTGACTTGTAGAGCTCGCTTAGTGGAATACCCCTCTAAACTGTTAAAAGGATTTCGAGATTATCTCACAACCACACATTTGAGACTACGAAAAAATACAAACATGTCTAATTACCATCATGATAACACACTCATGTTGTTTATTATTGTTCGCTTCATGCTAGCACACACACACAGCTCAACAGCGTAAACTACTGACTGTGTAACACGGACACTTATTGAAATAAGTATACTCACAATACGCACGTACATTACCGGCGAATACGACAACCAGTGGAAAGTTTTAGTAGAAAGTTCAAATGCATGGAGCTAGAACTGCCACCGTCAACTTCCCGGGCAAGAATACAATGCATTATGGGAAATGTTGTCCCCCACGGAAAACCGCCAAAACGTTACATCATTCTAATTTGAAATAACATTACGTATTTGTCACATTAGAAAACTTCTAAAATTACAATTACTTGGATTCGAATTCATTTATAACAAACATTCACTGTGCACAAAGTACGAATATATTTCCAGTAAAAAATAAAAAAGAATGTTTATCGAAATTAAATTTAAACAAAACAAAAACACGTTAGACTTACCAAATTTAGGGCAGTTGATGAAAAAAAATAAGGTGGTGGTCGTGGTGGGTTGAAGTTGGGGACTCTTAATCCACACGGGCTGGCCAAAACTTCCCCGTATCAAGGTAAATTCAAGATGGCTGACTAAGCTTTCCTGAGGGAGCGACAAGACTCCACCCACCAGAACGTCACTAATATATGCTTCTTAAACTTTTTGAGCGTTCCAAAAAATTTAGCTAAAAAATATTGAGCCCTATTCAATTAAAGCTGCATAAAAGCCAACAGAGCTCAATACTTTATAGTTTGCTCAACTACAAAACGACATTTGAGTGTTATGAGCTTATTAGTTATGAGCTAGAACAACTGTTAGGGATTACAGTGCAGTTGTAAGTAAGCTATTAAGACTCGACTGTACACCGTGTTCGTGTTTTCCTCCGAAACAATAAGTTCCGTTGGAGCAACTCTGTCTCTCGCAAGCAGAGTTGACCCTCACAACAAAGTAAAGCTATTTTTCGGCTACACGGAATTTTTCGGCTACACGGAACCGTATTAGTCAGAGGTCCCTTTACTACGGTTCGGAGCCGCGGACCTTCAGTAATAGTAATAAATCACAGCAATAGTACATTCACGTAGTTGTAAAATGCATGATAATATGTTAAGTAATCAGAATACGTTACTCTCATTGAGTAACGTAACGGAATACGTTACAGAATATATTTTAGGGCATGCATTCTGTAATCTGTAGTGGAATACATTTTAAAAGTAACCTTCCCAACACTGCCCATACTTCATAGTCATGTTTCCTAATGCTGCCCAACATCTGTACATATGCAGTGATTTAGCCATAATGTAGCATGCCAAGCTTCACTTACATATGTGTAGCTGTCTTGGAGTGGTAACTCTTCGCTTGACAGCAGAGGGTGTAAACATAAAATTAGAATAATGTTTTCTGCTAAGTTGTCTGCTATGTGTAGACACGTTGGTTTATGTCTTGTGTTAGGTATCTTTTTATGTTTGAATAATTCATAGGTCACTGTTGTTGTTGAGTGTTTTAACCAGTGTTGGTCGAGTTACTTGAAAAAAGTAATCAGTAACTAATTACTGATTACTTCCCTAAAAAAGTAATCCAGTTACTTTACTGATTACTTATTTTCAAAAGTAATTAATTACTTAGTTACTTTTTAAAAACACGATTTACAACCTGAATAGGTGATAAAGCGATAGATTTTTTAGCCCAATTCTACTTTTTCTGCATAATCCATCATACAAAATGTAATCAAATGGAAAAGTCTCTTTTTAAAACTTGTTTTATTAGTTTGAACCTTTTAAAAAATTTAATTATATGCAACATTCTCTGACTGGAAGAAATTTGTTTAACATTTAAACCTATTTTCTGCACATTCCAGCACATAAAATAAAATATTTTTTTGTGTGTTTACACTCACTCTTTCAAATAGATGCAAGTAAAACACAGCAGAAAATAAATAACATCAAAGACTAGCGGTCCTGTTGCTCTATTTTCACCTGTAAAGCAGGAGTAGGGTAGGCGGAGGTTTGCTCTGGTGCAGGTGTGCCGCAGCGGTCAGTTGAAGAATCCGCGAGTTTCTCTGTGAGTTTTACGTTACGTCATTACATCGGAGCGTACTCGGTGCTTGCTTGGAAGTTTAGGGGTTTTTTTCGCTGTAAAAAGAAGTTTTCTTCCCACGCACAACGGACACTAATGTTTTTGTCACTTTTTATGGAATCAAACTTAAAGTAAGGTCAGTACTTCCACGCTTGCATGCTCATGCTCTCTCCCACATTCGATATATTATCCATTGTTGATCTGCACACAGCTGTTGTCATGAACGACGCACTTGCTTACGTCACTGTCATGAGACATTCTCGCAAAAAATCACGGTTTTAGTAACGCAGTAACGCAGCGTTCCTACGGGAAAGTAACGGTAATCTAATTACCGTTTTTGCAATAGTAATCCCTTACTTTACTCGTTACTTGAAAAAAGTAATCGGATTACAGTAACGCGTTACTGCCCATCTCTGGTTTAAAAAAAAAAACCCCAAAACAAAACAACAAAAAAAGACCTCCTCTGAAAATGATACAGATACAGGTACAGGGACTGGAGTTAGTTCAAAAGCAGCCAATGTCCAAAGAAAAACTTTGAAAGACATTCAGAAACCCTGGAGAATTATGGCTCAAGTATTTTATAATAAAGTTGGTCAAGGTGGAAGAAATCAAGTAAGGTAGCAAGTAAAACCTCAGCACTTAAGCCTAGAGTATAATGTACACTTAGTTACTCTACACTAATTTAAAGTGGCTGTGAAAATTCTGTATCACTATAAAGTATTTAGCAACAATAGATTGTTTAAGCACGTCATATTTAAAAACAATGGTTAGATGATGAACTAGCACAGCACCATGCTGACACATAGTTTAGTTTTCTTAAGCTATCTCAATATTAAAACATGTTATTCACAACAGAAAGCCTGCCCGGATTACTTCACAATTACGCTGTGCACAACAAGTCATGTTGCTGATGTTAATCAACTGGAAATTAAATTAAAAAATGGGAATGTCCTGTTTCATGAGAAGAGCATGTCTTGTTCAGAGAGTTTCCAAAAGAAAGGCACGATCATTCATCCTGAGTCCTAATGTAGACCCCTACTTAGGAAATCTTATTATGTTTTAAATATTGTATGGGACACACAGTTGAGCAAATACAGAGAGACAAAGAATTCATAGTCTTAACCATTTATTCTGGAAGGCCACTAGACAGATGAAGGCAGGGTGGCTGTGTCATATCTTACAAATAAGGCTCACATTTAGGAACAACCATGAAAATACTGCAACATTTTATCTCTATGGTTATTCTGTGAACTGCAGACCGCTTGAGTGAAATGGGACAGAATAAAATAGAGAGGTATTTCTAACTCTCATTAGACTAATAAGCATTTCTCAGTGCTGGCCTCTTAAAGAGATTTTTATGAAACAACAGGACGCAGGATGTCCTCCGGTGCCATCCTTAATCCCCAGAGCTCCAAAGACGAACAACTTCATTATGCAGAACATAATGGAAAGAGACGTTAATATGAACATTTAAGGTCTCTTTCCAAGCACAGACTATATTTGTAAAGCAGTTAAGCAAGGGAATGTATAGCCAATGTTTGCTTCAGCAAGGGAGAAACATTATCTGAGACCATTGTTTCTCAACAGAAATTTACATAGCGGAAAAAAAGAGGCTGAGAAAGAAAGACCCAACATTAAAAACACTCACAGTTTGGTTTTTTTTTGCTGCAATATATCCTTTAAAAATATCATATCAGTGCAAAGAGGACAGGGATGTCAAACTCATTTTACATCATGGGCTACATACAGCCTGCTTTGATCTTACCCGGGCCAGACCAGTGAAACTCTCCTTTTCTGTCAGTTTAAAGATGTTTAACTACACATTTAATCTCTGTCTTAATATAAGAAAAAGAAGGGAAATTCCAACACTCAACATCTCAGTTTTTATATATTACAAAGGCATACAATTACAGAAAAGGTTTGGTAGCTCATTGCCCAGACTATCCTGTATTTATAAAACAAGATAGTGGAAAACAGGAACATTTTGTCATTTAATTGTTTATCTATTACTTTAGTGTAGTATGGGGGAGGTCTTTATCAATAGGAAAAAATATATAACATGTGAAAGTACAATTAAAAGTTCAAAATTCATCGCTCCCTTCACATTTTCAAGCCTTCCAGTGGGCCGGATTGGGGTCTGCTGGCTGTGATTCTGGTGATCCTGGTGACTGGGCAATATCAGGCTCTGATCATCATCACTGCTAAAAGTGTTTACATGTGGAGGTCAGTTTCATCTTCTTTTGTCTTCTGTTGCTGTGAAGGATCACACTATTGTGGTGTCATCTGCACTCAAAAAGGAAATTGGATGGTTGTTGCATTTACAAAAGTCTAACTTGTAATTTGGACAAAATAATTTTGTGTTTCTATGGTGGACATAATTAAATCATGTAGGATCTGTATGAAATTCAACAACTTAATTTGTTCTTATTGAGATGACATGATACAATCTAGTAAGAGTGGTTAGTTACCTGGACTCACAAAATTCACAAGCTCACATGATTCCAAACCAGGGGCGGATCTAGAGAAACTTTCTTAGTTGAAATCAAATGGAGTCGCAAAATCAAAGCCCTTTTTCCTTCCAAACACATATGCAGGTGGTTACCAACAGTTAAAATGATTCAAATACAGTAAGTATACACGTTTTTCATATCTATAACTTAATTATTTTCTGTAGCCCACATAATTAAACACGTTAGTTACATACCTTCAAATTGTTTTATTTTATATTTTTTCCTGCCTTGCTTGTTTTCATTCTTTTCAGCTCAACCTCATGTGTCTGAATTTAGATGTTTTTTCATTGACATACTGTATTAATATTACTGATCTGAAATCACACAAAAAAACATAAAATCCTAGTATTTTTTACTATAAAAATCACAGACATGTTGAGTAAATTATTTTTATAACTTGAAATGCAAATATAAATTGTACATTTTGAAAACTTATGCACACATTTTGCAAACATATACAACTATTTATCTAAAAAATGCAGCTAATACACCTGCCGTTTTTTAAACTTTGTACAACCATTTACAAATATTCCTATGACTAAAATGAGAGAACAATCAGGTGTCGCAATAAGATGCCCCACAAATTATTTGTGCCAGTATAAAAAAAATAATTGTTTGTCTGCTACAAGACAGAGAACACCACCGCAGCGATAAACCCTGCAGGCCTGATAACAGGAGGTGTATCACTCCGCTTTTCCACCTAGAGACAGTGTTTACATGTTTGCCTTTGTGACATTCATTAGTGCCCTCACTGACACGCAAAAGAATGACTACACAACAGACTAACTACACACTAACTACACATCACACTAACTACACACTCCACGCTAAACGTCACAAATCTCCCACATCTCAAAACTCTCTCTCTCACTCGCTCGCTCTGTCTCGGTACCATCACTCCCAAACTTTCCCCTCTTCCTAAACAACCAAATCCCACGTGTTGACTTGGTCACAGTCAACACGTGGTCACATGGTACATTTCTCAACCAATAGGAAAGAGCTGGATTTTTTTTCTTTACTGTTTTCACGCTGTCCTTTGAAAATGCTTTTTTTTTTTAAAACAAAACAAAACAAAAAACCATGACAATAGTATTTAGAATATCTATCTCTCTCTCTCTATATATAGAAATAGATATATATATTACCATAACTCTGGATTTAAGAACTGGTGTATACTTTGAAGTCCGAATTTTCAACATGGGCTGAAAGACTCAGCGTGGCTGATCCTTGTTGCTATGTCAGTTTAAATCAGTCATGTGGTTTGGAGGTGCAGCGTGTCCTGGAGGGTTAACACTCACCTTCATTCCATTTCCAGAGTGTAACAACCAACCACCTGTGTGAAATCTGAAATTTCCACGGTATTGTTCAAAATGTGCTCTGGCACAATCATAGCTATTGGTTGCTACTGAAAACAAAAAATAAAGCCGTTCTGTGGTATGGGCTGAACCATTTCTTAATGGTGGAGGGGGGTAACACTATGCAATATATTCAGTTTAAGAATTTATATTCACTGTTAACTGTAATTAGGCTCAAAATGTTAATGTTAATCCATGCCACCCCATGGCACCCTTCTTGATCCGCCCCTGTTCCAAACCACAGGATGCTATTGCTATTTATTGTGGTTTAACCTCTCTGGGTACTCTGGTTTCTTCCCACAGTTAAACGTCTTGCAGTTATTAAGGCTAGATTAACTGGTGATTCTAAATTGCCCATACATGTGAGTGCATAGCCCTGTGATAGACTGGTGACCTGTCCATGGTGTACTCTCTTACCCTATCACATCTGGGATTGGCCCTTGCAATCCCGATAAAGATAAGATGATGGATGGCGTGGAAGTTGTTGTAAATCCACTAAGTTTTTATGTTAACCATGTTAGGTATTTTAGCACCATGGTAGCATTTACTGGATATTGTTTTATAGTGACATTATGCAGGAAAACTCTGTCATTCAATAAGGCCCCTTTGTTTTAGTTATTTTTCTCTTTGACCCAAGAATTGATGTGTGAGAATCACAGGCTGGTACAAGGTTGAAATACCACAGAGATCACTCCCTCAGCTACATTAGTTTCTTAATCTTTTAGGAGACGCCTGTTGAAGGCCAAATGGTTTGTTTCAGATTTCACTAATGAAAGAACTCTTCGTTTTGTGCCTTGAAAATATGTCGCTGAGATAATCACAATTGTAGCTGAACTGATACACTACACAAAGGATGCTTCTTCACCCAAGGGCAGGAAGACGCTGCCTTATCTTGGTCTGTACTGGTTTAAACTGATAAATCTGCTGTCTCATGAATTTTACCCTCTATATAAACTGTTGTACTTGTGAATAAAGTTGAGTCAATTTGGGAAGACAATCTGAAGCAGTCTCTGTTTTCTTGTTCTCCCAAGCTGCTCCCGAGCTCGTACTAACACGCTGAATGGCATGCTTGAATATTACTTGAGAATATATTTGACTGTGTTACAGACTAAGGGACATTCTCTGCTGATAGGTGAAGGTACATTCTCTGCTGATAGACGTCCACGCCTCGAAGGAAGTCGATCCACGGATTAGGCCTTGGAAACCGTTTCCTTCAAACCAGACTGTAGATTTTGTTGAACATTATGTAATATGAAGACAACATGAAGTATTTAAGTGACCAAGTAGTATTGTGGTAAAAGTTATTGAATAGTGTTGGAATAAAGTGAGAAAATTGTGAAGGATTAAAATATTCCAAGAGCTCAACTTACTTCATCTAAACATGTTTCAATCACGCTTTACGCCCTTTTCCTTTGAAGACAGTGATTAAAGAAATTACATTTAGGGGAACACATGCATAAAGTGTATCCAACATCAGTGGTGACAGAAATTTGAACCATACAGTTTCTTGGCATAAATATGCAAAAGAAAAAGAAAGATGCAGCAGCAGCTCTATTCACTGCCCTTCCTGAAACTGTATATTTACATATGGCCAGTGCACAAAACTGAACAATCTGAATAAAAATGCAGCATTGTCTGTGTTGCCCAGAACGACACAGTTTACCCATATTAGTCCCTCCGGTGTGTTCGGAACGTCTTTCCTATTTTGGCCACCAACAATGAGTGATCTGTCTTCTTTTTCAAAGGAGGGACACCACTGAATATGAGACAGGTGTCACTTTGCTTTCAGGAGCGTTTCTTGCACTCTCAGAGCAGTTTTCCCCTCACCCCAGCCAACAGCATGCTCCCCGCCAAGAGCTCGCTGAGCTTTCTCCACAAGTGAAGGGTGTAATTTGTTAGGGAACCTCAGCGATGACACTTCTCCTGCTGCTCAATAGCTGGATTTCCTGTGGTGTGACTTGGGCGAGGGCCATAAACCTGGCTGAGCCGCAAACTCTCACAAGACGAGCCACCGGCTAAAGGTGACCATGATTTGTTCTAGTGTGGCATGCATTGGGTCACCAAACTCTGGTCTCTCGCTCTGGTGGAACAAGAGTAAAGTGCAAGGTGACCACATAAATATACAACACACCATTTCAACATAAGTGCACATTACCCAGAATTGGATGATGGAAAGCAATAAGTAGGTCTGCTGAGCTTGAACAGTGGCTGTGCAATACTGTAGCACGAGTGTGATCATCTCTGTAAAGATTTCAGGGGGACTGTTTCTTTTGTACAACTACGTCTAGAGTGAAAACAGTTCAGAGTGAGGTCTGTGGACTATCTACAGTGCCTGAGGTATTGTTTCTAGAAAGAGATTTTTGTGTTTCTGTAAGACTACCGCTTCATTTAGACCAAAATATCTCAAATAAGGCATTAATCTTGTGCACACACTCACGGATAAAAATCCCCTTACTTATCCTTTTGCTTCCCTGTGAACTTGACAGAAACTGAGCGTGGCATTAGTTCAACCAGGCCTCAGAGTCAGCTCAGCTGCAAATGAGCAAATGAAATCCAACCCACATCAGCTCATATCCTTTTTATACACAATATTGCCAAAAGCATTTACTCACCTGTCTAAATCTTTGAATTCTGATGTTGCATGCAGGCTGCTTCTACAAACGTTTGTGAAAGAATGAGTCGCTCTCAGGAGATCAGTGAATTCCAGGGTGGTACCGTGACAGGATGCAAGCTGTACAACAAGTCCAGTTATGAAATTTCCTCACAACTAAATATTCCACAGTCAACTGTTAGTGCTTTTATAACAAAGTGGAAGTGACTCAGAAGTGGTAGACCACAAAAAATCACAGAGCAGGGTGGATTCTGAGATGCATATTGAACAGAGTCAATTGCAACAGACCTCCAAACTTTATGTGGCCTTCAGATTAGCTCAAGAGCAGTGCACAGAGAGCTTCATGGAATGGGTTTCCGCGGCTAAGCAGCTGCATCCAAGCCTTACAACACCAAGCACAATGCAAGGTGTTGGATGTAGTGGTGTAAAACATGCTGCCACTGGACTCTAGAGCAGTTGAGACGTGCTCGAATCACAGTTTTCTGTCTGACAATCCGATGTATGAAATTTGAGATTTGCAATGATTTTCTGAAATTTTTTATTGAAAAGGTTGTCACCACCAGGGCTCTTATCACAGCTCCTGACTCTGACCCCTCTGTCTCTGTCCCTTGCGCTGCTGTTTTCACTCAGTTTGAGCTTGTGACGCTCTCCACTTTAGAGGATGTGGTTCGCCATATTAAGCCCACAGGTTTCCCACGGGATCCTGTCCCTCCACAATCCTTTAAAGACATTTCTCCTAGTATAGGACAGTATCTCCTTGACATTATTAACAGCAGTCTGTCTTCTGGTGTGGTTCCTGCAAACATGAAGTAGTACA
This sequence comes from Rhamphochromis sp. 'chilingali', assembly GCF_963969265.1. Lineage (NCBI taxonomy): Eukaryota > Metazoa > Chordata > Actinopteri > Cichliformes > Cichlidae > Rhamphochromis > Rhamphochromis sp. 'chilingali'. The sequence goes on along the minus strand of NC_137941.1, from coordinate 30,632,106 downwards.
GCCACTGCTTAAGAAACCTGGCCTTGATCACACAGTTTTAGCGAACTATAGGCCTATTTCCAAGCTGCCTTTAGTCTCCAAGGTTTTAGAGAAAATTGTTTTTAGTCAATTGAAAGATTTTCTAGATGAAAATGGCATCTTTGAGGTTTTTCAATCAGGTTTTAAAACCCTTCACAGAACAGAATCTGCATTATTAAGGGTTTTTAATGACATCTTTCTGGCATGTGATTCTGGTAACCATGTTGTTCTTATCTTGCTTGACCTAACTGCTGCCTTTGACACCGTAAACCACAATATTCTAATTTCTCGATTACATGATGTAGTGGGTATTGGTGGCACTGCACTTAATTGGTTTAGGTCTTATTTGTAAAATAGAACTTTCTCTGTCAGCCTTCTCGGTTACGAATCGTCTTCTGCTCCTCTGTCATGCGACGTCCCACAGGGCTCAATTTTAGGGTCACTGCTCTTTTTACTGTATCTATTGCCTCTGGGTTCTATCCTTAGAAGGCATGGGATCTCATTTCATTGTTATGCCGATGACTGCCAAATTTATTTGCCACTAAAGCACAAGGATGGCATCTCCATAAAACCTCTTTTGACATGTCTAGATGACATTAAAGCTTGGTTGGCTCTAAACTTTTTACATTTTAATGAAAAGAAAACAGAAGTGTTGGTGTTTGGACCCAGTGGTCCCTGTGAGTCCTCCTGTGTTGATTTAGGATCCCTGGAAGTCTATTTTAAACCTGTTGTTACTGACCTTGGTTTTAAGTTGGACAGTGATTTTAAATTGGACAACCAAATCAGAGCAATGGTGAAGTTCAGTTTTTATCATTTAAGGCGACTGGCAAGAGTAAAATCTTTTCTTTTGAGGCAGCACCTTGAAACAGTGATCCATGCATTTCTTTCAAATTCAAATTCAAATTCAAATTCAAATTTTATTTGTCACGTACACAGTCATACACAGTACGATATGTAGTGAAATGCTTGGACAACTGCTCGTGACCTAAAGAAAACAGAAAAGGAAAAGGCTATGAATAAGATAGGAAATAAATATGAAAAATTAAAAAGGGTAAATTTAACTAGGAAGGAATAAAATATAAATTAAGGTTAAAAATGAAATAACTGTACAACACAAATTAGAATGAAGGGTAAATTTAACTGGGAAGAATAAGATAAATATATAAATTAAAGTTGAAAATAAAATAACTGTACAACAAAATACACAATACACAATATAGAACTATATAAGAATGTATGAAGAAATCTAAATATAAATAAATATATACACAATAACAGCAGCTGTACAAGTATTAACCGGAAATGAAGAATATAGTGACCAGTGTTGTGCAAAAACAAAGTCCAGAAAGTCCAGTGTGTGTGTAAGAACCATATGTGTGGGTCAGTACTGTGTGGTGGTGTGATTGAGAGACCGTATCGCCTGCGGGAAGAAGCTCCTCCTCAGTCTCTCTGTGTTGGTATTCAGGGAGCGGAATCGCTTTCCTGACCTCAACAGAGAGAACAGTCTGTTGTTGGGATGGCTGAGGTCCTTCACGATCTTCCTGGCCTTGGTCCAGCACCGCCTGCTGTAGATTGAGTGCAGGTCAGGGAGCTCGGAGCGGATGGTGCGCTCAGCTGACCGCACAACCCTCTGTAGAGCTCGTCTGTCCTGCATGGTGCTGTTCCCGAACCAGGTTAAGATGTTTCCCGCCAGGATGCTCTCTATGGTGCACGAGTAAAAGTTCCTGAGCACCTTGGAGGGCAGTTGGAAGTCTCTCAAGCGTCTGAGGTGGTAGAGACGCTGTCGGGCCTTTTTCACCACGGTGTTGATGTGACAGGACCATGACAGGTCCTGCGTGATGTGAACTCTGAGGTATTTGAAGCTGTCCACTCTCTCCACTGGGCACTCGTTGATGACGGGGGTCTGGTAGTTCCTCTCCTGCTTAGTGCTGAAGTCCACTATCAGCTCCTTTGTCTTACTGACGTTTAGAAGGAGGTTGTTCCTCTGGCACCAGTTCTCCAGATTCCTAATCTCCTTCAGGTAGGCCGTCTCGTTGTTATCAGAGATCAGGCCCACCACGACGGTGTCGTCAGCAAACTTGATGATGGTGGTGGAGCTGGTAGTGGCCACACAGTCATATGTGTACAAAGAGTACAGCAGGGGGCTCAGAACACACCCCTGGGGGGCTCCAGTGCTGAGAGTGGTGGAGGCTGAGACATGTCCGCCCATCCTTACTGCCTGTGGTCTGCCAGTTAGGAAGTTGGAGATCCACTGACACATAGATGAGCTGAGTCCCAGATGCTCCAGCTTGGTGGTGAGTGTGGAGGGAATTATGGTGTTAAATGCAGAGCTGTAGTCTATGAAGAGCATTTTAACATAATTCCCCCTTCTAGTGTCCAAGTGAGTGAGTGATGTGTGGAGGAGATGAGAGATGGCATCGTCTGTGGAACGATTTGGACGGTAAGCGAACTGTAGTGGGTCCAGTGTGTCTGGTAGTGAAGAAATGATGAAGTCTCTGACCAGGCGTTCAAAGCACTTCATCACTACTGAGGTGAGGGCTACAGGGCGATAGTCATTGAGAGAAGCAGGGTGGGGTTTCTTCGGGACAGGAACAATGATGGACTCTTTGAAGCATGTGGGGATCACCGACTGAGATAAAGAGATGTTGAATATCTCAGTGAACACAGGAGCTAGCTGGTATGCGCAGTCTCTTAGGATACGACCTGGGATGCCGTCTGGTCCTGCTGCTTTCCTGGTGTTCACTCTCTTGAAGGCTCTCCTTACTTCATGCTCGGAGATGACGAGCACGTTTCCGGTGCTGGCAGTATCTTCCTGTCTGCAGCCGTTAGCGCCGCTAACACTAGCATTGTTGGAGACCTTAGCTGCAGCCTCGAAGCGAGCATAGAAAGTGTTCAGCTCGTCTGCCAGAGTCACGGCCGCGTTCGTCATACCGGTTGTTGGTGCTTTATAGTCCGTTATTGTCCTTAGTCCCCGCCACAGGCTCCTAGAGTCACTCTGTTGGAGTTGTGACTCTAGTTTCCTCCCGTAGCGCTGCTTCGCCTCTTTCACCGCCCTCCGCACGTTATATGACGCGGCTTTGTACGGGTCCATGTCCCCCGTCATGAGTCCCGTGTTGTAGGCAGCGGTGCGGGATCTCAGAGCGTCGCGGATGGTTTTATCCACCCACGGCTTCTGGTTGGGAAACGTTGTGATAGTCTTTGTCTCCACGGTATCATCCGCTAGTTTCCCGATGAATCCCACAACCGCTTCCGTAAACACGTTGACGTCATCGTCGGAGCTGTTTCTGAACATGCCCCAGTCTGCGTCATCGAGTGCGTCCTGTAACGCGGCCACCGATTGATCCGTCCAGCGCGCGACCTTCCTCTGAACCGGAACTTCCTGTTTCAGCCTTTGTTTGTATTTTGGCATGAGGAAGATGGCGGCATGATCAGATTTGCCAAACGGGGGGCGGGATTGTGCCTTGTAGCCGTCCTTGACCGTAGTGTAGCAGTGGTCCAGTGTCCTTTCACCCCTGGTGGGGCAGGTGATGTGTTGATAAAAGTTCGGCGCTGCGCGTTTGAGGTTGGCGCTATTAAAGTCCCCCGTCACAATAAGCGCAGCATCCCGGTGTTGTGTCTGGTGCTGTGTGAGTGCCTCATGCAGCTCGCATAAGGCGGTGACCGTGTCCGCTTGTGGTGGAATATAAACGGCACTTACAATGACCGATGTAAATTCCCGAGGTAGATAAAAAGGACGACACATGATGGACAGTAGTTCCAGATTTGGTGTGCAGGAGCGTGTGAGAGGAACAACGTTCGCACTGTTGCACCAGTTGTTGTTCACCATTAAACACACGCCGCCTCCCCTTGACTTCCCCGAGTCCCGTGTCCTGTCCATGCGGTGAACCGAGAAGAACTCGGCCAGGAAAGAACTCTTTCTTTCCTGGACTACTGTAACTCACTTTATGTGGGGGTCAGTCAGTCATTGCTCTCACGTCTGCAGCTGGTTCAAAATGCGGCTGCACAACTCCTAACAGGAACTCGAAAAAGAGAGCATATAACCCCCGTACTAGCCTCTCTGCACTGGCTGCCTGTGTCTTTTAGAGTTAATTTTAAAATTCTTATGTTTGTTTTTAAATGATTTCACAGTCTTGCCCCGCCTTACCTCTCTGAGCTTTTTCATCCCCACATACCCTGTCGGTCTCTCAGGTCTAGGGATGGGTATTGATAAGATTTTCACGATTCCGATTCCATTTTCGATTCTGTTTAACGATTCGATTCTTCATCGATTCTCTTATCGATTCTTTTTAAAAAAGGAGAACACTAAGGTCGATTAGCTTAGAACTTTGTTTTATCTTCTCTTTGAACAAGATAGAAATTTAGGAGTAACATGGCCTTACAAACCCAGCAGTGAGATCTTAAGAGTTCCAGCTTACGGCTCTTCAATGGGGTGTCACAGGGTCCCCGGGGAAAAAAATTGTAAATGTAAAATAATAAAATAAATATTCTTCTGTAGCAATAACAAAGTATAGCATAAATTATTCTGTAGCAATTACACAAGAATATCCAGTAATGTCCCTGCCTACAATTAAACACATTCACTTACTGAAAATCATCTGCTGTGGCAAATGGGTTCAAGCCTTTGACCACAAACTTAGTCACTGCTCGGTGACATTCGTCTATCCTGGCCTGAAAGGAGACGCTACCGATAGACTGCAGCGACAACTGCCAGCGAGCGCCAGCCAGACTCTGTCTGTCTCTCTCATCATGGTCACCTAAATGCACAGTGATGGCAGGTTTTGTAATAAGGCAGATCACGCTAACATAATATGCACTGTTGTTGATTATTTACCTGCTGCATTAACGGGAGAGGACGTGCAAACGTTACCGCTGCTGCTGGGTTGAGATTCACGAGTCCGGAGCGGAATTAAAAACACGACATTCATTTAAGGTTATCGTGTGTTTTGTGAGCAAATGCTTTTGCATATTCGTAGTGTTTCCTCCCTTAAATGAAATATCTACTTTGCAAGTATTGCAAGTTGCCGTGTTGTCATCCGTTCTCGTAAAGTATAACCAAACTTTTTAGCGTTTGAGCTGCTTAGGTACCATGTTTCCTGCCAGGTAAATGACGCTCCGCAACGTGGTGACGTCATTCGGGGCGACTGGAATCGATAAGGAAATCGTTTGCAAAAATGGCAAACAATTCCAAGGAATTGAAACAGTGGGAACCGGTTCTCAACAAGAACCGGTTTTCGATACCCATCCCTACTCAGGTCAGCTGACCAGCTGCTCCTGGAGGTACCGAGATCCAGGAGGAAGCTCAGAGGGGACAGGGCCTTCTCTATTGTGGCTCCAAAATTATGGAATAAATTGCCCATGCACGTTAGAGAGGCCCCTTCACTATCCACTTTTAAATCACGTCTTAAAACCCACTTTTATTCCTTGGCTTTTAACCTCAGTGAGACTTAGTTTCTCTTTTAATTGAAGCAGTTATTTAATTAATGATTTCACTCTTCTTTTATTTGGTTTTTACTTATATCTCATGTAATTTTATTTTACAGTTCCAATATACAGCACTTTGTGTCAGCTGTGGTTGTTTTTAAGTGCTTTATAAATAAAGTTGATGATGATGATGATGGTTTCCAGGAGAACGGTACTTGTCTGACTCCAGTGTGCCAAGTGCCAAGTTTGTTGAAAGGAGGATTATGGTGTGGGGTTGTTTTTTTAGGAGTTGGGCCTGATCCCTTAGTTCCAGTGAAATGAACTCTTAATGCTTCAGCATACAATTTTGGAGACAAGACATATTGGACAATTTCATGCTCCAAATTTGATTTGCACAGTTTGGGAATAGTTCTTTGGTGTTGCAACATGACTGTGCACCACCAAAGCAAGGTCCATAAAGACTTGGATGAGTGAGTTTGGTGCTGAAGAACTTGACATCTTGGCATGTACAGAGTCCTGACCTCAACCCGACAGAACACCTTTGGGATGAATTAGAGCAGACATTGCGAACCAGGCCTTCACGTCCAACAACAGTGTCTGTCCTCACAAATATGCTAGAAGAATGGTCCCAAAATTCCTGTAAACACACTCCTAAACTTTGTGACCTGACCAGAAGAGTTGAAGGTGATATTGCTGTATATATCACTCAAGTTCATATGTGTGTAAAGGCAGATGAACAAATACTTGTGGCAATATTATACAACTAGCTCGCTATCTCATATCGGGCATGCTCTTTAGGTTGCTTGGGCCTAAAAACAATTGTTGTGCATCTGCAAGCATCTTTGTAACCAAAGGAGCTTGCAAAGAAAAGCGTCTGGACTTCTTTAAGTTGCTTGAAGACGTTTCACCTCTCATCCGAGAAGCTTCTTCAGTTCTAAGGTCAAATGGTGGAGAGTCCCAGATATAAACCTAGTGGGAGTTTCCCCCCACAGAGGGACAAAAGGACCCCTGATGATCCTTTAATCGCCTGAGCCAAGGTGTGAAACTGGGCGTGGGTCCCAATCAGCCAGAGTTTCGGGTGAGCTCATTGTGAAACCTGGCCCCACCTTATCATGCGAATTCCTGAGATCAGATGGCCCAGGATGTGAGTGGGCGTTAAGGCGTCTGGGAAGGGATCTCAAAACTGGATTATAGATGGCAGAGAGTTGGTGTCGTAAACCACCGCCTCTGTTCAAAGATGGTCGCTCACAGTGGACATAGATGGCTTCTTTCACTCCTCTTTCAAACCATCTGTCCTCTCTGTCCAAAATGTGAACATTGGCATCCTCGAAAGAGTGTCCTTTATCCTTAAGATGCAGATGGACTGCTGAGTCTTGTCCTGTGGAGGTGGCTCTTCTGTGTTGTGCCATGCGCTTGTGAAGTGGCTGTTTGGTCTCTCCGATGTAGAGGTCTGAGCATTCCTCGCTGCACTGTACAGCATACACCACATTGTTAAGTCTGTGTTTTGGTGTTTTGTCTTTCGGGTGAACCAGTTTCTGTCTGAGCGTGTTGCTGGGTCTGAAATACACTGGGATGTCATGCTTGGAGAAAACTCTCCTGAGTTTCTCTGATACGCCGGCTACATAGGGGATGACAATGTTGTTGCGTCTGTCCTCCCTCGCTGGTGTCTGATCTTCTTTTCTGTGCCTCTTTGCTGACTTTAAGAACACCCATTTAGGATAGCCGCACGTTTTGAGTGCTTCCTTTACATGTGTGTGTTCCTTCTTTTTCCCTTCAGGCTTAGAGGGAACATGTTCTGCCCGGTGGTGTAGGGTCCTGATTACTCCAAGTTTGTGTTCCAAAGGGTGATGGGTCTTGTCCACAGGACAAGACTCAGCAGTCCATCTGCATCTTAAGGATAAAGGACACTCTTTCGAGGATGCCAATGTTCACATTTTGGACAGAGAGGACAGATGGTTTGAAAGAGGAGTGAAAGAAGCCATCTATGTCCACTGTGAGCGACCATCTTTGAACAGAGGCGGGGGTTTACGACACCAACTCTCTGCCATCTATAATCCAGTTTTGAGATCCCTTCCCAGACGCCTTAATGCCCACTCACATCCTGGGCCATTTGACCTCAGGAATTCGCATGATAAGGTGGGGCCAGGTTTCACAATGAACGCCCAGTTTCCCACCTTGGCTCAGTGGATTAGAGGATCATCAGGGGGTCCTTTTGTCCCTCTGTGGGGGGAAACTCCCACTAGGTTTATATCTGGGACTCTCCACCATTTGACCTCAGAACTGAAGAAGCTTCTCGGATGAGAGGTGAAACGTCTTCAAGCAACTTAAAGAAGTCCAGACGCTGCCAGTGGCGGACCCCCTCAGACATCGGTGCGTTGGTGGTTCTTTGTGTCCGGGGATGGGCGTCCAGGTACACACCGGCTCACTCCTTGGCGGCCGCTTATCGGGGCCTGGAGCCTGGGGCTCGCTCGGGCCACTTCGGAGGTGGGGTGCCCCCGGCCTCTCGGCCTGGGGCTCGGTCACTCAGGCGCAGCTGGCTGCCGGCGGAGCTCACGGGCGCGTCACTGCAACTCCCCCTGGCTTCTGCTCCGCGGCTGCTGAGTGAGCCCTCATCTGGGACTCTCCTCAGCTCTTTCTGGGACAGTGGCGCGGCTGCCCCTCTGTTGGTCTTCCTTGGTCTCTTGTGTTCTGGGGGCCTCTGGATGTCTGGAGTTTTGATCTCCTCCATACCTGCTTCACGCCCTGGAGGACGGGGCTGTGGCCCCCCCACACCCTCTAGCAGATTATTACATGAAGGAACCTTTTAAAAAAACAAAAAACAAGCGCGTCCATGCTCACAGGTGTACACACGGGTGATCACACCCACAAACTACACCCTTTTTGGCTCCTACCTCAAAGCACACTGTGTTCTGTTGATCTTATGTGCTGCACAATAATGTTTAACATTTAGTATTTACTGTCATATTCCCATATATCATTGTGATGTTGTTTATTCTATTACTCTTGTTCTCTTCTGCTTGCTTTCTTTTTTCTTTCTCAGCAGGTGATCCAGGTGATTGATATATGCATTTTTTTTCCTCTGCCCGTTCTGTTGGTTTTTGTCTTTTGCCCTTCTCCCCCGTCCCTCTTCTCAGCTGTTTCTCTTTCCCTCTTTCTTTTTCCCCTTCTTTCCCCCAGTCAAATCTGTCCCGTATTCAGTAAGTGAAAATAAAATAAACAATAAAAGGTGAATCAAATGGACCACTACGGCAAGGCTGGGATGGTCAATTTGGTAAAGTAAATCCGTTGGGCATCTTTCTTTGCCTTTAGACAACAATTCTGATGGCAAAAGAGCCAAACGGGACAGGCCAAAAAAAAAAAAAAAAAAAAAGAAGTCCAGACGCTTTTCTTTGCAAGCTCCTTTGACTACGATGACCTGGATGACTGAGAACCTTCACAGACATCTTTGTAACCCACATCCACCCCAGTATCTCCTTCCTGTGCCTTTTCGGACTTTATCAGTTTCTTTCTTTTCTTGCTCAGGTCTTGCTGCTGATCTTCCCATCTTTCGTAGCTGTCCATGTAAGCACACAAAGGACGTGGAGCTCTGGTCTCTCCTCCATATGATTCCACACATTGTTGTGAAAGGATAGAGATGTGCCAGAACAGAGCCATGCCAGTGAATGTCCGCAGATGGAAGTATTGATCTTTTGATCAATATTTGGTCCTGACTGAATTTTGTTTTGAAATGGAATTACTAACCCTAGTATGGCTTGCCATGGCTTTTTTTTTTATGTAGGTGTCCATGCTCAGGTGTCTTATTATATGTAAACACAGTATATTGATTAGCAGAAAGATGATACCTTGAATCCAGGTACAGACGGATCTAATTTCCTCAGATTTGCTTGTGATGGCAGAAAAATTTGTCCTTTTAAACTTGAGTAAATTGAACTTTTAGGTGTTAAGATAATATAATAATACTTCTGATTTATAACACAGTATCGATCGCATCAGTAGACACACACTTCAAATACTCCACAGCCATTGTCTTCACCAAGGCTTTGTTTGAAAAGGACTGTATTTCTTATGTGTCACCCTGAGGCCACTCCCTGCTGCATTAGAGCTTAGCAGGCAGTTAGTCTGAGCTTTGGCAGCACCAGCATATATGCCAAAGTGAGATCGTCTGTGACAGGCAATCTATCCACGTATAGAGTCCAGCCATAAAGACAGTCGCAGTGTTTTGCTGAGTGTAGAGACAGCAAGCAGCCGAGTCCGTCAGCTGGTCCTTGAGCTGCCACCAGTGGCCTCACTCCCCACAGCAGCAACAACGGGGCCACTGTGATTTACAGGACACCCCTCAGTGAGTAAATTAGTGGCAATGGTGTGGTGTGCAGTGGCGTAATCGCTGCAAAGGCCTCCCGTAGGAGAGAGGCATCCCTATGAGTCACCCTTTCTCCTGGTTAAATTTGATGCCAGGGCTGGTGTGAGAGCACGGAGACACGCTCACAAAAAAAAAAAAGAGCTGAGCAGACACAAAAAGGCCGACAATTTCCAAATCACAGCCAAGTTCTAGAGATGGAGGGTGTGTAGAGAAGGTATGGTGTCCTTTGCTTCAGTGCATCTTTGATTATCATTGTCATGGGGATGGATTGCTGGACTGGGGAGGATTTATCACACATTTCACACCCACAAAGAACAAAGCTGCAAAGGCAAATGCTGCTCATTCTATCCCCTTTGTGTAAAGGAGGCGGAATAAGTAGCAAAACAACACAAAGGGGACACAAATGTTTACAGGAGGTCTTGGCAAAGCACGAGATGCTGTATTCCAGCTTGTAAATATGCACCAAAGATTCCTGCCCTCCAGCTCCTCGCTTATGACAGTTTCACCCCTGTGAATAATGCGCCGCACCACAGAACCTGCCTGTCAGTGTTCAGGCAAGGTCAGCAACCACTGACTCTGGTGGACATTGGCATGCACGTGCATGTCTGTAGAGGAGTTGTGTGTCTGAAATGCTAATCCCATGCTCCGGTGGCGACAACTGCATATATTGCTGAGAAGAGACTCCACTTCACATATGATATTTGACATTCCAGTTAATGGTGCGACGCAGTGCCTTCCTACACTGCTAACAGAAGTGATGCTGAGACACTGGAGGGAGTTTGTCATAGACAGAGCTCTGTTCACATGACTCTGTAGAGCACATCTTCTTTATGTAGTGCTGTATGCATACTTAAATATCTACCAAATAAAAGTGGGATAATTCTCCAAACGAAAATGTTACACTCTCTTTAAAAGCAACTTCTCTGTATGTAGTGGTCATTGCTTTTATGTTCAGAATTGTATGAAAATCTTTCTTTAAAAATTTTTCAAAATTTGCTGACTTTACCCCAAAATCAAGTTTTAAAAGATTTTCACTCACTGGGACCACATTGGCAGGTGGAAAAAGCATGAACTGAGGTTGTGGATTAAGGGAAAGCCTTAGCTGGCACCGGCATTGTCTGCTGGACCATGGAGATCCCAAAGGAAGGCATCCTATAGAAGCAGTAATGAGTGAGTGTTATAAAGGTTTTTGAAGACTGTTATATATAATTGGTAGGCTTGCAATGACCAGTGGCCCATGACCTTGAGAATCAGCGAATGTGAAGTATGTGTGAGGACCTGGAGCCTGTTCTTCGTACGTCGCTTACTACATCCAAGATCAAATGACACATCCAAGACCAAACCATCGCGCTAACCGTGAGCTCGCTAATCCGGTTCCCCGAACACACCAGCTGGACGCAGTAATGTGAGTTCACTGGGTGTCGTAAAAGGGGCTACGCATCGATAGTAGAAACATTGATCGGCAACCCGCTGATTGGTCGGCGAAAATGTCGAAGGGGTGTGCACGGTATTTTCCGGCAGCAGAGCAAGAACTCTTGAGTGCGGGATTTCAGGAGTTTCAGAGTTTAATTAAAACGCAAGAGAACACTGCAAAGGCTGCAAAAGCAAGGAGAGAGGGGCTGGCAGAAAGTTGCTGACAAATCAAACTCGTAGGTAATTTAATAATAATAATAATAATGGATTGGGTTTATATAGCGCTTTCCAAGGCACCCAAAGCGCTGTATGATACCACTATTCATTCACTCCCACATTCACACACTGGTGGAGGCAGCTACGGTTGTAGCCAGGCTGCCATATCGCGCCATCAGCCCCTCTGGCCAACACCAGTAGGCGGTAGGGTAGATCTATCATATGACACTATATTGTCCAATATCATATGGCATTATATTATATTATAATATGTTATATTATATCCCCTTTCACATTAGAGCCACAACAGGACCCACAAGAACATGGGAACAAGTAAAAGTGGAATACAGGAGTATTCTACAGAATGGTAATATTTATCTCTTAGATTGCTTTTCGTCTCTTGGCAAGGTAATACTGGCCTGTAATACTCTGTTAGTTTGTTCATAACAGCAACCAAGAAAAGGGCAGAGGAAAAAAAGACAGGTGGTGGTCCTGCACCCCCTCGTCAACAAGTTGGTTAAGTAAATAATACCCTCACGGGAATATCGATATCTCTCAATGAGCACACTGTCGCGCTGAGCTAAAGGATCCTGTCTATCCCGTAATATACGCTGAATTCTGAGGACTCTCCTTATCAATCTTGCACCTTCCGCAATGGGTTGGTCGCGTATACGGACAGGATATGACTGCGACAGACTTCCCAAATCCACCTTCGCTTTTATAGCCGTGGTCTCTCATCTTGATTACACGAAGTAATTTACAATTACTACTCTGAAATATGAATTACATCTGTAATAATCACATACATGTAATAGAATGTTAATAGTACATTTCCCTTTTTTAGGAAATGACCTGTATGTATCTGTGTGACATCAATAAAAGGATCAAGTGCTGCATTATCTTTAGTTACATTGATGTTATTTATTTATGGTGAAACAGTGGTGGAATATCGCTGTTGCTTTCGTATAAATGAAGCGGACATACCTGCGTGGCCGCGATCTAATCCTGTTTACATAAAGTAAACCTGCTCCCGAGCAGGTTTACGCTTATGGCTCTGTTGCTATGACAGCAAGTCCCGGATGAGCTTTGGGGAACCGAACGATCCAGGATCACGCGAAATCGTCAACAATCTAATCCAGCTAACTTACTTAGCGAGGTACGAAGAACAGGCCCCAGGTAGCAACATAGCCGGACTTTGTGATAAGCAGAGGGTCTGAAGATGAGGGGTGCTGGGATTTTCTAAGTTTGAGGTAATGGGCTAATAATTCATAGGAGCTTAGGGATGAGGTTAGTTTTAAATAAAATAACAAAAGTGGGGCTGCCTGATTGGTTGGTTTTACTTCATTTTAAAAAGAAGGTAAGGTATTCTTTGGAGACTGAGTGAAGGTTCCTGTTGCAGAGATGAAGATTTATTCTGAATGTGATTGTGGAAGAGTTAAACTCTGAGCAGTGCAGGAATCCGAAGAAGAAACATAGACTTGGACCTCGAGTGTGCCAGGTTGTCAAAAGCATTGTAATGGAGTGTAAAAATAGAGCAGGAGATCCTGAAGTAAAGGGTAGATGGCGTGGAGATGGCGAAGGTGTCTGCCGTTGGAGTCATTTGATGAATATTGAGAGCTGGCATAATGTAGTGACCGATGTGCATATGATACCAAGCTCGACATTGAACTGATGGTTGGGAAGAGTAGATTCAAGTGGTTAAAGTGGTAGTGGAATCAACAAAATGCATTCCAAGCAGTCCAGGGATGGCGATGCTATTTTCAGGAGCTCTGATTGGTCACTGAGCAGTGATTTCATAACTGATGATTTCACAATGGTTACGATGGCAGTGTACCCTGGTAAGAACTGAACCATCTTCCCTGGTACAAGAAAACCAGGGTTAACCTTGAAGGTTACCTGGATAAGATACAATCCCGCCTCTGATAATTCTCAAAGTTTTACAAAACAACCCCTAAAAATCTATCAAAGGTAGAACTGTGGTAATGAATCTAAAGCTTGGTTTATGCTTGCCTTTGCCCTTGCCTTCCCTCACAAAAAAAGTTGGAAATGCACAGGAGGTACTGAACAGAGCTGTGTCTGTCATGGTCCTGGGTCCGTGGCCCATTGTTTTTGCATTTGGACAGTTTAATTCTGGTTTAAGTAATATTTAAAGTTGAGTTGTTTTCTGCTTGTGTTATATTTGCAATTTCTAGTCTTTAGGTTTCTGTTACTGTGCCTCCCCCATGTTCCATGTTGCTCTTTTATTCACCCTTGTCTTCATGTTCGTTTATCTGCGGTGTTCGTGTACTGAGTTCCCGTGTCAAGCTCGTGTGTCTGCGTCTCAGTGTGTTTCCTGTTTTATTTTGACAGTCTCTCATCCTGGGTCCAGGTTCATTTCCTCCCATCATGTTATGTTTGATTAGTTCCAGCTGTGTATTTTCCTGTTTCCCATTCTCTTGTTATCCTCTGTGTATTGAAGTCCTCAGTCCCCCCTCTGCTCGTTGTCACGTCATCCACGTTGCTATGCGTTTCCCTGTGCTCCTCGTTTTCCCTTGTAATTCCTTGTCTGCTCCTAATTCCTAGTTTCCACTTTCCAGTGTTAGGTTTATTTTTTTATTGTGTGTTTGAGTATTTTGTTACAGCGAATAAAAGATGCCTCCTTTAGTTAATTCATTGCCTCAGAGTCCTGTGTTTGGCTCCAACCACTGCCTGCCACACAGGGAATCTGTGACAGTGTACATTTTCAGGGAGAAGCATGTTGTAGGGTTTCAGACAGGTTTGCGGTTACAGAAATCCTCAGATACGCCACACTTTGGCGTCATCTTGGCTTTTCATGCACCTTTTCATTTGTATAACCTGTCATGCTGGCCATTTCTATCACATATCCGTACATGAGCTCAGAGTAAAAAGAAGGAGATATTGGAATACATTGAAAAAGTGAGACTTTAGGGAGAAAACTTTGGAGAAAAGTGGAAAATAAAACAGCTCAGTGATTTCCTTACTTCCTCTTTCTTCTTTGACTCCTCCAGCAACAATAATATGGAGGGTTTGTTTCTGACTGGCTAAACCTATCATTCAGGAGAAGACTGCAGCGAGTCCAGCATACTCTTAAGCACCGGTTTAAACCAACAGTGACAGGGCTGATTAGAGTGGAGAAGGAAGATAAAGCAGGGTATTCCTTTCATGTGAGTGACTCATGTGAGTCACTAGCCAATAAGTGTTTAGCATTGCTCAGTCCGATCTGGCCCACAGATGACATCTGATGCTACACAGACCATCATTTGAGTTCATCCATATAAAATATATGGTAATTCATGAAAATGACCAAGTGTTTGTTCATAATTAACACGTGCGAATGCTAATATGTTGATTCAGTTATGCATTTTTGCACTCTAATGGTAAATGCTATTTTGATGAATGTAAATCATTCTGTCTTGATTCCATATGTATCACGTAATACAGCATGTTTCATCAGGGACCTATGCAGTGATGCGTATCAGACAATTAGCAAGATGTAGGCTAATTAAAAACCGATAGAGCATGCGGATTGCTTTAAGTAGTTAATCTTTTTAATTGTAACCTCAGAGCACAGCAGATTGATGCATAAAGATGGAAAACACTGTCAACAGTTTAGCAGGAAGTTTTACGCTCACTTTAACACGCCAGTGTGTCGTGCTTAAAATCAGTACTAGAATACTTAATCTTCACCAAAACTTCATAACAGACATTATTATTTGAATATTTGAAGTAGGTTTTTCATTTTGCTGTTGATAGCAGCCATGTTTTACAATAGAACTCACACAGAAACTCAGGTGAGTGTGGAGCTGAGAATGAAAACTAAAGCGTAGAAAACATTCAATATATTTTGTATGTGAAAAGCAAGAATGGCAGAATTCAGGGAGCTCAGAAACAGTGACAGCACTGTATCCTCATATTCACTGCTGCCAAACAGGCTTCAGTCTGGCTGACAACAGAGTTCACATACTGTATGTTAAGTAGCAGACTGAATGACCTCACCAGTTGAGCGAGGGCTATTTTCAAAAAGTTGTTCATTTGATTTTAAGGCTGCACGTTGAAGTATTTTGTCCCTCAATCTCTTTTTAAATTAATCCTGAAGAAGCAAACAATAATCCATGACACTGTTTTGCCATACTGGTAACTATGTACTTCTTAGATTTAGCAATGCCATATCCTCTTTTTCCTGTTTATTTCCAACCTATTTTCTATTTATCTGCAGTGTATTGATAAATCCAAATTAATATACATCTGCTCCTCAACACACCAAAACACATCACTATGGGTTTCGATTTTCAGTGCTATTAATCTAATCCCGGTCTGTTGTTTATCTTTGATTCTAAATCCTTTTCTCCTATTCCGAATGGGCGTGATCAATCATTTCTGTTGCTCCGGAGTTCTATTGGAAAACAATACGTATCCATTTGGACACACATCCTCTTCTATAATATCACCTCTCAGTATCTTTAAAACAGGGGACCTTATTTGAGATAAGGTTGCTGTCTTGTCAGTGACATATGGCTTTACAGACCAGCAAAGTTAGAATGACAAATTACATTTGATTTCATTAGACTGAGTGCCTTTTGTGTTTACTTGCACTTTCTGGAGTTTTTAAGACAGCAAGTTTGTCTTGTATTCAGTTCAATTAACCCTACAAGATTACAATATTCTAGCTGGCTGTAAATTCTAATTCATTTACATAAAACTGTATAGTGGAAAGCTTCTTTTCCTGTAAGAAGATGTCACTGTTTTCTAGTTTGCACCAGGGGTGTATCTACAGAGGGGCAGGTGGACAACTGCCCTCCTACTGTAAAGCCTTGCCCCCTTAGCTACCCCCTATCTTTTATGTCCTTAACCCTTTAAAGCCGGTGTTACGCCCCAGTCTAGGGGTACAGGAACGCAACACAAGTTTGAAAGAATTGCCCCGCCCTGGTCCCCAAAACCATACACAAAGGGAAACCAATTTCTTAGTGAATCGTGATTTATTTTTCTGCACTGCAAAAATGAAGCTCCGGGGTGAACAAAGGCCAAAATAACAAACAAAACAAGCTAAGTCAGGAGGAGGTGTTATCTACAACCCTATGTGAAATCAAATATCAAACAAAAGACAAGCGCTACACCTAACTCCCTAACTGAAATAAACAGGAGAAAACAGTGCAAGGAAAAACAATAAGGCAGCTCACCCCTTCTGTTGCAGTGCTATTTACAAGGCTATTTACAATGAAAACTAATGTACACACTATATACAAAACTCCAAAAAAGTCGCACAAAGTCACAGGCACAAAAGTCTCAGGTTTTGGAGGCCAGGGTCAGGTCTGCTGCTGCTGTCAGTGGCTGCCCCGGGACAACTGCTGGTGAGGGATTTGAATGAAGATCACATGGCCAGGGGACCAATCAGCAGCCGTCAGCTCATCCACTCCGGGACCTGCAAAGACTTAAAGGCACAGACAACAACAGCCACCAAAACAGATTATGGACAGGGCCATAACACCCCCCTTCCCAAGACCAAACATCTCCCCTAAAGATGTTTGGCGCTTAGGGGTTCCGAAAACCACGTGACAGCGCATCTGCCAGTACATTCTCTGTCCCTTTTTTGTGATGGATCTCCAGATTGAAATCTTGTACTAAGAGGGACCATCTCATGAGCCTTTGGTTAGAATTTTGCATTCGGGTCAAAAACACGAGGGGGTTGTGGTCTGTGTAAACAATGACAGGTGCTGAACTGGAACCGACATAGACCTCGAAATGCTGTAGAGCAAGCAATAGAGAGAGGGCTTCTTTTTCAATGGTGCTGTATTTCTGTTGGTGGGAGTTGAATTTTTTCGAAAAGTAACCAATTGGGTGATCAACACCCTGCCTATCCTCCTGCAACAGTACCGCACCTGCACCGTTGGCGCTGGCATCCACCTCAAGTTTAAACGGATGTGTGAAAACAGGAGCAGCAAGTACTGGTGTGCTGCAGAGGAGAGCTTTGGCAGACTCAAAAGCATTCTGGCATGTGGGGGACCATACAAATGGTTTTGACACACTTGTGAGACTGGTGAGAGGTGCAACTACATCTGCAAAATTCTTACAGAAGCCACGATAATAGCCGGCCATACCAAGGAACCGGCGAAGCTCACGTCTAGTGCGAGGCACAGGGAGATCTAGGATAGCCTGGATTTTAGCCAGCAGGGGGCGCACCTGTCCCTGACCCACCTGCTTCCCTAGATAAGTCACAGTGGCCTTACCAAAGTCACATTTGGCAAGATTTAGGGTAAGGGATGCCTCTTGTAATCTTTCAAAAATCTCCGTGAGTGTTCCAAGGTGATCTGACCAAGTCTCTGAATAGGCTACAATGTCGTCTAAGTACACTTCACAGTTTGTGACACCACCTAAGACAATGTGCATAAGGCGTTGGAATGTGGCAGGGGCATTTCGAAGGCCAAAAGGCATGACGGTGTATTGGAGGAAGTGGTCCGGAGTGACAAAAGCAGAAATTTCAGATGCACGCGGAGTGAGGGGAACTTGCCAATAACCCTTTAATAAGTCCAGTTTGGTGACAAACTTTGCGGAGCCAACCCTGTCAACACAATCTTCCATGCGGGGAAGAGGGTAGGAGTCGGGTTTGGTCACACTGTTCACTTTTCGAAAATCACTACAAAAACGTGGAGTTTTGTCTTCCTTCGGCACAAGAAGGCATGGGGAACTCCAGGCACTCGAACTAGGGACAGCAAGACCATTTTCCAGCAAGTAGGAAACTTCTTGCTGAAAAAGTGCACGTTTGGTAGGGTTCACACGATAAGCGTGTTGTTTAATCGGAGGGTGGTCACCTACATCTATGTCATGTTCGAGGACAGTAGTGCGAGACGGAGTGTCAGCAAACAGAGATGGGTAAGTATTGATCAGAGAACACACATCGGTCTGGGCAGCCTCATCTAAATGTTTTAGGTGGGAATTCAACTTATCCAATACTTCAGAGTTTCTGAGTCGGGAGCAACCCTCAGCACAAACGAAAGCTAAGCCATCACTTTCTGGGCTATACTGAGACGGGGATGCTGGCACAACTACCGACACGGCAGACAGCGCAGCGGGGGATGAGGAGGAGTTTACACCTGCATCACGAACAAAATAAGGCTTCATCAGATTAACATGACACACACGACGCTTTCTCCTACGGTCTGGGGTACCTATAACATAATCTGTGTCACTCAGTTTCTCTTGGACAGTATAGGGCCCACAGAACTTTGCCTGGAGAGAGGATCCAGGAACGGGTAGGAGAGTCAACACTTTGTCACCCACTTCAAATTTTCTCTGCATGGACTTTTTGTCGAATTTCCTTTTCATTTTTTCCTGAGACGCGGAAAGAGCCTCGCGTGCAATTTCGCATGCTTTATGCAGACGCTCCCTAAAACAACTTACGTAATCTAATACGTTCTGCTCGGGGGTAGCTGTGTCGGACAGATATCTCTCTTTAAGCAGCCGCAGGGGACCACGCACTGTGTGTCCAAACACCAGCTCTGCGGGACTGAAACCCGTGGACTCCTGCACACTCTCCCTCACCGCTAGAAGGAGAAGTGGCAGACCTTCGTCCCACTCTCTTCCTGACTCGAGGCAGAACTTCCTCATCATGGCTTTTAAAGTCTGGTGGAAACGCTCAAGCGCACCCTGTGATTCGGGGTGATATGCACTGGATTTTTGATGCTTGATGGATAGCGATTTTAAGACCTGAGCGAATATCTTGGACATGAAGTTAGACCCTTGGTCTGTTTGAACTGATTTAGGCAAACCGAAAAGGGAGAAAAAGTTTACTAATGCTCTGACAATGGCTTTGACTTTGATAGTGCGTAACGGAATAGCCTCGGGGAAGCGTGTGGCGGCGCACATTAAAGTCAAGAGGTACTGATGTCCTGACTTGGTTTTTGGAAGCGGACCTACACAATCGATGATTATGTGCTCAAATGGTTCGCCTAAGGCTGGGATTGGATGCAATGGAGCAGGAGGAATAACCTGGTTGGGTTTTCCGCTGACCTGGCAAACGTGGCAAGAGCGGCAATATTTGGTCACATCAGTCTTCAAACCTGGCCAGAAAAAGTGACGCAGAATACGAAGGTAGGTCTTCCTAATTCCTAAATGTCCAGAGAAACTGTCATGTGCTAGGCTGAGTACTTGGTGTCGGAAATTTTGCGGTACAACTGCTTGTTGAAATACGTTCCAGCCAAGATCACTAGAGGAGGGAGGATGCCATTTGCGCATTAACACATCATTTTCAATGCTGTAGACACGGGGATTCTGATCGCTTGAATTTGCGGCAAGTAAACATTTGGCCAAAGTCGGGTCATTCTGTTGCGCATGAATAAAATCTGTTTTGTTTACCTCAAAAGACAGGTCAGGTGTAGCGGGTAGCAGTTTATCAGACACACATTTTTCAGCTTTTTCCACAGGCAGTTCGGCTTTCTCAGGAACAGCTTCAGAACATAGAAAAGAGTCAGACAAGTCAACATCACCATATTTACGCTTGTGGGCGCGTGTGACAACACAGGCAGGAAAAACAGAGGGCAGACTGTCAGCAGCAGGCTCGGAAACAAAATCAAAATCATCGACGGGGTTTTCAATTACTTCAGGGATCGGGAAAACTTTCCCATTGGCTAGATCATTCCCCAGAATCATAGTAACCCCCTGCACGGGCAAGCGAGCGCGCACCCCAACTGTTACCGGGCCCGAAACGAGAGGCGACTGTAGGAAGACTCTGTGCAGCGGAGCTCGTAACACACTCATTTTCACTCCCCACACGAGAGCATCAGCACCACAAAACGAGTTACTTGAGAAAGGCAACGCGCTTTCCAAAATGAGAGACTGGGCAGCCCCAGTGTCGCGCAAAATTACAATCGGCACGCGATCCTCCTCTATTCCAGTCAGTGAGGCGAACCCTTGTGAAATGAATGGTTGGTAACTGCTGTCAAGACTGTCATTTCCTGGTTCATCACTGACGGGATTAGGAGTAGCAACCGATTGAACAAAACCAATGCTTTTTGGCTTTTTCCATGTGTGAGTTTGCTCTTTGCGACGGAGCGACGGACAACTGGCAATGAGATGGCCAGTATCATGGCAATAAAAGCATTCTCGGACAGTCATGGGGACCTGATCAGGGCGCGTTTGATGCTTAGGAGAAACCCTCAAACTCCTCGCAGGTTTCGACAACGGGGCACATTCACGGCGCACAGCTGAAAACGCAACGCGATGGGTCAACACAAACTCATCTGCGAGAACAGCAGCTTTAGACAACGAATCCACCTTTTGCTCATTGATATATACAACAACATTCTCTGGAAGACACGTTTTGAATTCCTCCAGCAGGACCAATTCTCTTAGCTGAGCAAAGTCCTTCACTTTACTTGCAGCTAACCACTTATCAAACAAGAGAGTCTTCTCCCTGGCAAACTCTACATGTGTTTGGTTGGCAGATTTTTCACACGACCGAAACCTCTGGCGATATGCCTCTGGAACTAGCTCATAAGCCCTTAAAATAGTGGATTTCACAATTTCATAATCCAGGCTGTCATCAATAGACAAGCTCGCACACACTTCCTGTGCTTTCCCCACCAATTTACACTGCAGCAACAAACTCCACACATCCTTGGGCCATTTCAAAGTGGTTGCGATGCGTTCAAAGGCATTAAAGTAAGAGTCAACCTCACTTTCTCTGAAAGGTGGCACTAAAGCAATTTGCCTGCTAGCATCAAATTGGTCAGAGGAGAGTGAATCAGAAGATTTACTCACAACTTTACTCACTGGGGTAGAGGTAACATTGCGCTGCTGGGAAGGATCCAGCTCCATAGCCCTTATGCGGAGATGCATAAGCTCAACTTCTTTGGACTTAGTCGCAAGCTCCACCTCTTTCAGGCGAAGGGCGAGCCCAAGATCCTCCGTAACCAATCCTGTTGATTGTCCGGCTGGGCTAACGTTTGGGATCTGAATGGCAGCAGGAGCCTCCGCCCCTGGCGACACCCGTCCACTGGGAGCTTTTGGGATGGTTGCAGCAGCTTCTGCTCCCGCATCCACCACCAAACCTCCAGTCGCCTCAACCGGCCGAGGTTTCGACTCCGCAAAAACCCCCTTATCCACCAGCTGAGCTGTCAGGCACTGCTTAATTTCTGCCTTTTTAGCATGTAAAGGCACACCCACATTAAACAAATCTGCCACCAACAACAAATCCGCCTTTGTGCATCGATCCAACTTATCCACGGTGGGTTGTAGTGCAAAATCATCCACATCAAAAGTCATTGTGACTAGATCACCCCCAACACTACAAGAAAACTGCCAACCAAAAACTGCAGACAACCCACAAAATACAATGAGCAAAAAGAATGGCAAAAGAAAAAAAAAAGGACGAGCCCCCACTTTATGTTACGCCCCAGTCTAGGGGTACAGGAACGCAACACAAGTTTGAAAGAATTGCCCCGCCCTGGTCCCCAAAACCATACACAAAGGGAAACCAATTTCTTAGTGAATCGTGATTTATTTTTCTGCACTGCAAAAATGAAGCTCCGGGGTGAACAAAGGCCAAAATAACAAACAAAACAAGCTAAGTCAGGAGGAGGTGTTATCTACAACCCTATGTGAAATCAAATATCAAACAAAAGACAAGCGCTACACCTAACTCCCTAACTGAAATAAACAGGAGAAAACAGTGCAAGGAAAAACAATAAGGCAGCTCACCCCTTCTGTTGCAGTGCTATTTACAAGGCTATTTACAATGAAAACTAATGTACACACTATATACAAAACTCCAAAAAAGTCGCACAAAGTCACAGGCACAAAAGTCTCAGGTTTTGGAGGCCAGGGTCAGGTCTGCTGCTGCTGTCAGTGGCTGCCCCGGGACAACTGCTGGTGAGGGATTTGAATGAAGATCACATGGCCAGGGGACCAATCAGCAGCCGTCAGCTCATCCACTCCGGGACCTGCAAAGACTTAAAGGCACAGACAACAACAGCCACCAAAACAGATTATGGACAGGGCCATAACAGCCGGTCTGAGCGGGCACGCTCCGTTTTGCGTAACTATTTTTAAATCCCGGTAGCACTGCAACCACGTAAGCTAGCGCAATAATTTTTTTGCATATGAAACCGGAGGAGTTGTACTTACATCTTATGCCATCAGCTTGTCCTCGGTCACGGTTTCCTTCCACATATAGCTTTGCAAAAACTGCATAAAAAGCACTTGCAGCAACAAAAATATAATATTCCAGAAACACGCTTTGCCGATCCAATCAGCTGTTCATAACACTTCCTACGTCCATCAGCGCGAACTATCGCATGTCCCCATGACCTGCCCGAAACCGGAAGTGACGTCATTTTGCGGAAATGTAGTTTTTTACTTTCAGGGCCTTATGAGCTTATACTAGTGTTTTTAAAAGTTATGTTTGACTTTATGACTTTCTGTGTCATTTCTGGGATGCTGGGGACTCATATTGCACTGCTGGAAATAGTTTATTTTGATGCATATGCTGTTTTTTTGCAAATTTGCATTATAATATTCATTTTCGTTTTTCCTGCAGTATATAAAAATTGGTGTATTTCAAAAATAAAACTATGAAGACACTCAAAATAAATTTCCTGTGGTGGGAAACTAGTTTGTGCAACTTTTTTGTATTTACAGTTTTGAGGGATAAGCCTCTTAAATTTCTCTAACTAGAAATATATGTTAAAAAAAAAAAAAACGATTTTAAATTTTTTTGTAGTTTATTGCACTTTTTTGCAATTTATGTAATTACTATGCACTTAATGCAGACATATTATTAAAATCTGGGCTATAACAGTTGTATTGATGTATATCAACTTGAAATGCTCCCAAAAATGGCACTAGAGCATGTAAAAATATAATATAAGCTCTGGCGGACTTGGTTCTATGGTAGGTCTTAAAGGGTTAAAATACTTGTAAAAACGAATTGCTTGCTGTTTTTATACTTTAAAGCTTGTAATAAATCACCTCCGCTTAACCATGGCGAGATGATCGTCTGAGCAATCCAACTATCCTTAGCATAGAAAAGCAGCGTACCAAAGCAGTAGATTTGGATGTCTTTGTGAGACGTTATGCTGCCCAGCACATCAACTGTTACCTTAAGCCTAAACCTCCAAAAGTTGATTCTGTTCATCTGGATGTAGCATTCTGTGGGAGAAATGTTTCATCACTCATCCAAGTGACTTCTTCAGTCTCAGCTGACTGTAGGTTGCCCCAATCTTATAAACAGTACATTTGCATAATGACTGAAACCAGCCCAGTGAAGGAACAATGGGCCTAAACGTGATGGCTGAAATCAGTCCTGTGCAGTATTTTAAGCTCTTTTTCTGTATTTTTGTTCTGTATTTATTTATTTCTGTATTTATTTATGGGGACTTTTTTGTCTGATTTATACCTAAAAATTCCCATGTTTTTGTAGAAGAGACAGCGATACAATAACCAGTTTTGTGTTTTTGTGGATATTTTGTTGACTCTATTTACACATACTTCACTGAAGAGGTGTGTGTGCAACCCTGCCTAGACATCTTGCCCTTCTTTTGCCCCCCATGTATAATTTTCTAGATCTGCCACTGGTTTGCAGCTCCAAGCTAAAAGCCATCCACGCTGCTGCAGTAGCATTGGTTTGTGTGTGGTAGCCTTTTGTTGCTTTTCAACATTGGAGACACTTTAGTTTATAGTTGTGCTGAGGATTCTTTTTGTTACTGTTCAGAGCCTTCGTGTTTTATCTCCTATTTATATTTCTGATCTTTTCACCTCATGTTCTTCACCAAGACTGCTGTGGTCAGGCAAGCGAACGCTGTTAATAGTTTCACAGCCGAGGCTCAAGAGAAAGGTGGACGGTGACTGTTTGATTTTCAACAGCTGAAACTAGGTCAGTGCCACAGAGGTGGGAAAAAGCTTTTTAAAACCTATCTATACTTACTGGAGTACCTGTTTACTCTTTTTTTTTTTTCTACAACTCTTTCATTTTGGTTCCTAGTTTTTGACATTTCTGAACGATCATTTTACTGGAGTTTATGATACAGCATTTTCATGTGTCCTTGCACAGCACCTTGATACTTGCTCTTAAACTCACTGATTGATTTAAGTCAATCAGTGAGTTTGTAAGACGCAAAGTCCAAAAGAGATGTAAAATGATTTTTACTGGTTATCAATTTTTAGCATACAGATTTTCTTCATACATGTATTACAGCATTCAAATGTCAAATGAACTAGTTGATCAGAATTTACAACCATGACCAAGGAATCATTTTTCTTATTTAGGATTGACTTGCTTCACTACAGACAGTAAACAGTAGGAATGATCAGGATGAACAGGATCAGAAATGAGTGTATCAGAGTGACTGTGTAGGTTCTCAGTCATCCAGGTTGTGGTAGTCTCTAGAGCTTGGAAAAAAAAACTACTTTAGGTTTGCGAAGATGTTTCAGCGTACACCCAAGAGGCTTGTTCAGTTCTAAAAACAAATGGTAGAGAGGCCCAGATATTTAAACCCTAGCGGGGGTTTGGACAAGGTGTGATAAAAGGCACTGGTCATTACCATCACCAGGGATTCAAGGTGGCTGGTGGTGGTTGAGCTCACCTAAGGGATAGGTTTGAGAGGGGAGGTTGAAGCACTCAGGAAGGGACCTCGAGACTGCACTGTTGGTGGCTAATAGTTTGTATAGTTAAGCCACCACCTCTGTTCATTGAGGGTCCTTCACAGTGGACAGTGGACTTCCCTTTCTTTAAACCATCTGTGTTTTTGGTCCAAAATGTGAATATTGGCATCCTTAAATCAATGAACTGTGTCCTTTAGGTGCAGATGTACAGCTTGTTTGTTGAAGTTGGAAGTTGACGTTGTCCCATAGAAGACAACAGAAAAGAGTGTTTATGGAGTGGAGTTTGGTTTCTCCAGTGTAAAGTAGAGCTGGGCGATAGTACGATAACGATATGTATCGCGATATAACTTTTACTCGATAGAGAAATTAAGCTATCGCGATAGACCTCGCCGCTCTTGTCCTCCTAAAAAAAAAAAAAAAAAAGGTCAGCCAATCCAAATTAAGTAGCGCAGAGCCGAACCAATCACAGCCGCAGAGTCACGTCGCGTGACTTGTTACGTACAGCACAAGTGCCAAGGCGCACATGTGTATTTGTTTGGGAAGCAGCCAGCCACCATACCGCCCGGGTAATGGAGGAAATGAGTGTGCCGACTAGAAAAATCAACCGAGCGTGACCGAAGAGAAAACAGATGATGGTTCCAATGCCGGAGAGATTGTCGAACGGAAGAGCCATAGAAGTTCCGTAGTGTGAAGGTATTTCGGCTATTTCAAGTCTGACAAAAAACAGAGTAGCGTGCACTGTAAATTGTGCCGAAAGCAAGTCTGGAAATACAATAAACTGGTGCATCCGTCACACTGTGCGCCACGTTATTGTTTCGGTGAAATGAATTTCTACAATACTGTTACTGTTAATTCTACTCTCTGCAGTGTTTAAATGCTTACATATACACACAGTTACTGTCCGTCCACACATACGACTCGGTTCTGCTTCTATGCCCCAGCTTTGTTTACTTTTTCCCACCGAGGCTTCTAGACTTCTGATTGGCCAACATTTCTGCACGGTTAGGAATCTAGCGCCACCTGCTGCTTTGGCATGTTCATAGCAGCGTTTTCCTTCATTTCTGCCTTTATGTGTGGACGGGATTATTTTTTAAAACGAAAACGGAAAATCTCCGTTTTCAAAAATACCCGTGTACGTGTGGACGTAGCCTCAGTCTCTGACTGGAAGCGCTAATTCGTCATTTGGCTTTTGTCAGACTAAAGTAACTGTTAAAACTGTTTGAAAAGCTAAGCTATACAACAAGGAGAGATTGAGAATTTCCTTTTAGTTCTCAGTTTATTTGATACTGACAAAAGTTAGTCAGTTTTGTCTGTTCTTCTGTAAAACAAACTAAGATTTATTTTTAGAATTAATATTTTGTTTCTAAGTGGAATTGACAATTTAGTCTGTTTTGTTTGTTCTATTTTGAAACTTAAACGCTTTAGCGGCTGCCTTTTGTGTAGTTTGCAATATTTGCCTTTATTTATCTGAAAAAGTCTCATGTTCCTTAAGTACATCTACCCTGTTGAACTTATTATGGGAAATAAATATTTAAATAAGAACAAGCTGCTGATTATTTCACATTTTACTTGTGAGCAACGGCACAATTAAATCTTACAAATATAGTTATTTGGCTTATATCGTGATAGATATCGTTATCGCCTGAAATGAAAAAAACATATCGTGATATGAAAAAATCTCATATCGCCCAGCTCTAGTGTAAAGGTATAAGCACTCCTCACTGCACTGCGTAGCATACGCTATGCTGCTTAGCTTGTGTTTGGAAATTTTGTTCCTGGGATGAACTAGTTTTTGTTTAAGGGTGTGGTTCGGTCTGAAGTGAACTGGGATATCATTCACCTGAGTTTCTTTGATAAACCTGCTACATAAGGGATGGCAATGTTGTTCCCTTTGTCATTCTGTTTCTCCCTGGGTGGTGTCTGACCTTCTTTCCAGTGCACCTTTAGTGATTTGATGAAGGCCCAGTTGGGAAAAGCACATGTTAAAGAGCTTTCTTTACTTGTGTGTTCATCTTTTCAATTTTTCCTTAAAGGGAACATTTTCTGTCTGGTGTTGTAGAGTCCTGATGAGCCCAAGTTTGTGTTCCAGAGGGCGGTGGGAGTAAAGGAGTAGGTACTGGTCTCTGTATGTGTGGGTTTCTGGTAAACTTCAAGGAGGATTCCAAATAAAACAGGCTACAGTTCCTGGACTGTGCTGTGCTCACTGAGGAGGATGAAAGCCTCAACACTGAAGTTTACTGGACACCCCCCCCCCACACACACACACACAAACCAGTACCTACTATTCCAAGGCAAAACCCACCTTTGACCAAAAAGAACACAAAGGCTCCCCTCACATTTACCAGAAGCACACCCTGATGATCTCCAAGACTTGTGGGAAAATATTCTATGGACTGGGGAAAAGTTTTATTTTTGGAATGTTTAAGTTGAACTACATCTGACATAAAACTAACACAGCGTTTCATATAATGAACAGCATACCAACAGTAAAACATGGTGGTGGTAGTGTAATGGTCTGGCGCTGCTTTACTGCTTCAGGAACTGAATGACTTGCCATAAATAAGGAACCATGAATTCTGCTCTCTACCAGAAAATCCTGAATGAAAATATCCAGCTAGTTTGTGCACTGAAGTTCAAACCCACTTGGGTTATGCAGCAGGACAATGATCACACCTTTAAGTCCACTTCTGAAAAACAAAATCATGGTTTTGGACTGGCCTGGCCAAAGTCAGTACTTAGAGATGTGATTGAGATGATTTGACATGACCTTAATTATCAAGCCATTCAAAAACCCTCCAGTGTGTATGAAATAAATTATTCTGCAAAGAAGAGTCGGCCCACATCACATTCCACAGTGATGTGAAAGACTCCTTCCCAGCTATTGCAAAAACTTGACTCCACTTCTTGCTACCAAGGTTACACAACAAGTTATTAAGTTTAGGGTTGGGCATATAATTGTTCACACAGGGCCAGATAGGATTGGATAACTTTTCCCTTTAATAAATTCAATGATCATTTCATATCTACTCAGGTTATCTTAGTCTACTATTAAAAATTATCTTGGGTTAGGTCAGTGGTTTCTTACATATTGTCTCACTCAGCATTCAAGTACATGTCAGAGTAACAAAAGCCGGGCTTTTTACAGTGTCCCTGTTGCTGGTCACATAACACTTTGTCACTGATCTCATGTTGCTGCAACCTCTTTATATGGCAATTGTTATCAATTTGAAAGCCATATGGTTCTCATATTGCTCCATCAGCAGTGTGTTTGTGAACTTAGACTTCAGTGGCTCAGTAGAAAACAGGCTTTAATGGCTTTTACCAACTCCACTTCTTTTCACTGGGAGCTGGTTAGGCTCCATTTAGAACCCTGTAAGTATATTACTGTCATGACTGTGGCCTAACCTCCTTGTCTATAATCAGGTTACACAGTGTTCAACTTGAAAGACCTGGAGTCTCAATGGATTACATACTGGTGTGCTTGCAAACATACACACACATGCAAACTGAAGTGTGTGGATTTTTCTGAAATTTAAAAAGAGAGCAAAACCGAAGCTTGCAGGTTCAATAAATGTAGAAGGAATACATCTGTGCTTTGAGGTTGTTCAGACTGGAGGACTTTTCTTCCGTTGCAACTTGCTCTGGAGATAAGATTCTGTGTTCCCACTGCATTATTGACACCGCACTCGCTTTAACATAACAAGATTTATTATTCACATCTTGACACACAAGGATCCTCCAACAGGATGTATTCTTAAAAAAAAGTCCTCCCCAGACTTTGTTTCAGGTGACCTTCAGTATACAGTGTGTGCACGAGTGTGTGCATGTCCTGACAATGATGGAAGCTAGTGCTGCTCTCATGCAGCCCACAGATAAAGTGTCTCTTAGAGAAGGATGTCAGGTGCTGTCACAACACTGGATTTAAGGTGACTTGATGCTGTGGGAGGTTATGAGCATCTCCATCCTGAACCCGAGTTTCTCTTTTTTTCTTCTTGTCTTCAAACACTGTGTGTCATTTTCCCAGATTGTGAAATGAGAGGATGACTGCACCACTGACACCAATTCTGGTCTCTAAAGAAAACTTTTACAAAGGGTTCAGCTACAAATGTAAATAAACAGTTGGTACCATATGGCAATCTGCAAAAGGAACATAATGAACTGATCCCAAATATATCTGACCTATTTCTTTATTGCATTATTTGCATTTGCACAGAAGCTCAAGTAAAATTTGCATCAGAATGCAAACAAAACTAAACAACAGTTTGTATCTGCTTAATCTCCTGTCCAGGGAGGTTGAGGAGATACTTTCAATCTTCAGCTTGGCCTACATTTGTGGGGTAATCGATGAGAGAAAAGGGTTTGTTTGTTTGTTTGTTTGGCAAACACGCACGTGGAATGTTTAGATGAGAACTGTAAACCAAAATGTTAGGATATCAGTCCATGATCTGAAGCTTAGAGGCTGGTGATACAACAAATTGCATGTCCCATACTTGAACAGGACAGATGCAAATTGTTTCTTTGTGTAGAAGAGTGACTATATCCATTGATCAGCTGGAGGTCGGATTTTCTGCATTTCTCTCTTTGACTCGGGGAAATACAAATTTAGTACTGTAAAGCCTGACCCGACACACTGGTATGTTGTTCATGTTTGAGGAGTGTTTATTGGAATATCACACATGTGCCGTTTATATCATTCGGCCTCCGGTCCACCAGCTTTCCAGCTGATCTCCAGCACACACTCCTACTCTCTGGGCTCCGGCTTTGCTATATATCAGGGACATACCCGTTGGGCTCACTGCACTACCCCTCCCCTACAGCTGAGCCAGGGACCACGCCTCTGCCGCAATTATATTACAAATAATTGAATCTTTATTTTAACAGTCATGGAAAATGTCCTGTTTCTTATTCAAGTTCAGTTGGTGGGAGCAGCAGTAGGATGCCCAACCACCTCCTCCAACTCATCTGGGGGAATACCAAAGTGTTTCCAAGCAAACCAAGAAACATCCCTCCAGCGTGTCCTGTGTCTGCCCCGGGGCTCTCTCCTGGTAAAACATAATGAACACCACAGTTTGGAGGCATCCTAATCACTCCTAACCACCTCAGCTGGCTCCTTTCAATATGGAGGAGTGCTTGTACTCTGAGCCCCTTCTGAATTATCAAGCTCATTGTATCATTGTGTCATGTAAAATGATTTAATGATACGTAGCATATGGCCACAAAAATCCTACATATTGACACCTGATGTTATGTAAAATACATGATATGTTAACTTATTGTTTTTTTTAAAAATTGCAATCACTCCTCAATCACTTGGATGCTGAAAACCTGATTCAGGCTCTGAATTTAGAGCTGAACTTTGAATCTCTCTATCTCTCAGGGTTAGAGTAACTGGCAAAGTGTGAGAACATAAAAGGCACAAAAGGTAAGAGATTAAATATGAGAAAAGATGTCTCTCAGCTGTGAGACAATATTGTACCGTGGTCACTGAGTCTCTCAATTACAAGGTACATTACTTGAGAGCTCAATGATGGGTGAAGGAGGTTTATGAGGTCTGGCACAAGTCCTTCTCAATGTGCTTCAGAGGACTGGTGAGTATCCTGCCTTTTACTGTCATTGTTCTAATTTGGTGTGAGTACGCTCAAGTTCTTTTAGATTGGGTCCACTGAAAGTACAGAGGCTGAGAAGGAGAGGAATCAATAATGACGACAGGTTTGAAGCACTTTATCATCCTTAACCCAAAGCTGCCCTCATCTAATGTGTGTGTGGATGTGTCCTTACCTGCAGTGTCCTAACATTTCCAGCCATGGCTTCTCTTCCTGAGCGTTAGGATGAACATCAGGGGATCGTTCGTTTCCAAGTTGCTGTTAACCGACTGATCACTGTGTTTAATTAAGCAGTGTCACTGCTGACATCGCTGATGTAACTTCCTGTGAAGTGGCTTTTAGTGGAACAGATCCCCATTCATCAAACTTTCATAGAAAGAGAGTCAGTCTAAAAGCGCTTTAGACATTTTCCAACGATAATGCAGTATTCATCAGCTCTGCGGTAAAGACGGCTTGTGAAAATGCTGATTATGAATGATTTGTAGGAATAAAGTGTGGAAAACTTGATGTCAGACGCAGAGGATCAGGAGAATTAGTTCTGGAAGACCAGAGCAAAAAAACAACTCTCTGCTGCAATCTAGTGGTGGAAAGAGGTATTTCTATGAAGTATTTACAAAGTCAGAGAGGGCAAAGTTAAAGTTTCTAAGAGGCTTTGTGCAAACTAAGTCTTCATTTCTATTCTTATAGGAATAAATCATATTCCACAGTGTAGTGGTTAACACATTCACCTTGTATGAGAACAGCTCGAGTTTGAGACCAAGGGGAAACAACCAACCTCAGAGGATCATAAGACAATCAACCTCCAGTACCTTTGGAATTATAATCTGTAGCTTTAATTTATTCCAAAGAAGGAAATACTTTTTTAAAAAAAGAAAAAAGGCAAAAAATTGGATAAAAAAAAAAGAAGAGGTGAATGTGATCCTTTCCGTGCCCCTATACGTAAACAGGACACCAGGTAACAGATTAAGACAAAGAATTTTTCTAAAATGACTCACAAAGATTAAATGTTAATAATGAAGGAACATGGCGCAGACCTGGCCCTCACTATAAACATAAGGTTCACACAGATTACCAAGTATTATGTTTTCAGGCCACATTTCAGACAGTTTTCATCTGGAAAGTGCCACAATATTTACAATCCTTTACAACAATAATTGGGCCATACTTACTATTTCAAATGTGGGCCACATTAGACTCACAACCTAATTAACCAGCGCACAGTAGTGGACTACATTTGCTGTGTTAGACTACGGCCACTTCAGGGTCCCATCCAGATTACTCAAAGCTTACTGAGCCACAGCTTTTCTAAAAGTGGCCACATATGTTTTATGATAAACTGTCTACCTTTGATAAATTAAATGTAGGCATATATTTGTCTTTTTATTTGTTGCACCAGGTCCATATTAACCATTTACCACATGGGCCACTTTAGGGCACAACCAGACCACACAATCCCAAAAGCACCACATTTTCGCCAAAAATAGCCCATTGCTGCTTGAATGCATGCATTCTGTCCAGACCAGAAGGTTGTTGCTGAATCACTGCCATCCACTGCCCACCCTCCCCTGTTATCAGCCTTTGCCTTTACAATCTGCTGCACTGACCACAAAACAAAAAAGTGACCTAAGAAGCAGTAGCCCTCTAAATTAAATAATACAGATGTATTATATGCAAAACAACATATTCATTCCTAAATGATTCTATATGTAATTTTCAAAAAATAACTGAAGCATGATATAAGAAGTGACAAAAAACCTCTTTATTAGGTGTAAACAAGTTTAAAAAAAAAAAAGTAATAATAATAATACAGCACCAGGACAAGTTACCTGCTAATACATCCAGATGAATGTGTAAGTCAGAGTCTGATGGAAACACTTCCAGATCTCAGTGTGTGACAGCTTCTCTGTCATTCTGCAGATATTGGCCCACAAGTAGAAAAATTAGTTGTAAATTTCATTTTTACAACTTCATATTGAGCACATGCTACGTAAAAATCATCATGTTCCTTCCACTCAAGTGCAACATGCATGTTGCATTCTGAATACAGAAAAAGTTGCTCATTATAACGCTCAGAAGAAAAACAAGTCTGTATTCTAAGCAGTGTCTGTCTGCACCTTCATGGTCACAGTGCTTTCCAGATAAAGGCTTGAAGCTTGCAGGAGATGAATTCCTAAAGACACTTGAGGAAAAAACCTTTTGTGTGAATATTTTAATAAGTTTCTTCGTTGTTCCGGTAGCACTAACAGCCATTGAATATAAAATTGTTCACATGCACACAGGACAGGACAGATGCTGTGGCTTGCAAAAACAATCAGATGTTTGCATTTGGAACAGCGAATGAATTTACACTTTGGATGGTTTCCATGCAACGGCCTTCCTTACCTTATGGATTAGCTTACAAATTAATCATTGAATCAAATGTTGTCGAGCAAACATATTTTTGCAGTACTTGGCAGTAGTTGTGCATATAATGATTTCCTTGTAGCTACACATGTTTTATTATTATTTTTTAACAAAAATGTATTTATCTACCTGATTTAATACTTAGAACTTGAGTAGGCTGTAATATGTAAATTTGTAGGAAATGGTTATGAATTATTAGTAATGCTATGTGTAATCACCTGTTTTGTGACTATTACATACAAATAATCCAGTAAAAGGCACAATTATGACTAAGTTGTTACTAATGAAGACACAGTAGGTATTGTTATAATACACAACTACTTGGAACTCAAGTAATTAGTCAATATTTATATGACAAATATTCCCATTATTCAAAATTAATCCCTGTCTGAAATGAGCTGTTTTAGCTCCTTTCCCTCGCCCTTCAAGCTAGCTTTTCTTCTGATTGGCTACCCCTTGTAAACAGCAGGTTTGAACAGCAGGTGGGCGGGGCTGCTGTGCTCGCAGCCAGAGCCACATCCATAGGGGTATCTGCTGTCACTGACATAATGCAGAAACAAGAGTAATAAAAAACCCTGAAGCTTGAGCTTTGGTGCACATGATCAGCTGTTAAAACATTGATCTCATTATTTAACATGTGTCCATATTTGTAACAGCACTGTAAGGAGATGCATAAAATCATTTCTTGACACATAGACTGTTGTTCCACTACCTTATACCTCATAACAGTTACAATAATAGTTACATTATTTCAGAACTGAAAGAACAAAGGAACTATAAAGAAAAATCCATCAAATTTTTTTGGGGGAAAAATAGCATTACAGTCATTTTTTGCTGTCTACACAGGCAAGGTGCCATGTAGGGAGTGGTGGTGTACCATGGCTATATTTACGAAAGTATATTTAGGATTACTTCCTCTGACTGTTTGATATAAAAAGACATAAAATATTCCACAATCTGTTGATTCTGGCTGTTTTTTTTACTGACCATTAAAATCATGAATCAAAAATTTATTTCAGCACCTCAGAACTTCCGAGCTGATTAAAAGGTTAAAAACTTGTAAACTGTCAGCTGTTGCTCCGCTTCCTTTCAGCAAGGCTTTAAGCACATTTCTGTCCTGCTGTGATCGATGCTTCTTCTTTCTCCTTTCTCCTCCAGCGTGAGCATGATAAGCCGACACATAAAGGCACTTTTACAATGTGGACTACACAGAGGACTGTCTGTGTCCCTTGTTAGTCTCTAGCAGCTGGCTGGATACTGTATCACATTAAGCCCGACATGCAGTGACTCTGATGTCCTGCCTCACTAGGTTACTTTCACTTCCCTTGTCTGACCTTTTCAAGTTGGTCCAAGGTTTACGCCGACAACCTCAAGGTTACTTCCCCGCAGCTCTAACCTTTCCATTTCTGCCATCTTTTTATGAAACCGCATCGTCCTGACAGGTCTCGGCTCTGCGTCGCCTCAGAGCTCCACAGTTCGCAGGTGGCTGCGAGGGGAAACGGCAGCCAGCACGCTCTGGGGCAAACACTCCGACTGCTCCGTGGTGCTGCCACAGCAAGACCAGTGAGGCTTCCCGGGATGTCCTTTATGACCATGACCGCAGCCTTTAAATCCTCCTGCAGTCAGACGGACATTCGATGGCAGATGAAATGATGAGAGACAAAATACAAAAGACTGATTTAAGCTTTTTCCTCATTCGTTGCTTACAGGCTCCTTTAGACAGAGATTTTGGAGCTGAATTATAGCAGGTGTGGATAGAATGATTACATCTGTACTTTAATTATCGCCAGCTCATATGAAAATTTGTTTTTCCAGTTTATCAGTCTGTAATAGGTCTACGTTTACCTACATTTACCACAGTGGCTTTGAACATATTTCAGAGTGTAAGTAAATGCAGAGAGAAACAATGATTTCCATAGTGACGGGAAACATTTCAGTAACAGCAACTGTCTCTATTTAAGATAAGATAAGATAAGATAACCTTTATTAGTCCCACACGTGGGAAATTTGTTTTGTCACAGCAGGAAGTGGACAGTGCAAAAGTTATGACGCAAAAATTAGAATACAATAAGAATAAATACAGTACACAGCTGTACAGAATAGAATAAAATAATATACTATATACAGTAGAATAAAATAGAATAAAAATATACAATAAGATAAAAATAGAATACGAATGCTATATACAACTGAGTAAAAATACAACGATGCCAGAAAAGATTATTGCACTTAGTGTTATTGCACATGTGTGGATGTGTGTGTTTGTTCAGTTAAAGTCTTTGTTGTGGAGTCTGACAGCAGTGGGGAGGAAAGACCTGCGAAATCTCTCCGTCTCACACCGTGGGTGCCGCAGTCTCCCACTGAAGGAGCTGCTCAGTGCTGTCACAGTCTGCTGCATGGGGTGGGAGATGTTGTCCAACAGGGATGACAGCTTAGCCGCCATTCTCCTGTCACTCACCACCTCCACTGGGTCCAGAGGGCATCCTAGAACAGAGCTGGCCCTTCGGATCACCCTGTTCAGTCTCTTCCTGTCCCCAGCAGAGATGCTGCCGCCCCAGCAGACCACACCATAAAACATATTTAACTCAAATTACACACAAAAGACATGTGTGATGCTAAGGAACTATATTTCAAACACCTGCTTCTTTTATGAATCAAATAACCTGAAATATAATAGAACACAGAGAGTGTAAGGAAAGCTGGTTTAGCTTAAAAACACAAAGTGCACAGATGATGGTGCCGAGATTCTGTGAAAATCTTAACTTAATTTTGTTCTTCATCTGTGTGTTCTAGTCAACAGCACAGTGTACCCCGAAGTTTGTTCACTGTACACCTGCTCCTTCAGACAGGACATATGAAAGTTATCTGCTGCGTACCTGGCATGGTTCCCGGGCAGCCACAGCGAGCCTCTTTGGCTCCTCCGCTGGAGCAGAAGGAGCAGCAGTGAAACGTCCCTCTGTGACGCCTGAACTTCCTCTTCACATTCAGAACAAATGGAGAGCCCTGCAGAGACAGACAGCACAGAGGCAGTCAACCAGTGTCGGTTGGCACAAGAGCCGTTACAGGGATTCTTCTTGCTTAATAAGGACAACGTTGTGCATAATAACTTGATTTGTCAGGAGGATGTAGAGCCCTGAAGTGACGAGCTGTGCACTGCTAGCAAGGCCACGGCTCCGTCTAGCAGTCAGCTTATTATTTCAATAATTCATATCTCAGCTGTGAAACGCAGCTACTGTTTTCAAACTGTTTCGACAGCGATTATATTTTTGTTTCAACATGTAAATATTATATAAAGAAGAGGAAACTAATTAGACTCTGCAGGTGCCTGGCTGCGAATGGAGTGGCTTTCCTAGATGGTTTCCTAGATGAGACGGGGGCTTGTCCTCGGTTTTTCTTGCTTGGCGGTTATTTTGTGTGTGTGTTTTTTGTTTTCTTTAGTGTGTGGGGTAATTCTTTCCATAGATATTTTGGGGGCAGATTTACTTACAGTGGCTATTTTTTGTGACATTCAAATGCTCTGTAGTGCTTGTAAAGCAGAGCTGAAGGCCTCTCTGTGTGCAGAGTTGGTGGACAAAGACGTCCGACCTTCACAGAAGGAAGCTGCAAGGCAGCCTGAGGAGGCCACAGCAGAATAAGGGTTGCCCACGAGGCCGAACCAGAAGGTCGTGGAGGTTGCTGGCATCCTTGCTGCTGGTGTCTGTGTGGAACCTGTGTCAGGTATATCTAGTGAACATCTTTGGGTAATCCCTTTATATAAAGGAGGTGATGGCCTGCATCTCTGTATGAGAGCGTCTGAGTTGGAGATCTCTAAATATCTAAAACTGATCACACCATTTCATGAAACTGAAGTTAATTCATGATGTTTTCAAGTGTACAGCAACCGCACTGTGTTGGCTAAAGCAGTTTTAGCCTCTTTTGTTATAGTGTAAACTTGTAGGCAAACCCCAGGAAGTGAAAGTGTGTACCCATGTATCAACTGAAGATGGCCTTAATTATGAAACTGTGAAAAAACTGTGGCTGCTTGAGTCTTGGGTAAGTTTGTTGTCCCCATCTCATTTTGTATCCTGGCCCCTTAGACGGGGCGTAAGAGAAACAAACCAAATTAAAACTTACAGTCTCGACACTTTAGTTTAAAATACCTTGACATGTTGGGCTTTGACACAAACCCACACAGAGTACGCTCCTGGCTGCTGTGGTGTGTATGACACACTGTAGGACCCGTCACTGTTGTCAGTCACAGTCGTCTCCACTTTACTGATGGAAAATAAAAAACATTTTATTAATACTATAAAATATCACTTTAAAACCGCAACTGATAGCACATAGATGTAAACTGCTCTCAAAACATCAGTGCTGGATTCTGAA
This sequence comes from Rhamphochromis sp. 'chilingali', assembly GCF_963969265.1. NCBI lineage: Eukaryota > Metazoa > Chordata > Actinopteri > Cichliformes > Cichlidae > Rhamphochromis > Rhamphochromis sp. 'chilingali'. Next base: position 30,594,714 of record NC_137941.1, on the reverse strand, counting down.
TCTGCTCATTCTGAGAGCATGGATGACCTGTCCGAGCTTTGAGTCATACTCTGATGTATATCAGCCTCTCAGTCTGAAGGTTAACTTATTTCAGACATCCAAAACACCAGTGATCACACACGTGCTGACTTTAGGTAATAACTCAAAGACATTCATGGATCAGACGGCTGTGCTGGCAGATACTAAACAGCTACTAGCCTTCCTGATATTGCTGCCCTTGTTTTCAAAGTTACACACTGTTTGATCGTGAATGTGAATAAAAATGATTCATGTGATGTTACGGAGGTCAATAAGAGTGTGCCTCTTTCAACCCAAGTAACAAAAATAGCACAGCACTCAGGCTTAGAGTACTCTGATGACCTGTTCTAAGCAGGTCAATTTTTTAACTAAATGTGTCTTCTGTATGATTTGCTGAGTCAGAAATGCTCAGAGTTAAAATGCTGACCAGGCACGCCACACGCTGTCCCCCCACTCACCAGTTTTTCTTCTCTGTGTGAACGACGCTCACGAGGACGTGCTCTCCACCTCGCGCCAACTGTTCTCCAGCTGAGTCTCGGCACACCAGGGTGAAGTGGCCCAGCTGGCCCTCCGTGCCTTCCTGCAGGCCTGTGACCAACACAGGGTTAAAGGTTAGAATCAAATTCAAATCAAATTCAAATTCAAATTTTATTTGTCACGTACACAGTCATACACAGTACGATATGTAGTGAAATGCTTGGACAACTGCTCGTGACCTAAAGAGAACAAAAAAGGAAAAGGCTATGAATAAGATAGGAAATAAATATGAAAAATTAAAAAGGGTAAATTTAACTAGGAAGGAATAAAATATAAATTAAGGTTAAAAATGAAATAACTGTACAACACAAATTAGAATGAAGGGTAAATTTAACTGGGAAGAATAAGATAAAGATAAATATATAAATTAAAGTTGAAAATAAAATAACTGTACAACAAAATACACAATACACAATATAGAACTATATAAGAATGTATGAAGAAATCTAAATATAAATAAATATATACACAATAACAGCAGCTGTACAAGTATTAACCGGAAATGAAGAACATAGTGACCAGTGTTGTGCAAAACCAAAGTCCAGAAAGTCCAGTGTGTGTGTAAGAACTGTATGTGTGGGTCAGTACTGTGTGGTGGTGTGATTGAGAGACCGTATCGCCTGCGGGAAGAAGCTCCTCCTCAGTCTCTCTGTGTTGGTATTCAGGGAGCGGAATCGCTTCCATGATCTGAACAGAGAGAACAGTCTGTTGTTGGGATGGCTGAGGTCCTTCACGATCTTCCTGGCCTTGGTCCAGCACCGCCTGCTGTAGACTGAGTGCAGGTCAGGGAGCTCGGAGCGGATGGTGCGCTCAGCTGATCGCACAACCCTCTGTAGAGCTCGTCTGTCCTGCATGGTGCTGTTCCCGAACCAGGTTAAGATGTTTCCCGTCAGGATGCTCTCTATGGTGCACGAGTAAAAGTTCCTGAGCACCTTGGAGGGCAGTTGGAAGTCTCTCAAGCGTCTGAGGTGGTAGAGACGCTGTCGGGCCTTTTTCACCACGGTGTTGATGTGACAGGACCATGACAGGTCCTGCGTGATGTGAACTCCGAGGTATTTGAAGCTGTCCACTCTCTCCACTGGGCACTCGTTGATGACGGGGGTCTGGTAGTTCCTCTCCTGCTTAGTGCTGAAGTCCACTATCAGCTCCTTTGTCTTACTGACGTTTAGAAGGAGGTTGTTCCTCTGGCACCAGTTCTCCAGATTCCTAATCTCCTTCAGGTAGGCCGTCTCGTTGTTATCAGAGATCAGGCCCACCACGACGGTGTCGTCAGCAAACTTGATGATGGTGGTGGAGCTGGTAGTGGCCACACAGTCATATGTGTACAAAGAGTACAGCAGGGGGCTCAGAACACACCCCTGGGGGGCTCCAGTGCTGAGAGTGGTGGAGGCTGAGACATGTCCGCCCATCCTTACTGCCTGTGGTCTGCCAGTTAGGAAGTTGGAGATCCACTGACACATAGATGAGCTGAGTCCCAGATGCTCCAGCTTGGTGGTGAGTGTGGAGGGAATTATGGTGTTAAATGCAGAGCTGTAGTCTATGAAGAGCATTTTAACATAATTCCCCCTTCTAGTGTCCAAGTGAGTGAGTGATGTGTGGAGGAGATGAGAGATGGCATCGTCTGTGGAACGATTTGGACGGTAAGCGAACTGTAGTGGGTCCAGTGTGTCTGGTAGTGAAGAAATGATGAAGTCTCTGACCAGGCGTTCAAAGCACTTCATCACTACTGAGGTGAGGGCTACAGGGCGATAGTCATTGAGAGAAGCAGGGTGGGGTTTCTTCGGGACAGGAACAATGATGGACTCTTTGAAGCATGTGGGGATCACCGACTGAGATAAAGAGATGTTGAATATCTCAGTGAACACAGGAGCTAGCTGGTATGCGCAGTCTCTTAGGATACGACCTGGGACGCCGTCTGGTCCTGCTGCTTTCCTGGTGTTCACTCTCTTGAAGGCTCTCCTTACTTCATGCTCGGAGATGACGAGCACGTTTCCGGTGCTGGCAGTATCTTCCTGTCTGCAGCCGTTAGCGCCGCTAACACTAGCATTGTTGGAGACCTTAGCTGCAGCCTCGAAGCGAGCATAGAAAGTGTTCAGCTCGTCTGCCAGAGTCACGGCCGCGTTCGTCATACCGGTTGTTGGTGCTTTATAGTCCGTTATTGTCCTTAGTCCCCGCCACAGGCTCCTAGAGTCACTCTGTTGGAGTTGTGACTCTAGTTTCCTCCCGTAGCGCTGCTTCGCCTCTTTCACCGCCCTCCGCACGTTATATGACGCGGCTTTGTACGGGTCCATGTCCCCCGTCATGAGTCCCGTGTTGTAGGCAGCGGTGCGGGATCTCAGAGCGTCGCGGATGGTTTTATCCACCCACGGCTTCTGGTTGGGAAACGTTGTGATAGTCTTTGTCTCCACGGTATCATCCGCTAGTTTCCCGATGAATCCCACAACCGCTTCCGTAAACACGTTGACGTCATCGTCGGAGCTGTTTCTGAACATGCCCCAGTCTGCGTCATCGAGTGCGTCCTGTAACGCGGCCACCGATTGATCCGTCCAGCGCGCGACCTTCCTCTGAACCGGAACTTCCTGTTTCAGCCTTTGTTTGTATTTTGGCATGAGGAAGATGGCGGCGTGATCAGATTTGCCAAACGGGGGGCGGGATTGTGCCTTGTAGCCGTCCTTGACCGTAGTGTAGCAGTGGTCCAGTGTCCTTTCACCCCTGGTGGGGCAGGTGATGTGTTGATAAAAGTTCGGCGCTGCGCGTTTGAGGTTGGCGCTATTAAAGTCCCCCGTCACAATAAGCGCAGCGTCCCGGTGTTGTGTCTGGTGCTGTGTGAGTGCCTCATGCAGCTCGCATAAGGCGGTGACCGTGTCCGCTTGTGGTGGAATATAAACGGCACTTACAATGACCGATGTAAATTCCCGAGGTAGATAAAAAGGACGACACATGATGGACAGTAGTTCCAGATTTGGTGTGCAGGAGCGTGTGAGAGGAACAACGTTCGCACTGTTGCACCAGTTGTTGTTCACCATTAAACACACGCCGCCTCCCCTTGACTTCCCCGAGTCCCGTGTCCTGTCCATGCGGTGAACCGAGAAGAACTCGGCCGGCTGGATGGCGTGGTCCGGCACCGCTGGGTTCAGCCATGTCTCGGTGAAGCAGAGGAGATTGCAGTCCCGAATGTCTCTCTGGAACTTTATCCTGGCCCTGAGGTCGTCAAGCTTGTTCTCCAGTGACTGGACGTTGGCGAGCAGGATGCTAGGCAGAGGTGTGCGGTGTGCACGAGCTCTCAGCCTGTTCCTGACGCCGGCTCGCTTCCCTCTAGGCCGCCGCCGCTTCCCTTTGTTCTCCCTCGAGATCTCACTCGGCCAGCTCAGATCCGGAGTTAAAAACTTCGAATTGTGAGTACATTGTATACCAATAGAAACAAGAGTGTCACTGTCATACCTAATGTACCCAATGGTGATGATTTTGCCGATTTAGAAATGCTGAAAACTAACTTAAAAAACAAAGACAAAGAAAAAGTGGTCGGAGCAGTCGTGACGGCAGCCGACCTCACCGGCGCCATCTTTAATTTGAATCCCGAAGACTGCGCTGAGTAACAAAAAACTACCGCTTGACTAAAAGTGTACCACGGGTCAACAGAAGGCTGAGTCCTGAGGTTGCTGAAAAAACATGGCCGTCCCAAACTGCCACAAAGTTGCCTGTGTCATTATCATTTACCTTAATTACAGCTCAGAGATGTAGCCCATTAGTGAAAAGAGCACCAGGACAAAAGTACGCAGTCATAAGTTGATGTAGGGATCTTCCACAAACTTTATATAAAAGATTACCACTGTAACATAACACACTGGTTTTGGACTCAGCATTCTGAAGCCTGTTCACTGTTGTTACCGCTGGAAATTATGTGTATATATATTTCTATATTTTTAGACCTAAAAGTTATCGTATTTAGAGGAAAGAATGGTGCTCGAAGTTATCAGCTAAGGCTGTACGTCACAGCGGTCATATTTTTATAGATTTCTACTAAGAATCACCACAAGCACAGTGCAGAGGTCAGGTTTAGGGGCTCACTGCTGGCTCAGCCACACTAGAATAAAAACAGAATGGCAGTCTGGTTGTGACTAGGAAACAGGGCTGTGCGATATGACCAAAATCTCATATCCCGATATAAGACATTTATCGTCCTGACAATGATATATATCACAAAAATTTTACATTTTCTGTAAATTCTATGAATCTTGGGTAACTCGACTCGCGTGAAGTGTTTTCAGCTGGGCGTCGTGTTACTAAAGTTGAAATGGCCGCAATTTTCTTTCTATTTATTACACCTGACAGCTCTTTTTAGCTTCTTGTCCGTAAACACTCTTACAAACTATTTCATGTGATTCAGTTTATTTTGAAAAATCTCAACAGGATCTTCAGTTTTATTGTGAAAGGTTTATGTAGAAAATAAACAAGTGGACGGCAGAGTCAAACAATGGTTTTACCGTCGTTGTTGCTAATGGCAACGCATAAAAAGAGTTGCTTGTCTGTCTGTATTGTGGTTATATTAAATATAAGAGGAAGATAGAACTTAAGAAATTCTACACAGTGACCATCAAAATGATGAATTTTTTTTTTGCCATAAACAGTTTATTTTGCGACACCACGAAACAAATGATAGTGTAAAATGAAACGATAGACGTTTTCATATCGTCATCCGATATATATCGTTATACAGAACAGCCCTTCCAGGAAAGGTGGTTAATAATGGTGATGTCATTTAATTGTTTTATTTTTATTCAGTGACCAACTACAAATTGATAAAACAGATAAAGCAGATGACTTGTGATCAGAAGCTGGTTACCTGGTGGGAGGTAACGATGCTCTGCAGTAACTGCCGTTGAATCTAGAATGGCAGACTGACTGACACCACTCTGTGATCAAACAGTCAGTCTGGGCTGATGATGAGCACAACTTGTCTGCATCTCTTTGCACTAGCGGACTCAACTGGTTCTAATCTGGTTCTAGTCCTATATAAAAGCAAGGACACCGAGCACCATAGTCACATTTAGAATTTTGCCACTGAAGTGCTGTCCTGAAGCAATTACGTCACTATTTATCAAGGAAATTTTAAATTTCACACTTCAAATCTACGAGCTTCTGAGTGGACTAAATGTAAGTTAATGTGAATTTTGTTTAATGCAAACTTCTCTTCATGTTCACAGGAACAGTTTTGCAACAGGTGGCAAAAGATTTGTGATTTATTACAGTTGATTGCCATTTGATCCCAGATAGATTGCATGTAGTTGACAAATAGACCCCATTCAATCAAAACCTGACAGAGAGTAGACTCTGACTCTGTCTTCTTGCCATTTTATTGCCGTCTTGATGCACCACTGCTGCTTTGAAGACAGCAGCTGATGGTGAGCTGCCTTTGAAATGGTTGCTTTGAAGTGCAAAGCAATAAATTTAGCTGCGCTTCAGTCTCCAACTACTGTTTTCCCTAGTGTGACTGTAGCATGAAGCCTAGGAGGCAACATTTGAGCTACAGCGCCTGTGTCAGCACACCTGTCAATGGCCCAAACTATCCCGGTGTCCAAATGAATGAACTATAAAGAAAATCACCAACCATACAATTTATATGATGGTTTACACAACCTATCACTCTGTAAACATGCTTTTTCATGCTGGTACGTTGGAGCATTTTAACCTGGGAGTTTGGAGGCATCTTGTTTATCGGTTTATTTATGATGTGTAAAGGTTAAATACATGGACACAACCTCTTCATATGCAGAGATTTCACAAATGGCAAGAGCACACAGACACACAAACACCCAGAAAAGATGTTTCAAGGTAGAGAAAAGTTGGTAACAGTACAAAGAAGGACAAAAAAACCCTACAAAGAATAAATGAGGCACTTTATCATTCAGACACACTACGACACTGAGACACCTGGACATTTGTCTTGTGCCTCTACAGGTTTCAGTCACACAGATGCACGATCACAATTTCAATACAGCCCTCCGCTCAGCGCTTACGCAGGTCAGTGTCCAGATGAACGAACTGCATGTGGAGGGGACTTCAGGTGCAGCTGGACTTCAGCATTGTCGAATTTCTCAAACACCTCTGCGTCATTATTTAGCATTTCATTAACTTGTTCCGCTGTCTCGTTCAAGATATTCATCAGCTGTTTCTGTCGTGTTACAGCGCGCATCACCTGTGTTCACTCCAATGATTAATGCCGCTTTGCGCCTGCTCGTCAGAGTCCATTAGCAGTTTGATAACAAATGATCCCACGCTGTGTTTTCATTTGTTATTATTCAGTGTTTTCCAGCAGCTGCAGGGAGAGCTGTTTGGATGCTAATGGAACTAACTCCAGCGGCTCCTTCACTGATGATGAATGGGAGTACTGGTTAAGGGGCCGAACTGTCGTTAATAACGGTGCAGCACTATTGCGTTACGGGACTCCTGCTGAAGTTGAAAGGTCCTGATTTTAAATTTCTGCTATATATGAGCCACACCAAGAAGACACGTGTGCTCTCTGAACTTGATGCTCAGACACAACATTTATATTCTTCTAATTTCACTCGCAGAAAGCTGCTCGAGGTGGACCCAGGGTGAATCTGACTAACATGACAGAGTTGTGTGAGAGTGATCTCATGGTTACTTTTCATGTTTGTATACATTGTATTGTGTACAGATGACTTTTGCAATTATGCCTAATCTCAAGATGGAATTATTCATCATTTGGATCATGATGATCACATGCATGTTTACGTGCCCCCTCTGGCACTTGGGCCTGTACGCCCAGCGTGTGCAGCAGTGGGGCTGAAGCTGACGACCAAAAGTATATTTATTATCAAGACATTTTAAATATTTGTGTTATTATGCTGGTCAGGAAAACCCAATTATTTAAAGACTTCAATGGACACCTTTTAAATTGCTTTAACTAACGAAAATGACAAAGAGAATTCATGAATACACAGTGTCAGGGTTTTTCCTGGCTCAAACTGGGCCTTTGGGGGTGAATACACAATGGGAGCATGACTGGTCTGCATATACAGGGAATATACAGTTTTCATAAGACTCTATGCAAAAAGTAAGAACACTGCATGATTCATTAGCTTCTGACTGACTGCAAGGTCAAGGAAGCGCAGATCAACACCCCTCCACCATTGTGCAGTTCCAGAAGTCTTGTGGTCTTTTCTGATGAAACTTTGCAAACCTTCCAATAAAATCATATTTGTTTAGTCTTTTTCTAATTGTACTTTTATGAATTTTGACACGTTAGCTGAGGACTGAGATGTAGCACTCAGGTTATTTTTCAATTTCTCCAAGCAATGCACGAACATCCTGGAAAAACCTGGAACTGTCTTGAATGTTTTCCACTTGTCAATAATGTTTCTCACTGCAAAAATGATTGACTTTGAACTCTTTGGAAATACATTTATAACCCTTCCCAGAAATACCCAGCACTTCGGACTAGTAAATTGCCCAAACTGCTGCTTTTCTTCCTGATGATTAGTGGATTAGATTAGCAGCCCCTGGTTAGTATGGACCTTCTTTATTCCTATGGAAACAGTAAGAGTACACTTAGCTTACTGATTCCTTGGTGAAAGGTGAAAACCTCTTCTTGGGCGCCAGAGTTTTTATCTGCATGCAATATATTTAAATGTCTTTACGTTAGATTTTTGCAGTTATTTTTTTAAATAACATCTTCCCATTTTAAATGGTAAAATGGCCTGTATTTATATAGTACTTTTAACCTAAACACTGCATTTCAGTGGAGCCTAAGTTACATATAGCTTAGCTAATATGAGCTGATACTGGTCTATTACAGATTTTTATCATTATCAACATATAATTATTTCTGATGTACACCAATATTAAAAGATTTAATACAAATAAAAATAAATAGGGAGTGCTGAGAGGGTTGTTTCATCCAACCTTTCAGCACTCTCTTCAGCACATATAAAGTGGCATTGGCGCTGAGCGGACAGAGGGGTAAGTTAGGTGCGTCTTGACAGTAAATTGATTGAACATACGGTTGCATTATCTGTGAATCTCTGTTCGTCTTCTTGCTAAGCTGAGTACTAGCAGCTGTCACCACTAAAGACACAGCTCTTCTCACCCACAATTCACCTGTGCTGCTCAGTCTTGCAGTCCATTTCAATACTTCAAATCTTCTTTTTGCACAAAGAGGGGATAATCGTTGGTAAGCCTCTGGGATGTCCACTTTCCTATACTCAAGACTGAAATCTGAACCCCTAAATTGAGAGTGTCACACTGTGTTAAACTGATTGCAGTCAATTTGGGAAGAATAAACAACTTAAAGCTGGAAAAAGCTGGTTTATCTGATGCATTGATCCTCAATCTGGAGGAAAAAAACGTAGAAGCTTTAGCAACCGAAGTCAGCCCAAAGTAAAGCTGGATAAATGAAGAGGTTGCTGCAGGGACCAGAGAGCTGTGTACGGCTCTACATCTAATGCAGTACACACGACTTTAATACAGACCCAAGCAAGCCCCCACACAAACAGACTGCCTGACATCACATGGCAGACTGACTCTTTGGCAAACATTGGCAGCGGCTCTTGGATACCAACGAGACTCAACAAAGAAGTCCAAATTTGCTTTGGTTTCCCATTTATCACAAGTAAACACTGCTTTAATCCGAGCTCTGGGACAGAGAGAGAAACGCTGCTACAAATCTCCTGCTTGCTGCGTCTGCATATGTGTGGTGGAAGGATGGGAACTGTGGCAGTACCTGGGTGCTTTTCTGAGCAATGAATAAGGGCTGCAGTTTGCATAATCAACTGATGCGCAAATGATTATTTCTACAATAACAAATGAGGTGATTTAGATCACACAGACTGTCACAAGGAGAACCTTTGGGCATATTTCTGTCTCCTCACATTAGTTTTCTGATTAACTGTTAACTTACTAAGGACAGCAGTAGAAGCAATCATTTAAACAAAAGGAAAAGCAAGCAAACCTTCCCCGTGTGCATGCTTCTCCTCTATTATAAAACATTTTAACACAAAAGGAAAGTCGTAAATATTCTGTCGCTCAAAAGCTGCCCTGTACTCTTGCTGATCCCCGTTCCTCCAACACTGCATGTGTCCCTGTTATGTTTGTGCACTGCCTGCAGGCCTCTTCAGTCACCTAAACATTCCTTCACTCCAGAAGGAATTTCTGCCTTTAAGCCAAAGTCCCCAGAGACAAAACAACAGTCTTTATGTGCTGCATGAGTCTGTACTGTCGTCTCTGCCTCACACCAACCTTCGGTCTCTAAACTGATGTGGCTAGAAAAACAAGAGTTCTGAGTTTAAATGAATTTGCTTTTGTCACTGTTACACACTCTTTTAAAATATTACTCAGTTCATGTGACTCTCAGCTTCAGGTCATCTGGTTCCTTGAATATAAAAACAGAAATGCCTAAAGCTGTTTTCATGTTAGAACAAAGAAAAAGTCATTGGTAAAAGAGTCGAGTTAGCTTTTAGCAAACTCAAAGCTAAACTTACAATACTGTGCAAAAGTCCTGATGTGGACTCAGTGGAAGAGTGGCTGTCAAGAAGCCATTTTTAAGGAAGGAAACAGGGAAAAAGGCTAATGTAAGAACTGGACTGAAAATCAGATCTGATGAAGCGATGAATCTAAACGAGAGATTATTGGTTCAAATGGTCGTCGCTATGTACAGAGGAGGTCGGGGGAAAGCTAAAACAGGATGTGCTTACAGGTTTATGACTGCAGTTCAGCCAGTGGCTTTTGGAAACTTGTGGAAATGAATGGAATTATGAACACAGAAAAGTATCATCACATTTCTGATCCCCAATGCAGTACAACTGGGAAAGCGTCTGATTGGGAATGGTGTCATTGTGTAGCAATGACACAAACAGTGCAAATGCAGTATGCATACCTGCATAGAAAAACATATAATGCATCACTATCAGTCATGGATGGGGCTCCCCACAGCCTGAACCTCAGCGTTACTGAATTTCAAGCTTGTGAGAATTGTACAAACTCTATTTTTGCCTTACATACTGTATTTTCAGGGGGTATTTGTATGTGTTTCAATAAATCACTGTACCCATTTCCAATTTTCCTAGGAAAATCTAAATGGAAGATGACCCAAGACCTGTACATAACAGACTTACAATAATAAAACAATGGTCATAATGATGATGCAATGAGTCATTTTAGGCAAAGACTGTATATAAAAGACGGACACAGTCACTATGATGACTTGTTTGTAGATTAACGTTTTAAAACCTTCAGTTTGACATTTTGTCTGTTTCTTTAAACTTGGCATGAATGTATTTGGGTAAGAGGGCAGCCCAGGAGGTAGTCTGGTTAGCATGGTGTTTGTAATTTACTGAGACATTATGTGGGATCTGTCCACCTAAAACATGCTTTAATCATATTTACTGTCTTTTTAAAAAAAAAACTGAATTCGGAATGACACGAAATGTCACCCAACTATAACTCAAAACAGTCCAGTAAGGCACAAATTTTACCTTTAACACAATTAAAATGGGTGACTTGCATAAAAATTCACCTGCGTGGTTGTCATGAAGTACAAAAATTTGCCACAGAGACCAAAACAAGTTTTTGTGGCACGCTGTCAACATGTTTACTTCTGCTCTAAAGATGGGGAATTTAACATGGAGGTCTATGGAAAGTGAGTGATTTTTGGAACCAGCCTCAAGTGGCAATTTGAGGAACTGCACTTTTCTGGCACTTCTGTGTATGCTGCATCTTTGAGTCTTGAAAGTTGCTGATATGGTTTAAGGCAGGGGTGTCAAACATCTGGCCCATGATACAATTATATCCGGCCTGCAAGATAAATTCATATGTATATATGTATATTAATGGCCCGTCAGTATGTGGGAGCCGAATATTCAGCCCTACTAAGAATCTATGCAGGCAGGGGTCAGACTTTATTTTGATGGGGACACAATGCGGCCAATAATATGCAGGCAGACAAGGATCATACCATTATGTGAAATAACGAAGCGGGGCAGATGTTCTGAACACAGCAAGTGGTAGTGGTACAGGCCAGGTACACAGGGTGTCGAAAAAAGTGAAGAAATGAGTGCAAATGTAAAATAAGCAACATCTGGCTGCATTTCAGTGATATCGGAGACCTCAAAGCTCAGTGCAGAATTTATAAAAATAGGAGGGGCTAAAGTGATATCGGCTTAAATTTGTGGAGGAGAAAAGGTGTCAAACTTGTCCATAGCACAGACTAACAATTGGTTTTATCGCCGGTAAAAACACTAAAAAAAAAAAATTAAAAATACAATATGTACACATGACCCTGAAAATAGTTTGCTGTGATTTATTTAAGAGTGTTATTGAAGCAAGTATGGATTCCTAACCTTCTGTACACATGGTTGAAACTGTCTTTTACCTTCTCCTTCAATGGTGCACCTGCTGACATCCACCGTCTTAGAGTTGATTACCCCGACCACAGGGTAGCCCTCCACCTCCCCTGCGGGTTCCCTGGGCATGAAGGATATACTGCTGCCATCGTCAGGGGCAACGGTTGCTGGGTGGGGGTCATAACCCCTCTCTGCCAGGCTGGTGAGTCTTCTCAAGGTCACTCCTTTGGCACTGAGGATCTCAGCGTCAGACCCACAACTCAGGAGCCGCTCTGCGAACTCCACACTGCCTCGGATGTCCAGCAGAGCCTGCTGAAGCTGCACCCCCTGTAAGTGGAGGTGGTTCCTGGTAAACAGAGAAGTTAGACAAGCAAAAGTTGAAAGCATTTCCTCACAGTAATCTTGGTAGACTCTGTGGTTTCTGTGGCATGGCAGTGAATAATTACTGTATTACAATATTCAAGAAATAAATGGATTGCTTATGCTTGTTTAATTCTGGTTCATTTTTGTGTGATTAAAAGGTTATGATCAGTTCAAAACACACAGAATTAGCTCTGTTTCAGGAGATTTCAAACGCGCTGGGGTTACAGTACGTCAACAGCTTCACAAAATGAGAAACACTTTTAAGTCCAGTGAAGACAACATCCACTTGGAATCAGCTAAAAAGAGCATTTGGACATTAGACAATAAGACAACAGCATCGATATCAAACACACTGCCAGTGAAACTGCAGCCGCTCAGCTTATTGACTTTTTATATATACTGGCACAAAAATGTGTCGAAATGGATCCACGAACACTTAGCAGAAGATTTCCTGGGTTTTATTTTCTGGGTCTGACTTTATAATCTAAACACTGATGAGGTTGTAATACTAAGAACAAAACAAAACTGTAATAACCTGTTAATCTTAACCACAACTTTGGCGACTCTATATCATAATCAGTAACTACTCGGTAAACTATTCAGTCCTGGGGTGGTTCATTCATCTTTAGGCAGTGCGAGGAAATTGATTCATGAACAGCATTGTGTCCTGCTGTGGCAATAAGCTCCTGTCTCCTCTTGAGAAATAGCTTTGGGAAAGGTAATGATATGCTAATTAGCCATCTATGCATTTTGCTTTCTCAACTAGCCATGTGGCGCTACGGTGGTTAAAGCACAGTATTCTGATGAGAACTGTGTTTTCTAAAAACTATGAGGTAGCGAATGCCACTGGAAAAACACCAAAATTTCATGTTTTATTCATAATCTAATGCGGACCTTCCCAAAGTGTGGGGCCCGCCCCCTGGGGGGGACGCTTGGACACTGCTATCACGGGCGCCCACACAAACGCAAAGCAGGAGAGGAAGCATCGCTGAATATGTTTCCAAACCAACTTCATTCTAAGCCAAAGACTAGAAAATATGATGAAGCATGTCTGCCCTTTGGTTTCACCTGCACAAGTGCCGAGGTAGGTCTCCCTGCAGAATTGGTCTTTCCTTTGTAGGGAGCAGCGCTGGGCTGTTTAAATCACAGACAAACAGGATCCCACATTCTTGATTTTTAGTTCACAAACACTTGTAATGACTAACTACTCCTGACATTTTGGAGATGTTAGCTCTGTATACAGTAAAGTTACAGCAGGATACAAATAATATCAGGCTGATCCTGTCACGATTTGTTCCCCCGGTTCAAATCACAGACAAACAGGATCTCACAGCTGTTTATGTTTTTAAACCCATTTTGCACAGAGAGGCACTTTTTGAAAAATGTATTGATAGCAATGTTGAATATTATTACACAGGAAAAAACAACTACATGTAAAATAATCACACCGTGACGCCTCTGCCTTTGTAAACGGAGGGACAGTAACTGCGTGTGTGTGTAAGCGTGTAAAACCTGCAGATAGTCAGATTAACAGTATTTTGTTTCTGCAATTCCTCTCATGTAAACAATAACGTGGCGCACAGCGTGACGTGAAAAAAGGCGCATCCCTTTGACGCTGCGTGACGAACTCTGTATTCCTCGTCCACACGGAAACGCAAAAAAGGAGTTTTAAAAATCTCAGTTTTCAGTTGTAAACACCGTTTACATGTGGACGAAACAGCTGCGTTTTCAAAAATACCCGTGTAGGTGCGGACGCAGCGTAAAAGAGTTAGTAGTTTATTTTATTACTACCTGTCATTTATTGCAGTTTACTTGTATTTGCTTAATTGTTTACTAAATGTTTGAGGTGTGAAATAAACCGCAATGGAGCAAAATATGGGTGTGTGTGGTTGGAGGATGTGTTTGTGTTTGTGCGTGCGGGGGGGCATTTTTGTAAAACAAAGGGGGGCCTAGCAAAAAAAGTTCGGGAACCACTGATCTAATGTAATGTGGGAAACCCAGGATCTAGAGAATCGTCAAATCCCCGCTAAGTTTAAGCTGGTCAGTATGCATGTTTTCATACCTCCGTTGGACTCGGAGCTCCTCCAGACGCCGCAGCAGAGACAGACAGTGGGCTTCCACTGCGCTGGCGTAACCTCGTGCGAATGCCCTCACCTCACTGGCTGTGGCCTCAACTCGTGCCTGCAAAGTCTCCTGAGATGCTTCCACCTGTGCCAGTGGAAATGTATATTATAGTTCTAAAAGCAGATACTGGGTATTTAAAATAATAAGCTTAACAAACTGTGCTAGAACAGGTTTTCAGAACGAGTATGTGGCTTTTTTTCTCCTCTGAGGTGACAGCGGCGGTGCCCTTTGTTTAACTGTGAGCTACCCAAATTTCATGCCACTTGTTGTAAACATGAAGCGCTGGCAACGACAGAAGGTATTGGGACACTGGCTCAAAAGTCTGTATATCTTCCCAATAAAATGGCAGTCTTCACCTTCTGCAGTGACTCCTCCAGTCGCTCGAGTCGGGGTCGAAGGTGCACGTTAACCAGCTCTCTGATACGGTCCCCATGGCGATCGATAACATCACGTGTGGGGCAGCAGCGGTGGTCGCGGTGCAGCGTGGCGGCACACTCCAGGCAGATGGGCAGGTCGCAGGGCTGACAGAAAAGCCGCAGCTCCTGTCCCGGGTGCAGGGTGCAGAGGACAGGCCGGACCAGACGACCACAAGCCTTCAGCTCCTCCAAAGCCTGAATGGAGTGAGATGCTGTTCGCTTCTGCCGTCTGAGGACACACAGACATATGAGCACATCTTTAAGTCAGAACACAGATCTGGATTTCCCAGGATGTCTGCTACTGTCTGTGCAGACAGTGTTAGTGTGTTAGTGCACAGAACGGCTCAGAATCCATCTTGAAGACATACGTAAACAAGATCAGTTAGTGATGAAGAAGAACAGAGTAAAATACAATTTAAACCTCAGTCTCTTCAAAGCAGAATATATATTTAAAAAAAACCCTCAAATTTCCACTGTAACTGACTGCGGTGCAGAGAGTAGCACAAAACAGCCTTTAATAAGTCACGCCTAACCATTAGTGTTTTGCCACTGTTAGGACAAACACAAAAGACAAACAAACAAATAAACAAAATATCCAGTTGAATAAAAGTATCTGAGAAAACCACCATCAGTTCCTAATATACACAAAGTTTATGGTCTCAGCCAGTAACTCCAGGGGCCTGTCTCGATATGCGTACTTGCGTTCTTGTTAACTCGTGATACGTCATCAGTCGGAGACCAAGTACTGTTCCAATTCAAAGTACGCATCAAGCCGAAAACGCAAAAAATTTCCGGATGTGTTCTCGCTCTGCCTGTTTTATCGAGCATGCATCGGTGGTGACTTGTGTGTACTGGGTACAGCTAAATATCCCAGAATGCATTTAGTCCAAAACCCAAATGCAGCAATGGCAGAGGAGCGCAGCTAAAAACTTTTAAATATTACTCTTTCTGGGTCACAAAATAAACTTTTAAGTTATTTTCAAGCGAGAATGAAGCTGTGTAAACTTCAAAGATCTGCTCAATTTATCAAGCTATCAAATATTTCCAAACGTGATCCGATTTCGGAGACGTCTGTTACCAACCAGCTCCATAGCAGACCGGGAGGTTGAGGATCACAAGAGCTGGTGAGAACAGTGGACTCCTGGCACATCGTTTACAGAGATATATTTCAATTCAGGAGGAAACATTTTCACCGGGAAGAACAGCATGTTAATACGTGGAGATTCTGAAGGCTGCTTCAAAATGATCAGATTATATTTTAAATATTTGTTCAGTTCTCTTCCAAACCCCAGCAGCTGTCTATTGTAATTTTTGAGTGTCCACTAAAATAAAAATAAAAGCCTTCTAACATCTCACCTGTTTGTTTTTATTAAGGCATACATGTACACAATTTTTATTAAAAGTGATTTCGCTACTGAGGTTAAACATGATATATAAGTCACTTAGATCATTTCTAATTGTTAATGTTTGGTTTATTTCAGTGTTTTATTTGTTCCTGGGTAGATCGGTTTGGCTGAGATTTAAGTTAAGCTTCATAACATATTAATCACAGTTAAATTAAGAGGGGACGGCAGCAAAAACTCCTGACCTGAGACATCATCAAGTACGCTGGTGTTCCAGTTGTACAAATCGTGTGTCCATGATCGTGTTCTTGGCAAGTCCGGACTCGCGTACTTGAGAATTGAGAAAGGATCCAGGTCTTAATGAATAAAACATGCTGCATAATTTGCAAATTTTTGTCACCAAACAGCAGAGTGTGCTTTTTGACCTCTCAGGGCCACAGTAGCCTAAGATGCACAGCCTGACACTTGGAAATCTCAAAAAGGAATGGATGACGTTTTTGCAATAGCCATCTTCCATTTACAGTCTGTGGAACAGACTCAAACGAAAACCAAACATTTTATCAAGCAGTAGAAGTAATAGATTAAAATTTTTAAACACGGTAAAAACCTAATTTAATACATTAGACAGCAAAAAACAAATAAACAAAAAACAGCATGTGGGATGTACGAAGGGATAAAGAAAACTGAGCTAAGGCATAATAGCAAAACAGAATTAAAAACTAGCCTCGGAGCTAACTGTACCTATGCGCTTGGCAGCAGAACTCGCACAGGTTGACGGAGCACACCTCGCAGCGGCTCCCAGCACCTCCTTCTCCGCACAGGTCGCATCCCAGCGGGCCGTCCGTTTCCAGGGTCTCCACGAATACTTCGTCCAGCGCTAAGTGGTCGGTACTCAGCCCGACGTGCCCGGACGGAGGGAGGTCTACCTCTGAGTCACAGTCAGGGCAGAGCACCGTGATAGTGACGGCGGGTCGGTCTGCCTCCAGTGGTTTGTCCCGCTTACCGCCCTCCGGAACATCCCGTTGTATACGTGAAGACACCGAAAACGGCTCCAGCTGAGCGATGCAGTCAGAGCAGAACGTGTGCAGACACGGCAGGATTTTAGGGTCCCGGTACAGGCGCTTACACACCTTACACACCGCTCTGGGATTCACCAACACGTCGCTCTGCTCGCGTCCAGAGCTCTGTGCTCCCTGCTCCGACGTTTCTTTCTGCTCAGACTGCGACATTGTTCAGTTTGGGTGATTTCTGGAGCAAGAATAAAGGGGGAAAAACCCCAGCGAGTTCGAAAAAGTTGTCAGAGCTGAAGGAAACTTCTGTATAATCCCCTTTCTGCATAATAAATCACACGTTTTCTGCACTGCGGCAATCCACCCCATTCATTAATTAAAAGGCCATTCGAAAGCTCCACTTTTGATCATGAGAAGTTTACTGCTCCATGGGACATTTGACACCTCTCTCATTGGCAGACCAATAGGAAACCTCTCCCGGGCTATCCGGGGTGGTCCAAAACTTTACCGAAGTCTTCAGCACAGTGTGGGACTTTGACTGCCCCCATCTACCGGCAGGACGGTGGAAGATATATCCACTCACTGCCTGCATTTAAACCAGCGGTCCCCCGGGCCACGGACCGGTACCGGTCCGCGAGTCGTTTGGTACCGGGCCGCGAGAGTTGATGCTCGGGTGTGAAATTTACGTTTTTCAGGGTTTTTATCGTTAACTCGGTTTGCCTGGGTCTTTTCCCGTGTTGTAGTTGTGTCTTATTTTGAAAAGAAATATTTACGTTACCATAGCGACCAGAGAGCATTAAGGGGGAGAGAGGAGGACGTTACGGTGTGTTCACGCCGAACGCGATGGGCGCGAGAAAAAAGCCCCAAACGCCCCTAACTTGACGCGTGCACATTCGCACCTCTACGCGTGTCCAAGAAAAATCCATCGCGCCCCAAAATATCATATTTTAACGCGCGTGAACCGGAAATGTGGGAGGGATGTGGGAGGAAGTTTTGCCAGACAGGTATCTTTGCAAGATGGCAGGTGTCGAGCTAGTGCTTGAAGAGAGAGTCTCCCTTCTCTATTTACTGTGGAGAGCAGAGCAGCGGCGTAAAGGACATCCTCGCCGTACCTGGGTCCATCAGGTCCTCCAGAGGTGTGAGCAGTTTGGTGAGTTTCACCATTTGCTCCAGGAGCTGCGCCTGGATGACAGCCGATTCCAGCGCTATCACCGTCGGCCAGTTTGAGGACCTGCTTTCCCTCGTTGGTCCCAGCATCGCCCGCCTAAACACCAATTACAGGCGCTCAATCCCACCTGCAGAGCGCCTGTCCGTCTGCCTGAGGTTAGTAAAAGTGTTTTATTGATACCTGTGCTAATATGCTAAACCATCCAGTTACACACTGCTAACATGGATGTGCTATGCTAACAGTGAATGCTGTCTGTGTTTACTGAAAGCAAACTGTGGTACAGAGACGACTGTTTATAATATTTCTAGTGATACTCAGAAGGTCTCATCAAGCCCCGATTTAATTCGATTTATGCTGTTATCAGTGTTTGCGATGATAGCATGGCTGTGGTGTCACATCAATGTATGCGCTCGGTGTTTGCTGATATCAAACTGTAGCATTAGGACCACTGAGTTAACCTTTGTAGTGATACTCACTCCTTTTTATTTAGACCTGGTTTGATTCTGGTATAGTTGAGTATTTGTATATAATCCCTGCAGCTGTCAGACTCTATAGCAGGGGTCACCAGCCTTTTATTAAAACAGAGTTAGATAAAACTGTGAACAGTTTGGTTCATCTTTAGTTACATGGTTCTATCTTGATAAGCTATGTCTTATCACAGATTAATTTTTCAAAAATATTAATGATTTCAGCAAGGAAAGGGCTACATGTCAACATACAACTCTTTATTTCTATTAATGTCTCACTTCATTCCTACCTGATTGACATGTTTAGGAATTATGAGTGATTGGCTCACTGTAGGGGTAAAAGTTGCTACCAATCAAATTATGATATGTTAAAGTTAAAATAAAACACAACTGTTTTAGATATGATCTAATAAACATTTTGTAATTATCCTTATAATTACAAAATGTTTTATGTAAGATTTAAGTTTTGTGATTTAAATCTGACATCACAAAAGTATTTTGGAATTTGAATAATGTATTTTGTAACTGCAGTACACATAATACTGATTTTGAACAATTTTGTCCAGGTTCCTTGTCACCGCGGACTCCTTCAGCACCAAGCGTTCAGTTACAGAGTCGGTGTGTCCACGGTGAGCCAGATCACCCCCCCCAGGCAGCGACGGCCACCTGGGACTGTCTAGTGGACGACTTCATGGCTGTGCCTTCACCTGGAGACTGGCGGTCCATCACAGAGGGATTCCAGGAGCGCTGGAACTTCCCTCTGTGCTGTGCAGCTCTGGATGAGAAGCACGTCCAGACAAAAGCACCCTATATATCATATAGGAGACACACACATTGATATACACTAAATATTCATTTCATTTCTTTTTTGTGGTGCCCAAATTGATGCACCTGCTTGATTTTGTTTAAACAATTATTGCACACTTTCTGTAAATCCAGTAAACTTCTTTTCACTTCTCAAATATCACTGTGTGTGTCTCCTGTATGATATATTTAACTGACATTTTTTATTGTAACAACCAACGATTTATACAGGAAAATAATGTCTATTAACAAGGTTGCCCAAACTTTTGCATCCCACTGTATTAGTATATTTTGTCATTAGTATAATATGAAATAAATTCTACATGTGTCAAGTCGTGTGCCAACATTTGCTGTGTAGTAGAACTGAGACATTAGTCATTATAAAAATTTATTTGAAATAATATTAGAATTCTCAAACAGAAAAACATTAAACATAAATATATAAAATATAAGAATTTACAGAGAGACAGGAATAAAAAGGACCAGCTGCTCTCCAGAGCAGGAACAAGGCTGAGGAGGAAATGCTCCATTGGAGACTGGTGTGGACTCTTCAGGGACACCAGGATGGCCAGCTCCACCACCGATGGACCGTCCTGGGACCCGTCCCTCATCTGCCTCGGAGCCGTCCTCCCCTGTGGGCCTGTAAAACAGCACAAAACACAAAGAAATGAGAAGGCTGCTACCAGATTTTAATTTCAACATTGAAAAAAACAAACAAACCAAAAACAGGATATAATCAGATTGGTTGTAGATATTTAGTAAAGGTGATCACAAGGGAACCCACCGACTAAAAAGGTATCAGTGCTTGCTGTACATACCTGTGGGTGCAGCAGCAGGAGCTCAGGGACTGGGCAGCCAGGAGAAGCAACAGGGGATGCTCTGCTGCAGAATCAGTTGGTTCTATCAATACAGTATTAAATGTTAACAGGTTGAAAATAATAATCGTAGAGTAGACAGTGGTCCCTCATTTATTGCAGCAGGGGTTCTCAGAATAACTAGCCCCTGGCCACGCACTTTATACACTGTTTTCCACACACACACATGAACATTACTCACAGTTCTCACAATTGATTCTCAAAGTGCAAACCTTTGTGGATTGCAAAACGTAAAAGTATTATTATGCCGCCGTTTGTCTTCATCTGCCTGCCACTTTCGTGCGCCTTTTTCCCTCGCGGTGCAGGTGTGTATTTCCGAATGAGGCTCATAGTTATGGGTGTTTTTGTGCTGTTTTTTCTATTGGACGTGATGGTTATCAAAACCAAACATGATAAATTTGGCAAGCGCAGGAGACACGACACGGAGCAGATTTGTCAATCAGGCTGCAGAATGCAATGCTGTCCGGTGCAAAAAAAAGAAAATGAAAAGAAAAAAAAAGAGGCAGTGACGGATGAACAGCGGGACCACTGTGTGCTGTTTATTAATAAACAATAAAATATATTCTTAAATGACAACATGCCTAAAAGCAGAACGGTATTTGTACGTCAGTGGGAAAATAGCGGTGGCTTGCTAGCTTTTGTGCGGCATCCCCGGGTCAGTGAAAACTTTAGAGAAAACTTAAGAAAAATGAATGAACTTACCAGGTTGCCCGATCTCTTTACATATCTTCCTACAAGCTCGGTCCTTTATATTCCTGTCTCGGTCCAGAAAGCAGCTGGTGTCGTACAGCTACGGGTTGTTTGCTACGGCATTGATTAGCCTTCCTTCTATTGAAGAATAAAGGGCTTTGGCTGGATCTGCCCCTTTGAACTAGGTAACAGCCACGTCACCAGGCTCCTGATTGGTTGTCGCGGCGCGATTTGACGCTGGAGTTCAGATTTTTCCAACTCGAGCGGGGGGACGCGAAACGCGTGTATGCACAAAATGCAACACATAAACTCACGCGCGTGGTTTTTTTCGCGAGTCAAACGCCTGAAACGCGCTACACTCACGCGCGTTTCAGGCGTTTTGGCGTTTTCGCGACGCAAATCTGCTTCCGAATTTTCGCGGGAGCCGCAATCGCGGGTCAGCGCGCCTTTCCATTGACTTTACATGTAAGCCTGACGCTCTGCCTGCCTCTATCGCGTTCGGTGTGAATGTTGTTGTCGCATTTCAGGAGGACGCTGCTAAAATAGTTACACAATTACACAGTGAATTCGCGTTTATTATTTACAAAATATCACAGTTTTTGTCTTGGTTGTATCATTTTTTGTTGTTTTTATCCGCGACACCTTAATGACCGGTCCGTGAAAATACTGTCGGACATTAGACCGGTCCGTGGCGCAAAAAAGGTTGGGGGGACCGCTGCTTTAAACTGTTGTAAATGACCCGTCGTCCTATAATCTGTGGAACATACGAAATCACCTTTTGGGACAATGGCATCAACACCAAAAATAGCTGGCTGTGTTTACAGCACGGCACCAGGATTTCTAACAACTGATTCAGTTCACCCGAAGAAAAACATTAAAGAAGCATAATTACTTAGAAAAGAAGAAGAAGAAGAAGCCACATTTAACGCAAAGGAGGAAAAGGGAAGAGAGATTGTGAACAATGTGTGAGCCAAGTTTGTTCCAGTTTCGAAGTGCTGTTTCTAGATGACAAACTAATCTTAAGGAAGTGTTGCTCACACTTCTCCTTTTCAGTCAGCCTCAATAGTGGAGATGTACGCGATTCCTAAAAATCGGTGTGAAACGTGGATGTGTGAAAAAGTTTTGCACATGAGATCTTGCTGAAACACAGTAAAGTCGAAATAAAATCCAGGAGCAGATAACTCAACTAAAATAATGGAAATAGGTGACATATGCACATTTAAGCAGGTAACAAAAGGCACAAAACCAGCCGGACACCAGGCAGATACATAGATGATACTATAATAATAAGATAATACTAAAAGAAAAAAGCTGACAATACCAAATACTTGAAAAACAATACGGGATGTGACTCACTGCATTATGTTGAACTATTGGCTGATTTTTTAGCTTTGTGTTTTCCTTTATGTAACAGGTTTTTCATCATAAATTGATGCAGAAAACACATTTGATGGAGGACCTCTGCAGACCAGAGAAATTAAACTGACACCTACCACCAGGGATAAAGCTTTTGTGCTGTGGATGTGGAAAGGACCCAAATGCAGACTTCTAATCAGGCAAAGTTAGTGTCACTACAGACAGGAGGACACAATCATCAATTCCCCAGGATTTACTTTCAAAGGTTTTAAGTTAAAAAAAACATTTTAAAGCAACACTGTCACCCTTGACATCACAAAAAGTATTTTTCAAAAATAAAACTTTAATTATTTAATTTTTTAAAATTGCGTCATTAATCAGAGTCTCATTGGGTGAAAATATATTTGTTGAGAGGAATTAGAGCAATAAGCATTTATAAAAACATCAGATGATGGAAATAGAACAACAGTATAAATCGAGTATGAATAAACGGCTGCAAACATCATCCGCACAAAATCCAAGAGGAATCTACAGATTTCTGTAGACTGAGGTGTTTAAGGTTTATTTGAAAGGTTCAGATTACCTGAACAGTTCTGCCACGGTTACTGGACACTGTCTGTAGTTTTTAGATTTAAATGAAAGGTGTAAGGCAACTAGAGGTAGAGCTTTCTAAAGAAATAAAGTGAGTGCTTCTAGAATTAGACATTAAAACTGTCACAGAAAATGTGCTAAAATGTAAATGTTTCAATGTTTTTCTTGTTTTGTTTCTATATTTCTGTATTTCATTATGTTACATGTCTGCATTAAAGTAAAATTTCAAAGTCAAGATAGCTGAATTTTACTGACATAATTTAAATGGAACTCTCAGTTCACACACTGTAAATGCATTAGAGGATGTAAAAAATAATATTAAAAGTTAATAGATAAACTATTAAAAACATCCAGCACAGAGTTAAATGGCACTACACAACTGTAACACACGCAGTAATAAATTACATTAAAGTAAAGCTACACAATCTTCAAAGAGGACCACTTTTGTGAATATCAGTCTTTACTTTGGACATATCCTGACCTTAAATGCAGCACACGCACACACATATGCAGCCAGGGGAAGTATCTGTCTATATCTGTTGTGTTTTTTTGTGTACATTAGTGTGTCAAAAGGTCACATAATAGATGCAGAGGAAACTGGTCATAATAATGAGATAAAGTGATCCAACTGGACGGAATGAAGCAGCACTGAAGGTGAAATAAGTCCTCCATGAAACGTCTGAGCCTGAAAAATATGAAAAATAATTAGTTTTTTTTAAACCTATAATGTTATTTGCCTAGCTATATATTTATTAATACATATATTTGCTTTTATTTTCTGGTAGATTTGATTTAAATTGAAGAAATATTCCTCTGACTTAGTGTTACACCTCCATAAATAAAAGATAGGCCAAAGGATGAATTTTAGTCCTTTAGTACAAATGTGTTTGGTATCAGGTCAATGTAAAAGTATATAGACTACCTGATATAGTTGCCTCAGAAAGAGACATCACCAAGTTGTTTTCAATCCTGAAGCTGTAGGTGTCACTGACTTGGACCGACAGCAGTGTGCTGAAGATGCTGAGTATCCCCTCAGAGTTTTCTGTGAAAGTGGAGCTTCCATTCAGGATGTTCTCAGTTTGGTTTAACCATGAAACGCTTGGCTTAGGGAACCAACTGACTGCCTCAGCAGACAGGGTGCCATTTGAGAAGGTGAAAGTGGGCGCTGAAAAAGCTGATGTAATAAAAGAGGGAAGAAAAAAATCCTGAATTAATATTGCAATCAAGAGTGAAGCTTCACTCAGTACTCACATTACTCAGAACAGCACGTTGGTTAAAATTCCCAGCATTACAAAAACTAGAAATACCCTTATACCATCTTATTCCAATGTGTTGCAAACCATGCTGCTAATGAATGCCAATAAAGAATGTTTAGATAAACACACAATTAATCTTGAAGAGTGAGTCATCCTACCTGCTGTTCTGAGTTGAATGCTGACCTCTCCTCCACCTTTAGAGGAGCTGATGCTGCATGTGTACTTCCCCTCATCACTGCGTCTCACATTCCTCAGCAGCAGAGAGGCATTGCCTGTGACTACAGCCTGAGGGAAGAGCTGAGTTCTCCCACTGAACTGTGACGCCTGATTCGTCAGATCCGGAGCTCCATTCTGATAAAAGTAAACCAGGCCGTTCAGGTCCGTCTTCTTCCAGGTCACTGTCACTTTGTCTTGGGAAGTTTGTGTGTCAAGATAGCAGCTGAGCAGCTGATCCTCACCAAGGTTGGCGACAGGCTTTGTACTGCTGCTTATCACATTGGACTGGGGCTCTGTGGGATGTGGACATTTTATACACATATTATAGACTAGCACATTTGAATCAGTTCCAATTTGTTGACAACTTAATAACCGATTTAAATGATATTTAGTGAAAGTGTTGTTTGCTTTTGGCAGTTATAAAACTTTTAGCAGGAAGATTTTAAGGACAAGTTCACATTTTTCACATTCACATATCCTGAGAGAGAGAGATAGAGACTGTGATTTCAAGAGATAGTTCAAGCAAAGCTATGACTATTTAGGGGTCTGAGTTAGTAAAAGTGATTAAATTCTAAAGACACAGATAGATAGACTGTATATAAAAGATGCTTCTAGCATACAGGTCTGAAAAACAAAGCCAGGGTGGAAATGTCCTATACCTGTCTTCTTTCTACTGACCAGCAGAGGGCAACCATTGTAGCTGTCAGGAAAAGAAATCTACTTCTCACTTGATTTATAACCTCAGTAAATATTTTCCTAATGCCTTTATGGTCTCAGTCAGTAGTATTATGACTTTATCATGTTTAGCTTGGAAATTATCGTGCCATTTATAAAAATAACCCACTCAAAGTGCGGTATGCTTTTTACTCTGTGACTGATGACTCACTACTGTATGAGCATGGCGTGTCCTTTGGTTCACAATCAGATCTTTTTTGGCATTCAGTTAAATTAAAAAAAGAAGTCCTTTTTTCAGGTAATAACATTGCACATATTTAATAAATTTGTAACTTAATAAAACTAACATGCCAATTAATCTAGCTTGAATGCTAGCTAGATATCAGCTTCACACATTCTTCTAAAATATAGTCACGCCCACTTTCAAGACATCAACAAGATGATGGCCAAAATACCAATTTCACAGGTTCATATAGGACAGGATTCCACAGTAAAAACTCAGGCGCACCATGGTTATGAATGAAACTATCAAATGATATTTAAAGTCAATATTCCCTTAATACCATGTTAAACCAG
Source organism: Rhamphochromis sp. 'chilingali' (assembly GCF_963969265.1). Taxonomy (NCBI): domain Eukaryota; kingdom Metazoa; phylum Chordata; class Actinopteri; order Cichliformes; family Cichlidae; genus Rhamphochromis; species Rhamphochromis sp. 'chilingali'. The sequence goes on along the minus strand of NC_137941.1, from coordinate 30,568,869 downwards.
CACCAGTCGAGCATACCTAAACACACATAAACATTTTCTCAAGGAAATGAAACATGAATATAGAGTATATGTGTTACTTGGCTATCAACATTATTTCTGTCAAGTGGAAAGTCAGCCTCACAAATATTTAGAGATCATCACACGTGCAGATACAAATGAATATTCACAGTTAAACACTCGATGCTGTGCTGTGCCGTGTTGCCGTCCACATGGATTAACTGTATTTTAGTTTAGACAAACACAGCACGTGGTGAGCACACCCATGTATCACCCCAGGCCTCACCGAGCCATCACTAATGACAAGAGGATCCAAACAGATCTGTGGGTCTTACTTGAGAAGGCCAGAGAGAAGAAGAGGATGATGAAGAAACTAAGTATGACGATGATGACGAGCATGCTGTACAAAAAGAAAAACACAAGTGCAATTGTAACAAAACACATAGTATTAGTTTTTAAAGATTAGTTTCATAGCAGTTCTTCAAATAGCTTCTATTATTCTTCCTGGAACTGTAGGGTTTGGGCTCCATGCGTTGTGTCTTTTGGGTCTCGTGATGATCAGGACAAAAAACCCCATTGCAATAAGAAAGCTGGAGATTGTTTTCAATTCTTCTGTAAGTGTTTTCTTTGTGGTTCAAAAATGTTAATATTTTGTCCTGACAGAAATTTAAAGGAGAAATTTCTCTTTGACAGACTGTCAGCAACTTTTATTTTGTTAGGGATCACATATTTAAACTAGTTGTGAAGCATAAGTTTAATCTTTAATAACATGTTGTTGTATTATAATCTGAAACTTTAGAAGTAATCAGCAACTACAGCTGTCAAATAACATCAAAAGTGAGATGTTTTCTTTCTCTACTGATGCAGTAAAAGCAAACATACTCGGTTACCACTGGAGACACCTAAATATTTTCAAAGTTGAATGACAACACTAAATATTCCTCATGGTCGCACCTGTAGAAGATGATTTGTCCGAGCGTGGCCATGGCTCCTGATGAAATCTCTTGAGACCAAGAAAAAAGGCAATTATTTATTCTTTATCCACTTTTTTATCCAAGTAATATATTTCTGCTGCTGTCTGTCAGCAGCCTGCACAGAACTGTCTGCTCAGCCTCTCTCAGAGCACTTAGAAAATACAATACAACACCATAAGTAAATATTACTTTTAAGGTGTGTTCTTCATTTTGGTTGACAGGTCATCATCCAGCTCGTTTATCTTATCAAAATAAAAGTTCATGTGACTGATTTACAAGAGAAAGAGATTATTTTTGTGATGTTAGTTAAGCTTTTACAAAGTGAAGGGATTACATCCAGAAAAACATTTTCACAGTAGTTATGACATAGAATATGTTTTTCATGTATATATTTATCACCTGGAGGCGTCTTAAAAATGCATCCACCTTTGTGCTTAACGACAATAAATGTCCATTCCTCAAAAAGTGCTATAAAAACTTTATATATTCATATTTTTTTTCACTTTAAATTGGTCAGTCTTTTAAAACTACTTCTCCCTGAAATATTCATATAAAGTTTTAATAATATTTTCGTTGTTTTAACCCTTTAAATCCCAGTTTCATTACATGAGCGCCCTGTTTTTTTAGCCCCAAAAAACAAAAAAACTAAATATTTTCCAAAAAAAACATTTGAAGTAATATTTGATTGTTATTATAATTAGGCCTTTAGATGGACTAAAGATTGGCACCAAGAGTCATTTCGATCGCCTTTTATTTTTTTTCCAGGAGCGCATTTCATAAAATGCACACTATCGACCACGCCCAAAAAGTGCAATAAAAATATTAAATATAAATTTTTTTTTTAACTTTAAATTGGTCAGTCTTTTAAAACTACTTCTCCCTGAAATATTCATATAAAGTTTTAATTATATTTTCGTTGTTTTAACCCTTTAAATCACAAAAAAACTAAAAAAAAAACTAAAAAACTAAATATTTTCCCAAAAAAACATTTGAAGTAATATTTGATTGTTATTATAATTAGGCCTTTAGATGGACTAAAGATTGGCACAAACAGTCATTTCGATCGCCTTTTATTTTTTTTTTCAGGACCAGAAAATGGTCTCCAGGCGGCAAATGCTCCTCCTCTAGGCCGAAATAAGTGCATGTTGCCGGGGTAAGTCGCGACGATCACCGGGGCACGATCACCGGGGACTGCTTTTTCCAGCCCACACGTCCGATACCACGTGACAACAAATACGTCATTTCCTGTTGACTAAAAAAAAAAAATGCACCCTCTCATGGTCCTAGGGACCAAAAAATGGTCCGCACGATCAGCGGGCGAAGCCGCTGCTGCACGCCGGAAAAGAGGCGTCATTTCCGGCAGGTCTGTCCAAGCAGCCCGCTGTTTTCCAGCAGAGGTCAAATGTGAAGCAAGGGCGCCACCCGGTGGACAAATAAAAAAATTACAACTCTAAGGCCTGTAGTCCAAAACGAAACCCAAGCTGGAAACCTGACGACCCCTTTGACCGTATTTTTTCTGGCGTGAAAAATAGCGTTTATAATGGGTTTCAATGGGACAATTTTTGTCCAAAGGCATAAAGGTGGATGCATTGCTGTAGCTTAGCCATTTTAGGCTAATTTAATGAATTTACACCACAATTAAACAAAAAAAGTTAAAAAAAAAAATCTTTGACAAATTTGGCTTTAATCCACTCAACACAGTGAAAATGGTTTAAAACTAAAAATTCAAAAGACAATAAATGTCCTTAAGACCCTCCAGGGGATTTATAGCATGCAGTACCGACTGCTGCTGGTTTTATTACGGCAAAAGCATAATATGCATACAAGGAAAAAGAGTAGCACCCTGGGCTTGGCAAATTTACTCAAGGTGGACAAAATCTGATCTGTCGAGGAAAAAGAGAACATTCGTAACACTTGTTTATTTATGAAAAGGACCAAACATTGTTCACTAAAATAACAACAGAAAAAATAGATGATGAGAATCTCTGGTGATATTTTTGGCATTTCAAAACAGACGATTAGCCTTATTCATACTAATAGCTGCTTGGACTGAACTACAGTATCGAAAGAAATGTGGCGTGCAACACTTGTGTGACAAGTGAAGACATTACAGAGTCCTCTTGACCACTGAGAAATTCTGCCAACCTCAAATGTGTACATCAAACTGAAACTTACGCACATGTATGTCACATCATATGATCTTATGAAACAAGAAACATTTTCTTTTTCAGTTTTTATTTTAGTTTTGCAAGAGATGTGAGCATGCAACTGTGAAATCTAGAGTTTTTAAACTGTTAAGCCATAAAACAAAATGAAAGGCTTAGTTTTTGCTTTGTAGCAAACAACAAACACATATATTCTTGGTGCAAGCATTTTGTAGTAGATAACTGCAACCAAAATCCTACTTTCTTGACAATCCTTGTTAACGATTAGCGTTAGAAAGGTGCGCATTATGTAAAATGTTATTTTGCTATAAAAATGAATGCTCAAAATGATCAAATTACACAAACATACATGAAATTATAGCACACAAGCCACAAACCCTTAAAGCAAATCTTCTTTTTGCCCTTACCTCAGTTCTAACAAGCTTGAAAGCTAACAGTTAGTATGTCCACCTTTGTTCTTCAACACAGCCTCAACTTATGCAAGCATTCTTGTAATTTTCAGATGTCTTCAGGACTAGTGCTCCATGATTCTGGAAAGATAGTCAAAGCTCTTTATTGGAGGCACTTGGGAGGCCAATCAATGACTGATAGTGCTCCATTGGGAATTTTTCTATCTAGCTATGCTTTTACTGTATTGACAGTGTGTTTGGTATCACAGTCATGCTGAAAAATGAAGCCTTTTCCTACCAGGTGCTTTCTAGATGTTATTGTATTGTCATGCATGGTGTTACTTGGTGCATTTATTAGGCTGGACGACTGTGATTCATCATTGTCTAAAAGTTCTTTGAAAAGCATTCAGTTAGTCAAGAACGCTGCAGTGAAAGTACTGACAGGGACTTGAAAGAGAGAGCATAATTCTCCCTTCTCTTCACTGGCTCCCGCTTAATTCCAGAGTTGGATTTAAAATCCACATCCTTACATGCAAGGTCTTGAATAACCAGGACACTTGATTTCTTAAATAGTACTGTATTATTCCAAGCATTTTGCTCTCAGACTGTGAGCTTACTTGTGGTTTCTAGAGTTTTTAAAAGTAGAATGGGAGGCACAACCTTCAGCTTCCAGGCTCCTTTCCTGCGGAAAAAGATTCAGGTTGAATTCAGGAGACAGACACTCTCTCTACATTTTAGATTAGGCTCAAAACTTTCCTTTTTGATAAAGCATATAGTTAGCGCTTGATCAAGTGACCCTAAATCCTCCCTTAGTTTCACTGCTATAGGCCAAGGTTGCCTAAAGGCTCTGAGGGCTTCTTCTTCACACCTCTCTTTTTGGTCTCCATGTGTTTATACCTCTAAAAACTAAATTTAAACTGTGGTTCTCTCCCATGTGTATCCTTTGTCCTGTCTTTCTCTGCTTTTCTCTTCCCACCCAACTGGCCGTGGCTTTAAAAAGGGAGTTTTTCCTTCTTACCTTGGCAAAGTGCTAGGTGTATCTCTCACATCCTGTGTCAGGTATTTGCTGATTATTTTTTTATTTCTCTAGAACATGACTTTCAGATACTGTCCAGCTGCTGTAGATAGTTTTTTTTTAATACCTACCATTTCTTAGTTATAAGTTTTCATCATATTGCAAAAATACTGTTTTATGCCAGTTAAACTGCTTGTTTTATAGATTAAACTAAAAACATGTGAATAAATGTGTTTTTACAACAAGCTGCCAGTAACAAAGTGCCTTATGATACAATTTACAATTGCTGTTATGAGACAAGTTGTTGGTGTAGACACAACACATTCCTTAAGTTAGGTCATTTTTATTACTGGTCACAGTTAACCAACTTTAACCTGATATCTTATTAACCATATCACTATGTTGTTTGAATAACTTTACTGTGTATTTCCTGAAATTTCCCTCCGTGATGTTGTTCATTAGTGAATAGAATCTGTCTGGAAAACCCTAAAAATGTATTTGAGAAGTGAAAACCAAGATTTGCATCATTCTGAAAGTACTTAAAACAGCCTCATTGTGGTAAACCATGGGCACATAATGTATTTAAAGGCAATATAATGGTACTATATGCTTTATGCTTCAGAATTATTTTTCATTTTCACTCAGCCATTGGAGGAGGAACATTTCAAAAATCTAACTTACTAACTTAAGACATCCGATACTAATTTCATCCAGGATGGCATTTCCGGAGTTTACTTACAAACTTCTTCAAGTAATCAGAAATTCTGTGGGTGTTTTGGTGCTCATAGTCATCTTCTACATCCTGCAGTACATTTTTAACATGCATTTTTTATGCTCGTGTGAACCGGGCCTGCATCCAAATGGTGTACTGTACATGGCTCTGCCGCCTTTGATCCTCTCCTTTATTGTCATCATTGTTGAACCTTTTCACCAAAGAAAGATTTTTTACTGGTGTCACTCTCTCTCGAGATGTGCTATGTGTGTTGGCAGCTATGCCTATAAGGTTTTCATTAAGTGGATCAGTTTGGCGGCTGTATGGATATCTGCTGTTCTTTTTGATGGAGACTGGTTCGTTTGCCTAAAGACAAACTTCAACAAGAACCAGACTGGAATTCCATGCAAACAAAATCTGACCTATGAGGAGCAACGGATTATAGGAGACTATATGACTCAATCACTTGTAAGTAACAACACACAACAATCATGCAACATCAATTTGACTAACATCATTTTTAAACTAAAATTCACATGTTAAAAAATGTAAGACAATGAAATTTTGTTACATTTAAAAGCATTTTAGTTCTACCTCCATGTAAGGAAAGTATCACAATGTTTTACTTAGTGCGCTCAGAGCATCAAGTGGATGCTTGCGCAAAATTCAAAAGCTGTGTGTCTGACTGACAATAGAGAAAGAAAACATCACTTTAACAACTGTCCATGCTCAAAAGACCTTTATGTACTGCCAGGTTATTGGAAGCTGAATGTTAAGAAAAGCAAAAAGAGTTGAAATAAACTTGAACTTGACTAAAAGAACAAACCTACATTTAAAACAAGTATGTGAATTGTTTTCAAACTGTATCTTTTTTTTCTTTTCCAGGATTATGGTCTTTTTCTCATCTGTGGTTTTTTATTTGTCTGGACGACCTGTGAAATTAAAAGACTGTCTTGCAGCTGTTTTAAAACAAGGCCACGCTGTCAGCCTTACTACAGTGTAGTATTTGAAGACCTTCTAGCAGAGGAAGTCAGTATTCACCTAAACGACAAACTAAAAAAAATGGCAACAGAAAAAGCAGAAAACATCTGTAAGCCCTACCTTGAAGCTATTAAGCTGTCAGGAAACAATGATGATAATGACGATGCAAACACTGCTGCTTCTGAAGCCTGGGAGAAAATTTCCATCCCTGGTTTCTACTTGATGGAAGATGAAGAACAATAAACAGCTGGAGACACTGTAGCAATATTTTAAACTGTCATTTGTTAGAACCTTTACATCTATAAAAGTCTGTATTTCATATGTACATTTCATGTGGACATTTTATTTAGTCAGTTATCTATTTACCTGTTAATTTAGAAGACGTTTTACAAACGAAAATCTGTGTTATAACCTTTTGATAAGTTTTTCCTATATATTTCCTAAATAATTTTACTTTCTTTCTACTTTCTTTGCAATAGTTTACTACACTAATTTTGAGAGAATATGACAAGAAAATTATACATATGATCGTTTTCTATTTATTTGTGTCAGAAAATATTGTTCAACATTAAGAAAACACATGGCAAGGAAAGAACAGTTCAAGCAATAAACTTAAATGTAAACAAAAATGGAATACATAGTATTTTTCACTGGAATTAAAATGTGCATCAACTGGCTCATGTCTGTCCAGCCCAATTTTACTTTTTAAGTGTGTGTGTGTGTGTTGGGGGGGGGGGGGGGGGGGGGGGGGGGGAATGTGTGTGTATGTATCCATGATTGTTTATGTTAATAAGAGTGTGGGGAGTGAGTTGGAGGGCGGGGTGGGGTGGGCTGCTTTTAACCATGTAAAGCACTTTGTGCTACCATTGCTGTATGAAAAGTGCTTTATAAATAAAGATTGATTGATTGATATGATTCTTTTGAGTATAATGTACTTAACATTGGTTTTTTGTTTTTGTTTTTAGATAAAAGGAACTACAATTCAGCCATGAAAAGTAGTCCAATAATAAAGGAGGTGTATTAAGCAATAATGTTCATGTTCCAATTAAACATAATTTTACTCTTGAGGACATTCCAGTCAGTGAGTATTCCTGCTGTCGTCTTTTCTGGATGAAACTTGCATGCAGAAGGAGAGCCTGGTATTGGCAGACTGGGACTGCAGAGGGCACTTTGCTGGAGATTCCACCATCGTGAATGTGACACTTACAAATGTAGGGTGACAATATGGAGATGTAATTGCATGGGGTCGCCACAAAATAATCACAATCAGAATCAGAATACTTTATTGATCCTTAGGGGATCCCTAGGGATTGGCTGCTGCAATGCTCCTGCACCTCAGATGAGGAAGATTCTGCAGTCATCATACACTACCAATCAAAATTTTGGACACACCCACTCATTTAATGTTTTTTTGGCTTTATTTTACATTGTAGATTCTCACTGAAGGCATCAAAACTAGAATTAGAATTTTTTCCATCCAGAACTGCCTTACTTCTTTGTTGCATAGATTTAAAAATGTGCTGGAAACTTTCCTCAGAGATTTGTGGATAACAACACAGTATGTGTTTATGTGTGCTTCACGGGTACAGGTTTAGTATGGTATTGATAGAATATTAACTTGTATATCATTTGATAGAGTTTCATCCACAAGCACGTTTTTATTTATATGGCATGGTATTTTTTAAATGGCACTTTCCAAACTAAACATGATAAAGTCATAATACTACTGAATGAGACCATAAAGTCATTAGAAAAATATATACTGAGGTTTTAAATCAAGCGAGAAGTCGAGTTCTAGACAGCTACAAGGTTGCCCTCTGCTGGTCAGTAGAAAAAAAGACAGGTATATGACATTTCCACCCTGGCTTCCTTTTTAACCTGCATTGTGCAACTATCTTTTATATACAGTCTATCTGTTTTTATGTTTGGAATTTAACCTTTTTTTTCTTTCCTTTTTAACTAACTCTTAAATAGTCATAGCTTTTCATGAACTATGGCTTTTCTACTAGGAGTAAAGATTTTATTTCTTGAAATTACAGTGACTCTCTACCTCTACCTCTGGAGTTACTGTACAGCTCTTCTTCCATTTAAATCTACATAAATACAGACAGTGTCTAGTAACCATGGCATAACTGGTTTCAGGTACTCTGAACATTTCAAATAAACCTTTTTAATAAACCTTTTTAATAAATATTCTTGATGAGATGGAACTGGCACTATGCCTTTCAAAAGCATGTAAACATATAGCTCAGTGCTAAGCCAGTTTCTCACAGATCCACCTCAGAGTAGCATCACATGAGCGGTCGTTCCAGTTTTCTTCTGTATCCTTGCCAGTTCTAATATGTGCACAGTCTTCTTCACCCCACTTTGGATCACCACCACCGTTATCAGGCTGCTCAGCCTCCCAGTACCTAACAGGTTTCAGAACAAGACAATGGTGACACTGTTAATCTCTAATATTAGAAGTCTTTCCATGATTCCCATTTTTGTACACATTTACATTTTTTTCTGTACTGAGCCTAAAAATGACAACTCCAGTAACACTGATATTTGTACTGCGCAAAATAAATCTTTGGTTTTTTGTGTGTGTAAGGCACCTCCTCTGCTTTATGGGTTTAGCAAATCTAAATGATTTAGTCTTAATGAACAGAGACATCGCAAGTCATTATTTAACCTCAAAGTTCTATGTATGGTGTATGATGCAATAAAGGCTTTAAGTGGCATAAGTGGTAGTAATATGCTCACGTGTAGTATGGTGGTTTAGTTTGGTTAATGTCATTTTTGTTCTAGTGCACACGTGTCGAACTCCAGGCGTCGAGGGCCGGTGTCCTGCAGGTTTCAGATGTGTCCTTAATCCAACACAGCTGACTTAAATGGCTAAATTACCTCCTCAACATGTCTTGAAGCTCTCCAGAGGCCTGGTAACGAATGAATCGTTTGATTCAGGTGTGTTGACTCAGGGTGATATCTAAAACCTGCAGGACACCGGCCCTCGAGGCCTGGAGTTCGACAAGTGTATACTTTTTAAAGTTATTATTACATTTTTTTTTGACAGTGATTTTAAGGTTTAGTCTAGAACAGTTTAGAGTGGCAAAAACACTGGCCTGTTCACCATGTATGCTTGCTGGTATGTGTCAAAATACTGTCAAGAATTCCAGGATCAAATATAAATATTTTGGGATTCCTGTCTATCGCTTGTCTGTTGTGGTTCATCTGCGTATGCCATGGTACGTTTTTTCATTGGTATGTTTTAACTCAGATGCAGTTCTTGGCCTGCTTGAATGCCGCCCCATTAAAATATATCAAGTCTCTCCCATAAAGGGACAGAAGATCATGCTATTTGCCTTTATCATGTAAATTACTGCCACCTTGTGGCAACAGTTGAGTATTGTCTGTGGAAACAGCAATGAGAATCCATTTAAACTTTCTGTTGTCATGCGCATTTCAGCGTCCCATTATCAAAGCCTGGACCTCGATCACTTTAGAGCCCAGCAGAATTTTGCGGTTATTTGCAAAAGCACACCATGGATAAATCCATGCTCTTTGATGCAAGACTGATGGAAGACCAGAGTAGAAGCCAAGCAGAACTGTGATGTTCATGATCTGTAGGTGATTATACACATGCACAGATCAGTGTAGCAAATAAAAAGTAAATGAGCAAACTGTAAAAGCAACCAACTGAGAACCGCATCTCTGGCAAACAGCTAATGTACAGAGGTAGTTTCAAAGTGTAAAGTTAATACGTAGAATACATGCGCGATAAAATGTGGGTGGGGCTTAAAAATCAAATGTGATTCTTGACAGATTCATTCTCTAAAACCATAAACACTTGTATGTGTGACAAATAAATACAGAACATTCTTTGCATGCTGAGCAGCCAGCATTGCTTGTGATATCTTATGATCTGCACAACAAGTAATGCAAACTACCTAATCCTTTTCTTTTGTTCAAAATGGGATACTCTTCAAATGCAAAAGTGATAAAAAAAGTGAAAAGAAACAGTGATATGTGGTGATTTGCATACTTTGTAAACATTTTTAAAGAAAAACAAACAACAACAAAAACAAACTTTTTTTTACATCAGTAAATTTCTACACAAATAATTTTTAAAATTTGATTTCTTTCTCATTTAATACATGGTAAAAATTATATTTAAGAAAGGGAAAAGAAAGGAATAAAATGAAGAAGGGCCTGTAACCTTAGAGTGAGAGAAGATCCATCAACCCATTTCCAGGTTCCCTCATTGCTCCCATCCATCAAACCAATCCAGCTCCATGTTTCTGACTTTGTTAACTTGGAGAGAAAAGTCTGTTTTTAATGATAAAAAAAAGATACAAATGATATTTTAAAAATTGAATCATTATTATAAAATCATTAAACAGAAAATTAAGCTATTATACATTAGATTACATTAGGGGTATTGTACCCCATTTTGACCTTGAGACTTAGACCACCATAGACCCCCACCTTCAGTCTTATGCACAGGGCTTGTTCATGTGCTACCATGATTAGAGCCTCCGTGCTGTCTTTCTATCCAACTTTGTCCAGCCACTGGTAGGATTTTTTGATATCAGCCACTTCTTCTATCTGCCCGTAGTACATACTGTCCTTCCATGATGTTCTTGCTCATCTTTTTTTCTCAGGTTTCTAATGCCTGAGGTATTCGCCAAGCACAAATTCATTGTGGCCAGCTTCCTGATATACCCATTTTTGTTGTTTCATTCTGGATGATGCTTCTGACAATCACTAATCCTTATCCTCCTTCCTTTAGCTTCACATAAAATGTCAGGGTGCAGGACGTGGGGTGAAACCCTCCATACATGGTAAAGAGCTTTCTTGTCTTGATGTCAGGGACTTCTATCTTCTCCTTTGGCGAGCTGGTTATTCCAGTAGAGTATATGATGACTGGCAGGTTGTACGTGGTGATTCAGCAGATCTTGTTCTTGCCATTCAATTGACACCTTAGGACTTGACACTCTGCTGGTATTTGGTTGTGGCTTTTCTAGCGGCCTCTTCATGGTTGCCATTTGTATAATTCTAAGGTACTTCTAGCTGTCCTCAGTATCTCCAATGTAGCCTTCTGGCAGTGCAGTCTCCTCAGTTCTGACTAACTTCCTTCTCTTTCTCCAAAATCCTACTATTTGGCATCAACTCACCCCACCATGATGGAAGAAGATACATGCTGAGTATGACTCAATAAACACTAAAAACACCAGAAACTTTCCAGTTAAAAGCAAACAAACAAACCCACACACATGGCTTTCCATTCAGCTAAAACAATTTTAAGAATGTAATTCTTAAAGATCATTGGACGCAATTCGATCTGTAGTTACTGCGTTTATTTACTTACACATTATTATGATTATGGTCATATCATTAACTAAGCAGTCTGGTCAACTGTTAGGGAAGTACCTGCTCCTTGTTGCAGTCAATGACAACTAGATCTGCTCCTTTGTCTTTGCAGTCCTGTCTGGCTCTTGTCCATGAACCAGAGTCATTGGAGAGGAAATAACAAGAACTACTAAATATCCTCCATCCTGCTGGACAAGTTTTCTCTCTCTGTCTGGTTAAAATTAGTTCTTTCTTTAACTCAGTGATGCTTGAATTCAGCAGGTCTCTCTCTCTGGTCATGAACGACATCGCATTAATAGAGGCCTGGAGATGCTCAGTCAGGTTGTTTTTGAGAAAAGAGAAATGTGCAGCTTCACTGTGATCTGGAAATAAATACATTTACAAAATGACATATTTATGTTTATTATGTTAAGGACAAAACTAACAACTGAGTTGGTCAATACTGACAGGCTTTGTTACAACATATGTTACCTATGGCATTATTATTGTGCCTCTGTTCTATGAGTGCAGGTTAAAAAAAAATCAAAAAATATGCAAGTGGAAATGTTGCATTTTGAGGAGAAAATTATTTTGAGTGAAGAAACGTTTAATTGGAGCAAACAAAATTCATTGCTGCGTGCAAGAAATGTATTTCAGTGTTTGCTATTATGCATACACACACACAATAACAGCCCCTCTTGCTCAGTTGCTGGCTGTTCTCAGTGTGACGTTCATGCTCACAACATCTCTGCTCGGTGCACGCTCAACTCTCTGTACACCATTCTAGGTGTACCAACCAACCAATCACTGACGTGGATGTGAAAATTCTGATAGGCTGTTACGGTCTCCAATCAGCTTGCTAGCTATTGCATTCCGGAAAAATGGTCCAGAATGCTGCCAAATGCATTTTCGGTTAGTATGTTTAATTATTTCATTTTAAAATATATAATTTTTTAAGACCACTGTTGGTTTTAATCTAGTTTAAGCTACACTTTTCTTCGCTCAAAAATAATTTACTCCACAAAATGCAACATTTGTGCTTGCAAAGTTTTTTTTTTTACGTGCAGTTAGAATAGAGGCACAAAAATGACACCATAGTTGCCACCTAAGAAAGATGGTGTCAGTTAATATTGGAATAACGGGGTGCCTGCAGCTTGGTCCTTTCAGCGACTGAAATTATTTGATGTGTACATGTGTACATTACATGTACACTGTTTAGAAATACATTTGGCCAAACAATGTTTAATGCAGTGGCACTTTGGAGTCACTGGAATCCATTGACTTCCGTGTCTGTAAATAAAAACAGCTATTCTAACAGTGCCTATAATTTGTTATTTTCTCTCATACAATGACAATGAAGCTAGTGTAGAAGAACAATAAATATCTGTTGTTATTTTTATTTGTTTTGTATTCATGAACAGCCATTTTTTCTTATTATTTTCTAATTATATACAGTGATGTAATGACGTTATAAATAATTCGATGATAACTGATGACTGTGTTCTCATAGATGAGCGAACTAAACGAGCACTGAAGGCTTGGCATAAACTGCCCGTATGAATACGGAATACAGAATATAAAAATGAACTGAATAAAGCTAAATGTGAACAAAACTCACAGTGCAGACCAAGGCCAATGAGCCCAACCAACAGGGAAACACTCAGCAGCCCCAAAGTAAGAATAACAGCTTTGTGAAACTTCCCATCAGAGCTCTTTGGACCTGATAAGAAAAAAAAAGTCAGAGATGTCTTTCACATAATGCAACATATGCAACATATACTCAGTTACTGCGGTACAGTAAGTCTGGACTGGTTGTCCGTCTTAAGGCTCTGAGTTAGAATTACTAGAAACTAATTAAAGGAGACATCCTAACTGCCTACATCTAGATAATGATACCACTGTCTCTGATAACATACTCTGATTAAGCAACTCTGTTAGTCAAGTACAGTCAGTCACTCACCTTGTTGCCCTAAAGTAGCAGACCAAGAAATAAACGCCCTAAGCGACGGTCAGCTTGTGGGCTAGAGCAACCTCTTAGAAGCAATAAAAGCTGTAATAGCCATACACATATTTTAACCTTTACCGTTTAACAACACAATTCAGACTTTAAATGCAGGTAAGATATTCATTTAAATCACGAAAGCCAATTTCTATAAATCACCAAGACTAATCATAATAGATGAAATGGGATAACTGCCACTAAATACCACTATGGTCTCATAGTTCCTCCAAAGTCCATAATTCAACAAAAAATTAGCAGCAAAGAAAAGACTTGTGGCTCCAATTTTTAGATCACAGTTGTTTGGCCATAATTAACCGTCTGGAACACTCTGAAATATTATATTGCTGAGACCGCTCCAGAGACTCCAGTTTCACAACACTTACAACTTGTTTTTAACTATGTACATGGTTACCCCGCTGAGTTCCTATTCATCACATTACTTCAAGTCCTAGATGGATGAGGTTTGGGGGATTTCAGTCCTTTGACAATCTCCATCAAACTGGAAATTCTTACCTGTTTGAATTGTTGAAGAGCTTCTGTTGACTGACTTGCCATGTTGAACATTGACATAGATTTCCTCCATCTCTCCTGAGATAGTCAGCTTTCTTTTAGAGAGTCGGCTCTGCAGTACACGTTACTTGAAGCATAAATGAGGAAGTTTTTAGCTTAGTTCCTTCTTGTCTTTTACAGAAGTTTTATCGGAAGTCATTCTGTATGTGTTGAACCCAGAAGTGTCACTTCTAATAACATTTCTATAACACAGTTTAAGTTTGAAGGTTGAAGTTTCCTGGAATAGTCTGAATGACTAATGTTACATGAAAAGACAGATATACAACAAAATTCAAAACTCAGCAGAAGGTCTAGATCTTGTCCCTTGAAGTTGCTAATTACCCACTGTGTAGATCAGAAAAGTATAATGAAAGTGAGCAGGCAATCTGCATATACATTAATCTCACAAAGATGCACTGAAATCACCAATCAATCACATTCAAATTGGCCTTGTGTCCAATGAACTTCAATTCAATTCAATTCAAACTTTATTTTTATAGCACATTTAAAAGCAAGAGAGTTGACCTAAGTGCTTCACAATCAGTTAGGAACAAGAGAAGAAAATAGAGAAACAAATACAGATAAATGAGAGGACATTGTATTAACATTAAAAAACAGGTCTGAGGTTATTAACTTGAGTTAAAAGCCAACATTGTGGGGGGTGGGGATAGTTCAGGTAGAGTGGTCGCCCCTTGATCGGAAGGTCGGGGACTCGAATCCACCGAATCCAAGCTACCCTGAGGTACCCTTGAGCAAGGTACCGTCCCTACACACTGCTCCCCAGGCGCTGGATTGGTAGCTGCCCACTGCTTCACTGAGTGAAGGGATTAAATGCAGAGGACTACAACATTTCCAACGTGTGGGACTATAAGAGGTTTAAAATGGAAAAAAGGGGAGTTTTAAGACGCAATTTAAAAGACTGAATAGGATTCAATCGAGACCTCGGTTATATTAAGAGCTCTCAGTGCTCTTTTGGGGTTATAAATGTTGAGGAGTTTGCTTAAATAGCTGGGTGCCATATTATTTAAAACTTTAAAAGTTAAGTAAAAAAAATCTTAAAACTAACATGGTATTTGACAGGGAGCCAGTGTAAATTTGCTGAAACTGGAGTGATACATTCATACATTCTAACATCTATTAAATGATGAGCAGCAGTATTTTGGACTAACTGCAAGACATGAGTGGCGAAGACCAAAATAGAGAGAATTGCAGTAGTCCAGTCTAGAGGTGATGAAGGCATGAATAAGTGTTTCTAGGTGTTTTGGAGGAAGATAAAGCTTCACATAACAGATAAAAACTGGTTTGAACTGTGGACACTTGCCTCTCTAATTAATAAAAGCTATCTAAAAACACTCCCAAGATTTCTTACAGTGTGAGACTGATGACAAGCAAGTGAACTGAGGGTAACAGTTAACTTATCCAAAGTCGAATGACTTCCAAAAACAATAACTTCAGTCTCATTTACATTTAGGATGAGAAAATTTTGTGCTAACCAGTCTTTAACATTACAGTGGAACAGAAACACCCAGTTTGAAGGGGAAGTAAATTTGGGTGGCATCAGCATAACAGTGAAAGGGGATGTTGCATTTCCTAAAAATAAATCCCAAAGGCAGCATGTATTAGGAGAAGTGTCACTTTCCTGGGTCTGACCCAGCGTTTTGAGTTTTAGTTTATTTGGATGATATGTTTGAGTTCTTTAGGGTAGCTAAGTTGTTTATTAGTTTCCCTTTGTGTTTTCTACCGCTGTATTTAAGTTTCCCTTTGCCCTTCATGTGTTTCATGCTGCGTGTCTTATGTTGTCAAGTTTATATTGTCTTGTCTGCGTCACATGTTTCCAGTTATATTTTGAAGGTCTGTGTCCTATTTCAGTGTAGTCAGCTTTGCTTCCTTTGTCTCGTTATGTCAGACTAGTGTCAGCTGTTTCCCCATGTGTTTCCACTTCCCCTGATCACCCTTGTGTGTATTTAGTCTGTGTGTTTCTGTTCATTCCTTGTCAGGTCGTCTGTTGTTCACGCCATGTTCCTTACACCAGGTTTCATGTCCAGGTTTTTTCATATTGCTGTTTAGATTTCCCAGTTTAGGTTTGTGTAAATTTTTCTTCAGTTTGCCTTGCCTTTTGTTTGTACCTTTTACCAGCCTCATTAAACAGCTTGCTTTTTGTTAACATTCAAGTTTTGTTCCCTGTTCCTTGGGGTCTGCGTTTTGGGTCCTTCTCATCAATTCATACAGTCTGCCCTCGCCAGACTGTGACAAGAACAGAGTTGGACCCAAAACAGACCCCTGAGGCACACCACAACAAATTGGGGCAAAGGAAGTGGAGTATTGTCCAATAGTAACAGAAAAGGACCTCTCTGATAGATATTTAAACAATGATAAAACTGTGCCTTTAAGACCAACAATGAACAACCTGGGTTGTTCTGTTGTTTAAACATGGCAAATAATAAAAGCTTCTCGAAAACCGTTAATACACTGGACAAAAAGATGTGTTATCCCCTTGTGCTGCAAATTTTCCAAAGTAGAAAAACCTGGACGTTATGCAAAACATCACAGGAGAAATGTAAGCTATCAGTTTCAGTCACGTCCATCATACAGGTACAGTGAATACTTTATATTTTGCTTCTATGAAGGTCAGGTAATTAAACATCTTAACTGTCTGCAAAGATGTTTTAACACAATGTGAAGATCAAAAGCAGTTAGTTCCCCGTTGATTTAATTTTAAGTTTTGGTAACTTTTAGGTGAAGGAATAGGACCAGTTTGATGTTAATGTAACAGCAGTGTGCAACTTACATGACAGTACAACAATTTTTTTCACTATTACTATTATTTGTAACATTTTGGTTTTAATTACTTTATTGTATCATATACATGTAAATGCAATGCCATTAAAATACAATTGCTGTGATGAAACATATGTACTGTGTTAATAAGACGTTCTACATTCATAGCAAAAGGAAGTTATTTTCTTGACCAAAGAGCTACAAATAAAATCAGTCAAGAAAAATATTTTTCTCAAGGTCTTGTTTTATATTTATTCAAGAAGGAAAAGGCTAATCACAAATGAATGCCATTTTACTAACTGCATTACACCTTTAAATCATTAGAATTTGATGAAAAGGATTCCTTGGCAACTGTTACACAAGAGTGTAATCGTTCTGCTATGTTTTTGTACCAGTCAGTGAAACATGACAGACTGCTGAATTAGTGGAGTTTGTGTGGATACTACTACCAGCACATACTGGGTACTGTGTAATATGGATGTATGTCACTTATCTTCACATGAATGTATCTTTGAGATATTCTCATTGTGTATTCCTTTTGTTGTCTTAGATATTCTTTATTTCTTATTATTGAGCTGAAGAAATGGAAATTTTGTCTTTTCAACATTCTCAGTCATGCCGCTGGGCAGGCAGGCAGCATAGACGCCTAAGTTTGTGAATGCGATAACTTGAGAACAAGGCGGCGTAGGATTTTGAAATTGATACCATAGTTGTGTCTACCAAGAGGCTGAGCGGTAGCACTGGTGGTCACCATTATTTTTTACAAAAAAGCCAACAAGATACTGAATTTGCCTACAGGACAAGAATATGTAACTACTGCTGAATTAATGTTCAGATATCATTTAACTGCTGTAGCTGCTCCTGCTGGTAACACTTTAAACTTTTAACTGACTTGTTTGATATGTAAAATCTGAATATTATATTAACACAAATACCAAAGACTTTAAGTGAATGTTGTGGTGTATATCTTTGAAATGTTGTGAAGCAAAAGCACAAAGGTGACCAATTTGGAAATGCTCAAGTAAAGTGCAAGTACCTTTATATGACAGTACTTAATTACATTCCATATGACATACAGTGGGGCAAAAAAGTATTTAGTCAGCCACCGATTGTGCAAGTTCCCCCACTTAAAATGATGACAGAGGTCAGTAATTTGCACCAGAGGTACACTTCAACTGTGAGAGACAGAATGTGAAAAAAAAATCCATGAATCCACATGGTAGGATTTGTAAAGAATTTATTCGTAAATCAGGGTGGAAAATAAGTATTTGGTCAATAACAAAAACACAACTCAATACTTTGTAACATAACCTTTGTTGGCAATAACAGAGGTCAAACGTTTACTATAGGTCTTTACCAGGTTTGCACACACAGTAGCTGGTATTTAGGCCCATTCCTCCATGCAGATCTTCTCGAGAGCAGTGATGTTTTGGGGCTGTCGCCGAGCAACACGGACTTTCAACTCCCGCCACAGATTTTCTATGGGGTTGAGGTCTGGAGACTGGCTAGGCCACTCCAGGACTTTCAAATGCTTCTTACGGAGCCACTCCTTTGTTGCCCGGGCGGTGTGTTTTGGATCATTGTCATGTTGGAAGACCCAGCCTCGTTTCATCTTCAAAGTTCTCACTGATGGAAGGAGGTTTTGGCTCAAAATCTCACGATACATGGCCCCATTCATTCTGTCCTTAACACGGATCAGTCGTCCTGTCCCCTTGGCAGAAAAACAGCCCCATAGCATGATGTTTCCACCCCCATGCTTCACAGTAGGTATGGTGTTCTTGGGATGCAACTCAGTATTCTTCTTCCTCCAAACACGACGAGTTGAGTTTATACCAAAAAGTTCTACTTTGGTTTCATCTGACCACATGACATTCTCCCAATCCTCTGCTGTATCATCCATGTGCTCTCTGGCAAACTTCAGACGGGCCTGGACATGCACTGGCTTCAGCAGCGGAACACGTCTGGCACTGCGGGATTTGATTCCCTGCCGTTGTAGTGTGTTACTGATGGTGACCTTTGTTACTTTGGTCCCAGCTCTCTGCAGGTCATTCACCAGGTCCCCCCGTGTGGTTCTGGGATCGTTGCTCACCGTTCTCATGATCATTTTGACCCCACGGGATGAGATCTTGCGTGGAGCCCCAGATCGAGGGAGATTATCAGTGGTCTTGTATGTCTTCCATTTTCTGATGATTGCTCCCACAGTTGATTTTTTCACACCAAGCTGCTTGCCTATTGTAGATTCACTCTTCCCAGTCTGGTGCAGGTCTACAATACTTTTCCTGGTGTCCTTCGAAAGCTCTTTGGTCTTGGCCATGGCGGAGTTTGGAGTCTGACTGTTTGAGGCTGTGGACAGGTGTCTTTTATACAGATGATGAGTTCAAACAGGTGCCATTCATACAGGTAACGAGTGGGGGACAGAAAAGCTTCTTACAGAAGACGTTACAGGTCTGTGAGAGCCAGAGATTTTCCTTGTTTGAGGTGACCAAATACTTATTTTCCACCCTAATTTACGAATAAATTCTTTACAAATCCTACCATGTGAATTCATGGATTTTTTTTTCACATTCTGTCTCTCACAGTTGAAGTGTACCTCTGGTGCAAATTACTGACCTCTGTCATCATTTTAAGTGGGGGAACTTGCACAATCGGTGGCTGACTACATACTTTTTTGCCCACTGTACATTTCAAATTAAAAATGCAGCCTACTTAGCCTCTAAATCACAACATACCAATGACATACCAATAAGATATCACTACAGCACAGAGAGGCAAAGACTGAAAGACTGAAAGTAAATACATTGAACAGCTGTCACTGAAAAAAACAGCATCAAAAGTGGGAGTGATTATATGAAATATAATTAAAGTGTAGTGTTCAACACCATGTAACAGCATGTAACATGAAACAACAAACTGTTGCTAGGGTTACCAACCACTGGATACAAATAAAGAGTTTTGTTCCCAAATTGCAAAGATATGACATCATGGATAGTGTCACATCATAATCATATGACTGATTATCTGTTCATCCCTTATAAATGTATTATCCTTATGTTCTGCTCTGAGGATTTCACCGTGTCTTTAAATACTTATTTCTGCCTGTTTCTTCTTATTTCACTTTCACGTTGTCATTTTGTATCTCTTTAGTATTTTATTCTTCCCCTGTGCTAATCCTCTGCTCTTCCCCAGCTTACAGGTATCCACTGTGGTTCATCCTGTGCCTGCTGAATGATGGAACAGAGCTCTATGCAAGCGTCCTGTAGGTCATCGTTCACCAGGACACTGTCAAAAAACTGCTTGTACTTTGCTTCAATCGGCTTTGATGTCTCTTCAAGCTCTGCAAAGTCTTCCTCCTAAAACGACATTATTATTATTGTCAGTTTTAAATAACATTCATGCTTTTGCTTTTCTTTTTCATAAGCAGCTGCTCTCTCTCTCTCTCTCTCTCTCTCTCTCTCTCTCTCTCTCACTCACTCACACTCACACACACATATAATTTTTTTTTTTATGCTCTTACTGAGAAAACTCTGTTGATGGCATAATTGGTGATGATTCGAGCATCTCTGCGAGTTTCCCTGAGTCTGTCTGGGCTGGGTGGTTTGATGAAAATTACATAGGGTTTAAATTTCTTTGTTCGCAACAGCTGGATGCTCTGGAAATAAAATACTATATTAACACCAAAGCTTTTTCAATCATATGCCAACAAAAAGCTTCACAGAAAACTTAGAGACTGTTCAGAATACATGAAATAAGTGAATCTGTGTTACATGAGACTCACATGGGGCTCGGCGTCAATGATACACATCCGCCCTCGTTTTAGCACCTCATCAATGGCATCAGTGCTAATTCCATACAGCTGACCTTTACTCTCCCCATATTCCAAAAATCTGAACACATGTACACACACACATTCATACATCCACACGTGCAAAAACAGCATACAATTATAGTTAAATAAATAATAAACTTATATAATTCCCTAAAATTTGAACAAAAAGCCCCAAAAATCATGACAATCAACACCAAGAACATTAGCAAAATTTATAGTAAAGGAATAAAATCTTGCCTGTGGTTGCAGACCATGTACTCAAACAGTTCTTTGGTAACAAAGTGGTACTCTCTACCGTTCTGCTCCCCTGCTCTGATTGAGCGAGTGGTGTCTAGAAGAACAGACCAATCAGAACGTTTATATTAATAATTAGTCACAGTGAAAACAGCAGTATAAATATTAGGGGTGCAACGATACTCGTATCGATATTGAACCGTTCGATACAGTGCTTTCAGTTCTGTACGCATATGTATCGAACAATACAAAATTATTTAATTTATTTTTTCAACTTTTCTTCTGACGATGCTGTCTGTGTTGAGAGCTCAGTGGATCTGCGTTAGACTACTCCGCCTAGGTTGCACTGTCGAGCGCAGATCCACTGAGCGCTGCACAAGCTAGCAAGACAGAAGTTAAGCTCGTTGCAACATGGCAAATTTAACCTCCCCCACCCTCATTCATATCTGGCGTTTGGAACTATTTTGGTCTTCATGTGACGTATGACCCTGAAGGTAAGCGCGTCATGGACAAAAGTAAAACAGTATGTCGGATGTGCCATGCAATGCTCAATTACATGGGTGGGAACCACTGCGTTAGTGCAGTTAGCTTGTTAACGTGTTGACGCCGTCCAGCCCCACGCACGGGGCGATCCGCGGTAGCTCGTTAACGGAGATTTGGCGTGTTGTGACGTTAACGTCATTTCAGATTAACGCTGACAGCACTAGTGGGAACACAATGAATATGACTGCACATTTACTCCGACATCATCCTAGTGCAAAGACAAGTGGAAGCAGACAAAAACAACAAGCACGCATGCTACAAACTTTACCCGAGTCATTTAGACAGAAGTTAGCACATGATTCTCCTTATGGGGACCTGATATGTTTAATATGCTGCTGAGAATATAGCCCAGAAGAAGCGTATAGTATAGCTTTTATTTTGGAAAGAGCCATTCCTCTGTAATAAACTCTCTTTTCCAAAGATGAGTGATTTCTCGATCAGATAGATTTATTATTTTATCCCTTTGTTGTTCCAGTAACATTAAATTTAAAAACTGTACATTTGAGTTAAAATATATATTTATAATTTTAATAAATGACAAATTAAAAAAGCATGAACATTTTTTTGTATCGAAAAAATACCGAACCGTGAATTTTGTGTATCGTTGCACCCCTAATAATTATGTAAAGCAGGTAAAATCACTTTCATGACTTTACTACCTCCTCCGCTATTGAGCTAAATATTTTTTTTTCAAGAGTGTCAAAGCCAGTAAGTCATGCTTCTTATCTGGAAGTCACAAGACACTTCTCATAAGTAATTATACCAAACTGGGCTCAACTGCAAACCAACAGGTGACTTCAAATCTCACAACCATCCTCACACACAGTCCATGATAATATTCCAGATGTTTAAAAACAAACAAAACAAAAACATATATTTCTTTTTTTTTAAATGTAGAGCCCTCTTTTTATTGTCATTTAAAATGAGAAGAACAGGTTCATTTGATTTCATTAGGAAAACCTCACACGTGTTAAGTAAAAGGCACATACGAGGCACTGGTCCCTGGAATGTCGAAGGATTCAGTTTGATGAGTCTCTTCCTAAGTTCATTTACTCCAACTCCTGAAGCACCTGTGCAGAAGAACAAATAATGAACTGGTAGGAATCTCCTTCAGACTTCCAAAGATATACATACAGAGACGGACAAGAATGCTGGAGAATAAACTTTTTCAAACAAGGAGAAAACAGCAGGTGCTGTTACAGTAGAAGTGAAACAATTTCAAACATTCTCCTGATACAAGGATGAGACCAGTGTGTTGAACAGTACATAAAGTAAAGCATTATTTATTGTATGTATTATAATTAGATAAGTACTTAATTCAAAGGACTACTGTAGTTATGCCAGCAATTCAGTATTCAAGAAACCAGTGAAAAATCTAAGCATACAGAGAGGCTTCTATTACAGAGGGTCTCAAGATCAATTGATAATCTCAGATTTTGTTAATCTTTATTCTGTTCAGCAATTTTGTGCTGCAGTTGTCTTTTGACATGAGGTGGGAGGTCTATTTGAAACACTTTACCGACATTCCATAATTTCAGGGTCAGCTGGGAGGCAGTGATTGATTTCTCATGGAAGCATTCATGTGTTATTAATGCAGTTATTCATCTCACCAACGAGGATGATGAGGCGGTGGTTCTCCTGAGGAGGGCGCTGGTACAAAACCACTTCCTCATAGGGGGTGGACAAAGCATTGGTGTTGGGGGAGCAGGTGGTGCACGACTGTCGTCGCTTCCTGTAGGAAGTCCTCTTCCAGACACGGAAACTTCGACGGAAACCAGCTGGTGAGGTTAAAGAGCACTTTTAGTTTCACTTAATAAACTTGACACACTTCTCACACACACTTCTCCTTATAAGGTGAACGTTACCAAAGTTTAGAGACAGCAGTAAAATGATTTATTATTGATAATATATATTTTCTATAGATATGATTTCATTAGATTGTAGGAATTTATTATTAAATAATAACTTGTCTTATTAAATCCATCCTTCAGTATAGATTTTATTATCAGTGCTACCCACTTAATGACTACTTAAATACTACCTAATTATCTGAATAGCATATATGTCTTACCCAGGTAGATTCCATCAGTAACATCAGATTCAGCTTCATCTGAAGGAAAGAAACATTCAAACTCCTAGATTTATCACCAGGCAGTACATTTCTTCTTTTTATTAAGTACAGAAACAAGTAAGCATTTATTTTTATATGTATTTACTACATTTTATTTTTTGTTTGTAAGCCTGACCTTAATTTTCATGGTCATATTAAAAATGCACCTAAATTACCGCCATTTAAAATTTTCATTAAAATAATTTTATCGAATTATGACTCGGAATAAACAAGTACATATACAAAAAGAGTCTACGCTGTGGGACTGTTTTGATCATGCGGACTGGGAAATGTTTCACGTGGCTGCTAATGATATTGATGAGTACACAGATTCAGTCTGCGGATTCATCAGAAAATGCGTGGAAGATGTCGTCCCATCCAGAACAGTTAAATCCTTCCCAAATCAAAAACCCTGGAGATGTTCGCGCGAACACTATGTCTGAGGAGGATGTGCAGAAGTGCTTCAGGAGGGTGAACGCACGCAAAGCTACTGGTCCGGACGGGATTCCTGGCCGCGTCCTCAATAAGTTCCAGTAGTACAAGTTCAACAAGGTCCGCGTCAGGTGTTGAGGAACCAGGGCACCCTGACGAGAAGTGGGCTACTGGAACAAGAAGGCATCGGTGGGCAAGAGACAAAAACAAGGCGTTGTTGGAATGCTACTACGCAAGTAACCCTGGCGGAAGGGGTTAGATGAATAGGATGAGGGACCTATGGATTCTTCGATACCCAACATCTACACGGCGAAACAACTAGTAGCTCAGTGTTCCAACATTCGAAAGAAGGGACTGCTCTCACAGCTAGAGATTGATGAGGTACAACATAAATTCTACGGCAAGGGGGAACCAGGACGCCAGGTCAGGGGGCCACTCGAGATTGGGTACCATGCCCCAAGTGCGATAGGAGAAGGATCGTTGAGTGCGAGATGAACTGACCTGAAAGATAGGATCATGGCCAAGCTTGAAACCTGGACCCCCCATAGCCGGTTACCAAGATTACGTGAAGTACCCTCAGAAGGTCTGCTAGATGATGTTAATGCAGCACTACGGACGATACCTACAGCCATGATTACCGACACTAACAAGCTGATCTACAATATGGCAGCAGTGATCAGCGAGATGCTTGGCTACAAGTTGAACAGCCACAAGGGGCAGTACCCTCCATGGAGAAGGAGGCTAGAGGCTAAGATCAAAGTAGCACGGAGGGAGGTTAGCCAACTATCGGAGATGCAGAAAGGCGCAATGAGGAAGGTGCCTAAGAAGTACAGGAAACTGTCCATACCGGAGGCCTTGGAAACTGCCAAGCAAAGACTCACAGCCTTGGCCAGCCACTTGAGGAGGTACACCAGAGAGATAGAAGGCAGGAGAATAAACCAGCTGTTCTCCACTAGAGATGGCACGATACCACTTTTTTATGTCCGATACCGATATCATAAATTTTGATATCTGCCGATACCGATATGAATCTGATATAGTGTTTTTTAATCAATAAAACTGTTTTTTTAATATCTTGCTGCATTTTGTATAAGTTCATACTCAAGTTTAAATAAACAACAACACTAAAGCTATTCTGTTATACCTGTATGTAAAAAATACAACAAAATATTTCATAGTTCAGCAATACTGATCAATCTAATAAACTTAAACCTACTCCATCCTCCCTATTCTGGTATTTTAAAGAGTACTTAGTAGAAATATTAAGCAACCTAACTAATAGGGTTGCAAACTCCCAGCAAAAAAAATAGGGAACCACCCCCCACCCTCCATCTCATGATGCTTAATCGACTTAATCAACTTTAATTTGATGCAGGTTAGAAAAAAAATGCACAGAAATCAATTATTTTTCAAGAATAATTAAATAGATTCAACATCTTTCTTCTACAGAATTGCAGACTGCACAAATGGTATCTTCCCAAAGGAAAAGGTAGTATAGCTTATTAGGGTATATTAGACTTAATAGTTACTATATACAGTAATGGACTTCTATATATTTTACACAAGATTACAACTTTGGGTGTAAGATTCAGATAATTATTCATTAAAAGGCAGTCGCTCCATATATCAGTTGTTAAGCTTAACACTGGAATGCTTTACAAACATTCAGAGACGAACTTACACACTTGCTTTACTTCTCTCTGGGATCACTTCATCGGAGATGAAATTCTGGTTTTGTAGCGAGGCTACAAATACACATAGCCGCTCTATCACGTGAACACACTGCTCCGACATGCTACGGTTATGAGTCGAGTTACGCCGTGTTGCAAGTTTTGTGAGGTGCTTTTCTGATATTTAATGGATCGGATTACATTTTTTATTTCTCTCCGATATCCGATCCAGTAATTTAGGTCAGTATCGGACTGATACCGATACTATCGGATCGGTCCATCTCTCTTCTCCACAGAACCAGCAAAGGTGTACTCTCAGTGGCAAGGGAACAATAAGAGAACAGCACCACCAAGTCTGGAGACGGAGCAATACTGGAAGAGCATATAGAAGAAGGACGCAACCCATAACGGCAATGCTCAGTGGCTAGTGGATCTGAAGGCAGACCACAGCGACCTCCCCGAACAGGGTCCAGTAACCATCACAGTGGCAGATATCCAAGAAAGGGTCTCCAGTATTAAGAGTTGGACAGCACCAGGCCCTGACATGGTTCACGCCTACTGGCTGAAGAAGCTGACTGCACTCCACAAGCGCCTGGCAGCACAAATGAACCAGCTGCTAGTTGACGAGAGACACCCGGAATGGCTAACTGAAGGCTGGACAGTCCTGATCCTCAAGGACCCCCAGAAGGCACCGGTCCCCTCCAACTACCGACCAATAACCTGCCTCAGCACCATGTGGAAGCTCCTGTCAGGCATCATAGTGGCTAAGATGAACAGGCACATGGGTCAACACATAAGCGGGGCACAGAAAGGGATGGACAAGAATACCAGAGGCACAAAACAACAGCTACTGGCAGACCAAGCAGTCAGCTGAGACTGCAGGACCAGACTGACCAACCTGTCCTGCCTGGATTGATTACAAGAAGGCCTATGACTCAATGCCCCACACCTGGATCCTGGAATGCCTAGAACTATATAAGATTAACCGGACCCTGAGAGCCTTCATCAGGAACTCAATGGGGATGTGGCGGACAACACTGGAGGCCAACCTCAAGCCCATAGCACAAGTCACCATCAAGTGCGGGATCTACCAAAGAGATGCTCTGTCCCCACTGTTGTTCTGCATAGGCCTGAACCCCCTCAGAGAGATAAATGACAAGACTGGCTATGGATACCGACTACGGAATGGAGCAGTTGTCAGCCACCTCCTGTACATGGATGACATCAAGCTGTATGCCAAGAGTGAACGAGACATTGATTCACTGATCCACACCACCAGGATATACAGCAATGACATCGGAATGTCGTTCGGCTGGAGAAGTGTAGTCGGATGGTAACAAAGAGAGGGAAGGTAGTCAGAATGGAGGGGATCAAACTACCAGAAGGCAACATTGCCGACATAGAGGACAGTTACAAGTACCTGGGGATCCCACAGGTGAATGGGAACCATGAAGAGGCCGCTAGGAAAGCTGCAACCACCAAGTACATGCAGAGGGTCAGGCAAGTCCTGAGGAATCAGCTGAATGGTAATAACAAGATCCGGGCTATCAACACCTACGCCCTGCCCGTGATCAGGTACCCTGCTGGCATAATAAGTTGGCCAAAGGTGGAGATAGAAGCCACTAACATCAAGACAAGAAAGCTCCTTACCATGCATGGAGGGTTTCACCCCAAGTCCAGCACCCTGAGGCTGTACGCTAAGCGGAAGGAAGGGGGCCGGGGACTGGTGAGTGTCAGCACCACAGTCCAGGATGAGACAAGGAACATCCACGAATACATCACGAAGATGGCCCCAACTGACCGAGTGCTCAATGAATACCTCAGGCAGCAGAAACCCAAGAAAGTGGAGGAAGGCGAGGAACCATCATGGAATGACAGGCCCCTGCACGGTATGTACCACCGGCAGGTAGAGAAGGTGGCTGATATCCAGAAATCCTACCAGTGGCTGGACAAAGCTGGACTGAAAGACAGCACAGAGGCACTAATCATGGCAGCACAGGAACAAGCACTAAGCGCAAGATCCATTGAGGCTGGGGTCTATCACACCAGGCAAGACCCCAGGTGCGGGCTGTGTAAAGATGCTCCAGAGACAATCCAGCACATAACAGCAGGGTGTAAGATGCTAGCAGGCAAGGCATACATGGAACGCCATAACCAAGTGGCCGGCATAGTGTACAGGAACATCTGTGCCGAGTATAACCTGGAAGTCCCGAGGTCAAAATGGGAGATGCCCCCAAGGGTGATGGAGAATGACCAAGCTAAGATCCTGTGGGACTTCCAGATACAGACATAGTGGTGGTAGACAAACATGAGAAGACGGCCATAGTGATCGATGTAGCGGTTCCGAATGACAGCAACATCAGGAAGAAGGAACACGAGAAGCTCGAGAAATACCAAGGGCTCAGAGAAGAGCTCAAGAAGATGTGGAGGGTGAAGGTGACGGTGGTCCCCGTGGTAATCGGAGCACTAGGTGCGGTGACTCCCAAGCTAGGCGAGTGGCTCCAGCAGATCCCGGGAACAACATCGGAGATCTCTGTCCAGAAGAGCGCAGTCCTGGGAACAGCTAAAATACTGCGCAGGACCCTCAAGCTCCCAGGCCTCTGGTAGAGGACCCGAGCTTGAAGGATTGACTGCCCACAGGGGCGAGTGGGGATTTTTTTTTTTTATATTATACATATATTTTTTTGTTTGTTTGTTTTAAATAATTTATCTTTTCAACTTCATGTGTAAAGAATTTGTTGTTTGGTTGTCTGTCACTCTAAAGTATTGATGAGAAACTCAATAGACATAAATATGAGAAAAACCCCCACTAAGAAATAGAAAGGAACAGCAATGAGTGTCATGCAATCAAAAGGTTGCACTTTTTACACATTCATCACTGGACAGACTTACCTACCAAAATTTATTTCCTCCAGATCTGAAAAAAAAAAAAAAATAGTGACATTCAATGGGTTGTTGAATAATGCATAGCTTTCGTATATAAAAACTAAATATTTAAAATATATATGAATATGTATTTATTATGTTCACCTGTTATTGCATGTTTCTCATCAGAATTTGCAGGATTTTCCTCTGGAACAAAATAACAGAAAAGTTAGTTAAAGCTTATTTTCACATACATGTAGCTGGGTTTAACCCTCCTGCCATCCTTTAAAAAACTCACACCCATCACCCTAGGGACCATTCTCAGCCACGCCATAAAAAGACCATATATCCATATTTTATTCCACTTTAAATTAGCCAACCTTGTAAAACTACTTCTCCCTGAAATATTCATGTAAAGTTTTAATTATATTTTCGTTGTTTTAACCCTTCAAATCCCAGTGTTATTACATGAGCGCCCTGTGTTATAAGCCCCAAAAACCAAAAAACGAAACTAAATATTTCCACAAAAAACCAGTTGAAGTAATATGTGATTGTCATTATAAGTAGGCCTTTAGATGGACCAAAGATTGGCACCAACATACATTTTGACCTGCCATTATTTTTTTTGCATTTTTTTTGCAATTTAAAAATTAAAACTTCAAGGCCCTGAGTCTTCATTGACATCCAAGAAAAGAAGAAAAAATAAAATCATATGATGATAATTTGGGGTTGAAAAATAGCGTTTATAATGGAAGTCAATGGGCAGAAAATGGTCCCCAGGGTGATGGGTGTGGGGATTTCTGCTGCTCAGCCATTTTAGGCTGATTTAAGGAATTCACACTGGAATATTAACATTGACAGGTAAAAACTATCCTGTGGCAAGTTTGGTTATATTCCACTGAACACAGTGGAAATGGCAGCCATTTAACACATAGCAGTGGCACAAAAAGGTCCCAAGAAGGCAGGAAGGTTAAATACACCAACAAAGACAACATACTGTATGGCTGAAAGGCACAAAAAACTATGTTTGGTTGAAAGTGTTAATGTGACAGACTGTAACACAACATAACACACTTCAGTTACTGTGAAAGGAGCAGCCTGGCATGATCTTAGCTCTTGTTTCTACCTTTGAGATCTCTCAGAAGATGAAATAAGCAGCTGCAGAAGCAGCTTAATTAACACTGTAGTTCAATTGGTGATTCATGTGTGCGAATGGTTGTATTTCTCTCTTTGGTAGATTGGTGACCTGTGGATAGATTTCTCATAGAATTCTCATCCTATGAAAGCTGTGATTGACTCTGGATAAGTATGCATGCATGGATAGCTGGTTTTGACTACAAGATATTCCCTAACATGACGAACAAGTGATGTTTGGGAGATATTGTATACCAGTAGTATAGATTATTGTTTCTGTTAATAGTCTCAGAGACCTCAATTATTATAGTTTTATTCAATGATTTTAAAAAAAGTCTTCTGTGGTTTCTTGTTTTTGTTATTGGTGGTTTGTTATTAGCCTAAGCGACACCTCTCTGTGTTAGGAATTGACTGACAGGTTAGTGCAGATAACAGTAATTAGTGCTGAATAATAATAATAAAAAAAGGTGTCATCAAAACAAGCTAACAAACAAGCACACTCAGAAAAATAAAATGAACTAAACTACGACATTAAATGACTATTATGGATGATGTTTCACATGTCACACCCACCGTTAGCAGTCAGGGTCACTAAGGGCAGCAGGGTTAACAGAAAAAATAAACAGCCGTTAAAAGCATTGCTCATTTTATGTCACAGCAGGTAGAGATTTACACACAGGTGAGAAAAAAAAACTTTTATGCACACACCGACTTAAAATAACAAATTATTTTTGTAGTGACTGACTTATCTTTCAAATATTTTAAAGACTAAAAAATACATTAAAAGTGCTTCATGTAATCACACTGGTTTGTAAAACTTTAGGCATTACTGAGAAATATCCAAGTTACAAACAACTCTGCAATAAATGTACATATAATATATAAACCATTAAATAAGCACATGTTTAATAATAACAACCATGATTCCTCACGTGGTCTGATGCAGGTATGAACCTGTAAAGGCTGACACCACCATTGTTCCCTCTGTTTACTGTAGAAAGAGAAATAAATTGTTAAATGCAACCAATGTATTAGAGTCTTAAGCTAAAATCATGGAGCCAAACTGCAAAGATATATTCTTTCTGACATTATTATAAGCTAACTTTACCTAACAGTGTTAAGGCTTTGCCATCAGTTAAATGTGCAGAATAAAAGTGATGTAGCCCTTTAAAGTTACTTAGAATTATGTTATAAATGTTTTCTTACTCTCATAATGTCAGATCTATAAACTAACCGCTTCCTCTGGCTGCGGCCTGTAAGTTCGTCACATCTTCACAGTATGTGAGTGCGTCTCACCTCTTCAGCATGCTGGCCGAGGGAATCAGACCAGCGCAGGATGTAGCACATGGCAGTTTCCTGGCTTGCCACCACTGTCCATCTGACTGGTCAACCACCTGAAGAAGGTCTCCTCTGCTGAATGCCATTCCTGCATCTGGACATGGGATGGAAAAATCCTGCAGAGGGCAGTAGTCTACCATTGCCCTCATACATACCTGGAAGACAGACAGATAAACTTTGTTTTATTGCAGATTAAAAAATCAATTAATCAAAAAGTGAAACATTCACAGATGTACTGAGGGAAATCATGTTTTTAAACCTGGAACACCAGCCTGGAAAATAACAATCAGTGAATCATGTCAGTAATTGTACAGGGATTTTCCTGCTCATAAGTAAGTTTAATGTCAACAAAATGTGCTTTTAATAAAGTGATACTGGAGGTAAAGTGATAAAGTGTGTGTTTCTTACTGGTGTCTGGCTGAGGATGGCCTGAGATGGATTTGGAATGATTTTAAACAGGATAGTGCCTTGGGAATTGGCCTGACAGGGAAAGTCATACACAAGAAGTATACATGGTGAGAATTATTTTTAATAATCAAATGTACACGCTTTCACCAAGCATGTTGTCATACTATCATTTATACATATTATTAATACTATAAAGCTTGTGTTTAACATTTTCGTTTTCTTTTTTTTTCTTTTCTTTTCTTTTTTTTTTTTTTTTACTTTAAATGGCTTTTGAATGAGGTGGTAAAAACTGCCTTTAATATTTCTAAAATGTATACAATAGCATTGATAATAGTATTTTCTTTTAAATAATGTTTTTCTTATTTTTAGCAGATGCTGATAGCATACCAGTATATGGATGACCTGTTCTGGTTCCAGGCCCACCACTGGGTTTCCATTTACCTCCACTAATAGGTCTCCAGGATGTAGAAGTCCTGATACAGGCAAAAACCCATATTTATTAAGACATATTATTGCTAGGCGTGATGTTTTCATCTCTCACACACAGACATAAGCAAAAATGCACATGCAACACACACACACACACACACACACACACACACACACACACACACACACACACACACACACACACACACACACACACACATTTTCATATCTTAGTGAGGACATCTCATTGACATACTGCTTTCTTTAACCCTCAGCCTAAACCTAACCATAACCTAATTGTAACCCTGACACTAAAACCACATTCACCTTCAAACTCGGACGGACATTTTGTTATAAGCGACTGTATAAGTATAGTGGCATGTCAATTTTCTGTCCTCACAAAGCTGTCTAAACATGTAACACACACACACACACACACACACACACACACACACACACACACACACACACACACACACACACACACACACACACACACACACACTTAAAATACTTGTATACCACTGCGGTCAGCCAATCCTCCATGAATCACCCGGGCAATAGAGATATCTCCCGTCGCCTCATCCTTTCTTATAGTTGCACCCTAACAGATAGAGAGTTGTTCAAAATTTAACAACAAAGTAAAAAGCAAGCAAAAATAGTGACAAGAGATCTTAAGGCAAAGGCAAAATGTTTTCTAAGATTAGCAAATGGAAAATTTTGACTAAATTAATTTTTAAAAGTACACGATTTTAAAAGTAAATAATAAATACTTTGTTTAAACACATTTTCTCTTCATGAGATCCTCATTAAAAAATCAGCAAATTAAGTAAAAGCTCTTCTTGTACGCCAGTTATTATTATTATTTTTTTTATAAGGCCTTCCATTTTTGTGCCATTTTGTGAGGAATATCAATATACACACTAACATAATACACCCAGCAGCTGAACATACATTCAACTCAAAGCCACACAGTTTAGTGCTGGTGGTAGATCAAAGTTAAATAGATAACTAAAGGGTTTTTTTCTTTATATTTTAATGCTTGGGCATTTGATATTAACTCATTTTGCATTACATCAAAATATCATGGGGACTCTAAAGGTAAACACTATCAACACAATACCATGTCCACTACAGGCCATTGCTAGAAGCAAACTGGTAGCAAGGGCTCATGAAAATTAAGGATAACTTTAGTAGTCCTGCAAATTTGCTACCATAGTTTTGGGAAATGAAAATGCTAAATTATTTAAAAAAATGCCAATTACATAAGCTCCAACCAGGCGCTAAAACAGTGCTCATGAAAATTAATTTTGATGTTTCTATATGTGGAATAATGTAAAACTTCTTAGGTGTTTCCACAGGGTTTTATTGCTGTATTTGATGTGCAATAGATACCACGTAAATATACAAACAATAAGTCAAGATGAATGCAGTTCGACATGTACAAAATAATCCATAACAAATATTATTAAAAATAAATTTAACCCTAAACACTTTCCTCCTTTTTTGCTCAATGTATATATTCAGACCATCATAGTCAAGAACCCAAAATAATAAATCAGAGCTGATGAAAAAAATGAAAGCTGTCATACATTTTAAGAATAGTTGGACTAGATGACGAAAATAAGACAGAAAGAAATTGCTTTGTACCTTTATATTGTTTGCTTTTGTTCCTTTGAGTGATTGTTTGAAAAATCGAAAAAGTCTTCAAATTAAAAAAAAAAAGTCCATATGTTGTTGTAGCTGATATTTCTTTTTAGACTAAAACATTAGGTATTTTTGTCACTGTCACAGCTTTTCCAGTACAAATGCTGGAAAGAGATGAAAAGCTTTGTTTTTAGTCTAGTTACTCTTTCTTCTTCTTCTTCTTTGTTTTTAAGCAGCCTGTACTCTTACAGTCTTGTTGGTCCTCCAGAGGAGCTCTTGAAATGGTTCCAGTGTTGAACCTCACTTGTCCATTATTACCACCCCTACCTGCCCTCTGAGGAGCTGCCACCATCCTTTTGGATCCACCATTAATTTGTGTTGGACTCCTAGATCTTGTAAAGTCGTCTGCACAAGAACTTGTGGATGAAGAAGAGGAGAAAGTAGTGGAAGAAGATGGTGAGAGTGGGCCTGGGTATGGTATTGGAGATTTGCGGACAAGTTTTGGAGATAATGAGGAGACCCTTGGAGGAGGTGAGGGTGGATATTGTTGTGTCTTTGTCTGTGAAGGAGATGACTCGAGGTGTTTTTTGGTTACGATTAGCCCCTGAAGCTTGTCCACCACCTCGGCAAGCAGGTTAAGTGCCTGGGCGTTCTCTTCCACGCTGTCTGTGATCATCTCTGATGCTGCCACCATCCTCTCACCAAGTTGGCGTACATCCTGACTATTGTGTTCAATACTGCTGGCCACCATCTGAACAGTGGACCTAAGCTCTTCCACACTGCACTGTTTCTTGAGTTCAGCAGGCTGATTATGGTGTCTTGATTGCTGCTGCTGCGCATTTTGTTTACGTTTTGATATGTTCTGGCATTCATTGTGACGAGGAGCTGTAGCGTAGTGGAACATTAATGGATGATTTAAAGACTCTTCCTGATGTGTGTTATGAGGTCTGGTTTGAGTGGTTTGACAACCATCTCTTATGGAGATAGTGCTGACCCCTTGTTCCTGAGTACTCCTTCTAGCTGCAGGACTAGAAGGAGCAGTGCGAGATCTAAGAGGGTTCATGCCACGACAAGAGGAGGTCCTTCCAGGTGTGGGGATATTTTTTGACTGTCCTCCTGTAGAATTTTTTTTGTACAACACAGGAGAGTTGGGAAGGCTAAAACTGTAAGCTGGGATTGGAGGAGGTGGGTATGCGTAGTCATCACTGCTCTCTCTGGTTGAAGCACCATCTTTCCCATTGGGTTTGAGTTCCTCTGAAAATGAACCACCAAATAAATTTGCAGTTCAAGAGAACAGAAAGACATTAGCAAACTATGTCTGAAAAGAAATGTAATGGCAGGAAAGCCCAAAAGACTTATAGACTGCCAGATGATGGCAGGTTCATGAAGAAATGAACACTTAGTTGCACTGAGGAATGACACCAAGATAGATGAAGTGGTTGTTGCCTTTCATTGCCATTGCTAGACATATGAAAATATTTGCCCAGAAAGTACCAAATACTAGAATGATTAGATACAAGAAAGAATGAATCCTCGATTATGATTAGTGAAGGTACTGATGGATGGCCTGCGTTTCTATGATATGTTGCCATTGTTTTTTATATTTGATGGCTTAAATACAGACAAAGAATGATCAAATGAAAATGGTCAGATGATTGGTGATTGTATGGACTGTCATCATCTGTTCTTCCTCCTCTTACCAGTGCAGGTAGCAGGGTTCAAAACAGAGGGAGCTGACTGATTGAGTCCTTTGTTCCCAAGTTTTACAGTTGGTGAACACAAATAGCAACTTCCTGTGGATTCATAGCGAGGGAGAAAGGGGTGGGACCTGCCGTCTTTATGAACAAGGGGAAGCTTTGCTTCACTTTCGGGCACTCTGAGCTCCTCCCCTGACTGAGCTCTTCTTGCAGGGATGAGGCGTTCCAATGTAAAGCGGTGCAGGCTGCTCCAGCGGCTGTGAATTTCTCCTACACTCCTTCTACACTCTTCTCCACTCTTAATGAATGAAAGATGAGAAACTTTGAGTTTTTAGGGTTTATTAGAACATTTTAAAGTTAACATAATGTAATTTATATTTAAGCAATTTAAGACTTAACTACTTTATGACTAATCTGAGGGCACCTTGCAAGGCTACCTTCAGATTTGTCATCGAATCTATGAAGTCAACAAGCCATCTTGTTGACTTCATAGATTCTGTTTAACAAAAGTGATCATTTCTGCATCCCTTTCTTACAGGAATATATTACTAATTTGTTTGGTTTGTTTGAAAATGTAATCACTCTCTGGATTGTGCTTATAAGCAATGTTTTTTGTCATTTTTCTTTCAGAGAGTTTTGGACGACATAGATATTGAGACTAATAACGCCATGTAAATAGAAAGCTAAGCTACCTTAGCTTATCTAAAACAAAAAACAAGGACAAAAAATGACAAAAACACATTTATGTATATTTATAGGTTTCTATAGCTGACACGAACGAAACTGTATTTCTGAGCAAAAGTTTACATTTATGAGGAAAATGCTTATGTCTTACCAGAGGCTGGTTGTTCTTTACAAGACACACAATCCTCATTGCCTCCTCATCCTCTGGTATTTCATCAGGCAGAGGGGGTAAGACAGGCTCATAGTCTGACTGTGCAACACTGTCATGAGATGACAAGAGAGCCTGATATACAGAGAGATAGATAATCAGTAATGGGTAACCAGAAACTTCAAATATAAGTTATAAGTTAACCTCTGGGTGGTCTTGGGTCGATTTGTGCCATTTTTCATTGTTCGTATACACGCCATTTGCACTGTGTTGAACGGAATATAGCCAACTTTTCCAAAAAAAAGTCTGGTTACATATATTTCAAAATTCCAGTCTGACTCCCTTAAATTAGCTTCAGTGGCTGAGCTTCAGATAAACTTACACTATTGGTCCTAGTGGTCGATTTGTGCCCCATTGAAACCCATTATAAACGCTATTTCCCATTCCACGGTCATTACAACCAAATAATGGGCCATCTTCCGAATGTTGGTGGTACTCGGGAGTCCGGGCCTTGGAATTGTATCTTTTGGGAAATATTTGATTTCTTTGTTTTTTGGGGCTAAAAAAACAGTGCGGCCATGTGACGAAACCGGGATATAAAGGGTTAAAATCCGTGAAATGTAATTAAAACTTGATATGAATATTTCAAGGAGAAGTAGGTCTAAAAGATTGGCTAATTTAAAGTGGAAAAAAATATTAATATATAGATATTTTATGGCACTTTTCATGGCGTGGTCGATTTGTGGCTCTAAGCCCAATAGTGTATGCATTTTTCTAGGACCCCCCAGAGGTTAAGAAAGGCATGCCATGATGAACATGGATTCTAAAATGAATCTATAAAACGAATCTATATATATATATATATTAGGGGTGCAACGATATTCGTATCGATATTGAACCGTTCGATACAGTGCTTTCGGTTCGGTACGCATATGTATCGAACAATACAACATTTGTAATTTATTTTATCAATTTTCCTTCTGACGATGCTGTCTGTGTTGAGCGCTCAGTGAATCTGTGTTCGACTACTCCGCCTAGGCTGCACTGTCGAGCGCAGATCCACTGAGCGCTCAACACAGACAGCATAGTCAGAAGGAAGAGAGCAGGGCAAGCTAGCGAGACAGAAGTTAAGCTCTACTTGCAACAGGCAAATTGAACCTCATTCAGATCTGGCGTTTGGAATTATTTTGGTTTTCATGTGACGTATGACCCTGAAGGTAAGCGAGTCATGGACTAAAGTAAAACAGTATGTTGGATGTGCCATGCAATGCTCAATTACATTGGTGTGAACTAGTGTGTTAGCGCAGTTAGCTCGTTAACGTGCTTGCCGTCTAGCCCCATGCACGGAGCGATCGGCGGTAGCTCGTTAACGGAGATTTGCCGTGTTGTGGCGTTAAGGTCATTTCAACGAGATTAACCTGAAAGCACTAGTGGGAACACAACGAATATGACTGCACATTTACGCCGACATCATCCTAGTGCAAAGACAAAAACAACAAGCATGCTACTAACTTTAGCCGAGTCATTTAGACAGCTGTTAGCACGTGATTCTCCTTATGCTGCTGAGAATATAGCCCAGAAGAAGCGGATAGTATAGCTTTTATTTTGGAAAGAGCCATTTCTCTGTAATAAACTCTCTTTTCCAAAGATGAGTGATTCCTCAATCAGATACAGGGCTTGCAATATCGCTAGCCCGACGTCCCGGAGCTAGCGATTTTTTCAGTCGGGCTACCAAAATCTATCTCTTCCCTGCCCATCGGGCTATTGTAGGAAAAATATATGTCAATGCTTTTGCATTCTTTCAGAAATGTAGCTGGGTAATTATGTCATTGGCATCGGTGAGTCACTGTCAATATGTGACATATTGAAGTCGCGTTTGAATTTGCGCTTGTTTTTTTGCTTTCACTTTGCAATCGTGCGAACTGTGTATAGAGAGCGACAGCACTGATCTGTGAGTGATGATAATTTGTGCACCAATTCCTCTGACATCGTCTTATTAATCGTTAGCTTACTATGCAAACATGACAAGTGAAATCTCCCGCAGCTTAAACATGTGAGAGGTTGATCGCGCAGAGAATCGCTGAGCTTACGTGAGTGAGCGTGTAAAAGCATTTCAGTTCTGCTGAGCCAAATAAGACAGGTCAGGGTGAAGAAGTGACAGCCAAAGAAAAGCTTACCACAAAACGGAGAAGTTATGACAAATCAGACTATAAGGCAAAAAGAAAGTGCAGCTTTATGGTTTCATGGACAAAAGAATTTCTGTGGCTGCAATATGATGAGCTAAATAACCAGGGCTGCACATAAGTGGTCCGCAGGTGCGCATTCGCTGTCAAAATAAAAAACACGCACAAGGGTTAGGGTTAAATTTAAAAACTGTACTTTTGAGTTAAAATATATATTTATAATTTTAATAAATGACAAATTAAAAATGCATGAACATTTTTTTGTATCGAAAAAATATCGAACCGTGACACCAAAGTATCGAACCGAACCGTGAATTTTGTGTATCGTTGCACCCCTAATACAGTGGGGCAAAAAAGTATTTAGTCAGCCACCGATTGTGCAAGTTCCCCCACCTAAAATGATGACAGAGGTCAGTAATTTGCACCAGAGGTACACTTCAACTGTGAGAGACAGAATGTGAAAAAAAAATCCATGAATCCACATGGTAGGATTTGTAAAGAATTTATTCGTAAATCAGGGTGGAAAATAAGTATTTGGTCAATAACAAAAATACAACTCAATACTTTGTAACATAACCTTTGTTGGCAATAACAGAGGTCAAACGTTTACTATAGGTCTTTACCAGGTTTGCACACACAGTAGCTGGTATTTTGGCCCATTCCTCCATGCAGATCTTCTCGAGAGCAGTGATGTTTTGGGGCTGTCGCCGAGCAACACGGACTTTCAACTCCCGCCACAGATTTTCTATGGGGTTGAGGTCTGGAGACTGGCTAGGCCACTCCAGGACTTTCAAATGCTTCTTACGGAGCCACTCCTTTGTTGCCCGGGTGGTGTGTTTTGGATCATTGTCATGTTGGAAAACCCAGCCTCGTTTCATCTTCAAAGTTCTCACTGATGGAAGGAGGTTTTGGCTCAAAATCTCACGATACATGGCCCCATTCATTCTGTCCTTAACACGGATCAGTCGTCCTGTCCCCTTGGCAGAAAAACAGCCCCATAGCATGATGTTTCCACCCCCATGCTTCACAGTAGGTATGGTGTTCTTGGGATGCAACTCAGTATTCTTCTTCCTCCAAACACGACGAGTTGAGTTTATACCAAAAAGTTCTACTTTGGTTTCATCTGACCACATGACATTCTCCCAATCCTCTGCTGTATCATCCATGTGCTCTCTGGCAAACTTCAGACGGGCCTGGACATGCACTGGCTTCAGCAGCGGAACACGTCTGGCACTGCGGGATTTGATTCCCTGCCGTTGTAGTGTGTTACTGATGGTGACCTTTGTTACTTTGGTCCCAGCTCTCTGCAGGTCATTCACCAGGTCCCCCCGTGTGGTTCTGGGATCTTTGCTCACCGTTCTCATGATCAGTTTGACCCCACGGGATGAGATCTTGCGTGGAGCCCCAGATCGAGGGAGATTATCAGTGGTCTTGTATGTCTTCCATTTTCTGATGATTGCTCCCACAGTTGATTTTTTCACAACCAAGCTGCTTGCCTATTGTAGATTCACTCTTCCCAGTCTGGTGCAGGTCTACAATACTTTTCCTGGTGTCCTTCGAAAGCTCTTTGGTCTTGGCCATGGCGGAGTTTGGAGTCTGACTGTTTGAGGCTGTGGACAGGTGTCTTTTATACAGATGATGAGTTCAAACAGGTGCCATTCATACAGGTAACGAGTGGGGGACAGAAAAGCTTCTTACAGAAGACGTTACAGGTCTGTGAGAGCCAGAGATTTTCCATGTTTGAGGTGACCAAATACTTATTTTCCACCCTGATTTACGAATAAATTCTTTACAAATCCTACCATGTGGATTCATGGATTTTTTTTTCACATTCTGTCTCTCACAGTTGAAGTGTACCTCTGGTGCAAATTACTGACCTCTGTCATCATTTTAAATGGGGGAACTTGCACAATCGGTGGCTGACTAAATACTTTTTTGCCCCACTGTATATATATATCTATCTATCTATCTATCTA
The DNA here is from genome assembly GCF_963969265.1 of Rhamphochromis sp. 'chilingali'. Lineage (NCBI taxonomy): Eukaryota > Metazoa > Chordata > Actinopteri > Cichliformes > Cichlidae > Rhamphochromis > Rhamphochromis sp. 'chilingali'. The sequence continues at coordinate 30,528,652 of NC_137941.1, read as the reverse complement.
TATATATCTATATATCTATATCTATCTATCTATCTATCTATCTATCTATCTATCTATCTATATATATATATATATATATTAGGGGTGCAACAATACTCGTATCGATATTGAACCGTTCGATACAGTGCTTTCGGTTCGGTACGCATATGTATCGAACAATACAAAATTTTTAATTTATTTTATCAACTTTTCTTCTGACGATGCTGTCTGTGTTGAGCGCTCAGTGGATCTGCACTCAGCAGTGCAGCCTAGGCGGAGTAGTCGAACGCAGATTCACTGAGCCCAGGGCAAGCTCGCGAGACACAAGTTAAGCTCTCATTGCAACATAGCAAATTTAACCTCCCCCACCCTCATTCAGATCTGGCGTTTGGAACTATTTTGGTTTTCATGTGACGTATGACCCTGAAGGTAAGCGCGTCATGGACAAAAGTAAAATAGTATGTCGGATGTGCCACGCAATGCTCAATTACATGGGTGGGAACTACTGCGTTAGCGCAGTTAGCTCGTTAATGTGTTGGTTGTCCAGCCCCACGCACGGGGCGATCCGCGGTAGCTCGTTAACGGAGATTTGGTGTGTTGTGGCGTTAAGGTCATTTCAACGAGATTAACGCTGACAGCACTAGTAGGAACACAATGAATATGACTGCACATTTACACCGACATCATCCTAGTGCAAAGACAAGTGGAAGCAGACAAAAACAACAAGCACGCATGCTACAAACTTTACCCGAGTCATTTAGACAGAAGTTAGCACATGATTCTCCTTATGGGGACCTGATATGTTTAATATGCTGCTGAAAGTATACCCCAGAAGAAGTGTATAGAATCGCTTTTATTTTGGAAAGAGCCATTTCTCTGTAATAAACTCTCTTTTCCAAAGATGAGTGATTTCTCGATCAGATAGATTTATTTTTTTTATTACTTTGTTGTTTCAGCAACATTAAATTTAAAAACTGTACTTTTGAGTTAAAATATATATTTATAATTTTAATAAATGACAAATTAAAAAAGCATGAACATTTTTTTTTGTATCAAGAAATATCGAACCGTGACACCAAAGTATCGAACCAAACCAAACCATGAATTTTGTGTATCATTGCACCCCTAATATATATATATATATATATATGTATATATATATATGTGTGTGTGTGTATGTACCTGGATATGAGGTGAGCTCAGGAGGCTGCACAACTCTCTAGCTGGAGCTGAAGGCTTTTGAGCTGTCAGTATTGCAGTTATGACCTAATGAAAAATTAAGAAGATTCCTGAATCAGATGTTAAATTACATTATACTCGAAAGACAGAATACCAGACATATGTAAAAGGAAAGCAAGAGACCTAAAAACACTGATTTCTATGGAAATATTTCCAGAAGAAACTTTAGATCCAGACATAATTTTAATGACTTTAACCACCTACGACCCGAACTCTTCCAGAGCATGCATTTTAATTTCTCTTTGATATTTGGGCATATTGGGACCCGATGAATGTAAAAACAAAGGATTACCAGTTTTTTGTTTTACCCTATTTTTGTTTCTAAGAAAAATGAGAGCCACATATGAGGATATCCATTTAAAATTTCGTAAGAACAGTAGCAGCATAATGTCCTCATAAGTGGATATCAGGCCCTTGTAGAGCAAAATTGAGTATTTTGGTCTAAATAACCCAAAGTGTGATGTCCTAATATGTGGACGCCAGGTCCTAGGAGGTTAAAATGACTTATCACAGTCATCTGGTCACTTGATCCACATCCTCTAAAAACTTTTTCAAAAAGGAAAGGTTTAAATCTAAATGTAAATGTAGAGAGGGTGTCTCCTGTTGTGCTTTGTATTATTTACAGAAAGCAGACATGTTCTGGTTGGTTTCTGTATTGATTACATTATCAGGCTTACTTAGTTTTAATTTTGTTACCTTTTGCAAGATGCAGAATTAAAATTCCAATTGAATCAGCTGTGATAAGGTGATATTTTACAGAACACTAATGACTGATATTTAGGGATCTAAATATTTCGTCTATGGCTGCTTGTTTGTTGTGTTGTATATATACACACCTCATGTGAGAGTCCTGCAGCATAAGGCAAAACGGGGCTTGGTGTCAGTCTCTGGAACTTTAACAGGCACTCATAAATCTGGAGACAAAGCACCAAATGATAACTTTTAGTTTGCAGACAGATGGTAGGTGTGTGTCTTTTACTCAGGACCTTTGAATCATGTACCTTCAGCAGGGCACAAAGCCACGGTGCACTCAGTAGTTCATGCAAAAGCTGAGCACCATTAATGTTCCTGCTAACAGCTTGGTCAACATCCTTCACCACACTGGATAATACCACACTGACACCTGAACAAATGATGACATAGGGAATTAGGGAAGACACAGGGAATTCTTGGTAAATGGACTGGTAGTTATGCACCACCTTTCTACACAGCTGAGCGCTCAAAGCACTTGCAACTAATTCATCAAATTACACACACAATCATATGGCACTTATGCCTATGCAGCAGTTCAGGAAGTGCAAACTGGACTCCAACCAGCTGCTGACCTTCTACCACTTCATTGAGAGCCTGCTGACATATATCACAGTATGGTACGGCAGCTGCACTAAGGCGGATAGAGTGAGGCTTTAGAGTGTAGTCAAGGCAGCACAGAAGATAAATAATCGTACAAATAAAATATTTGCTTAAACAAACTGGAGATACTGCTATCCAATACAGATGCTGAAGTGATCCATACATAGCTAATTCAAGTTGGTTAGCTTGGGGAACAAATTTGCATTGTCTGAAATGTTGACATTAAAATGTGGTTCGAGTGCTTAGAGTAAAACCACATTTCCATATTACTTTATTTCACATTGGTACAATAATATCAGTGGAGAAAGTTTTTTAGTAATTGAAAAATAAAAGTGCTCTCATATTGTCCAAATTTGGTTTGATTACTGTATTGTTCCAGTGTTTGCTTAACTGTCTCTTTATCTTTCACTTGGTATTGTCAGAAATAGTTAGAATTGGGGCATTAAAACTGGGGTACGCATGATTAATTACACTGTGACTGACAGATTCCAATGAATGTCTTTAATATAATTGTCTTTAATATCACAGCAGATGTTTGAGGTTTCACATTTCTCCTGAGCAGAAGGTGAAAAGCCGACAGAACCAGACAGGATTAACATTATAGAGAAGCCCTGACCCTTCTTTTATAATAAGTCTTTTCAAGTAAGCACCTACTCATGACTGAGACACATGAATTCAAGTCTACTGAATTTGTCTGTATACGTGTATGTGCTTCTCACCATCCTCCATTGCTTGTTTCATGGTAATTGTTCAGAAGAGAATGAAAGGGTTATTCCACTGAAAAGATATGGAGAAAGAAATAAAAAACAGATTTATGTAACAACCTCATTTTTTACATATTAAAAATAAAACAAATCTAGATAATTTAACAATCTTTAGTTAGTACCCATGTCATTATTAAACATAATTCAATTCATGTTGTGTGTGACTATCATCTTGTTTTATTACAACAGACAAAGAAAGATGACACATTTACATTTTCATTCCAAAAGCATTTCACCTTAGGCAGAATATCAGGTTGATCTTCATGTTTTCAAGGCATAAAAACACTCAAAATTACTACTTGGTATGGATATAATCTTCAGAGTTTGGAAGTTATGGCTGATAACCATGATTTTCATTCAAAATTGATCAACAACAGATCTTGATGCCCTGGACAATTTGACTGCAGCTGGATAAAATGAGTAGTTTTTAAGTTAATTGTACTTCAAAGTTAAGAGTCTGTAACTTTTGAGAGATCATAGCAAAGTCTTACTATTATGATTAAATGTTATGGCTGTAGAAAATAGGTGTATCTTTATACCATGTTGTAATACACATTCTACCTCAAATGGTGTCCAAATAACTAACTTAAATCATGCTGTGATTGTTTTTGTTTGTTTTTTTATTGTGTAGTTTTGGTCGTTATTAGGGGTTACTTTGAATAAATACATAAAATGAATATTTTACAAATAAAATGTTAATGTTAAAATTTATTTTAAAAAAAAGAACAACAAATGATCAAAATTGCAGAGCAATGTTTAAAAATTATGTTCCTTTGAACAGCAGAGAGGGAAACAATGAATGAAGTGAATGTTTTAAATGCAGCTTATCCTACTTTAGAACTTCCTGTTACAGCAGCAGGTTACTAAATGTGGACTAATTTCAGGTTACGGCTATTCTTCAGCTGCTTATCTCGGCTCAACTTCCGTTTCCACTTACACTGTCCGGGAAGAGCTTCCATTAGTCACGAAACCTTGGGTTCTGTGAAACTCGTTACACAGTTTCATGGAACTTCTTTTAGACTATTTCTGTTGGTGTCGCTTATCAATCATGTAAGATAAATATTATCATTTAAAAAATAAATTGAATCCAGACCTATATACACCAGGGAGAACTTTGTTGCTATGCTATTGTATATAAAATATGCAATATTTTATTGTGTCTACATTATCGCCAGGAGGGTCCCATAGTGGATGGCAGCATTTATTAGTATTTCTTTGTGATTATTCTGTATGTGCGTAAATCCTTCATCCCTCATCCCTCAAGTTCTTGGTATTTCAAATGCTGTGCTACTAAGCAAACACAAAAAGGCATATAAAAAGTACAGTGAGCAAATAGGCACTCAGCTTATTTGCTCATCAGCTGTAAGTAAAGCCCCATAGAGCAAGCAGGAAGGCTGTATATGCTTAGTCTGATTTTTTTTTTAATCAATTGCACTACAAGAGTCAGAAGTGTCAAAAAAGGTAAACTCACATTCCCTTCCTGTGGTCCAATTGTTCAGTGTGGGATTTCTCAGTTGAAAGGAACCAGTAGGGCGAGTGTGTCAGAAGCAGTCAACGCCAACAACATGAATGTGAGTTTACTACCAAACCTGAACTGACACTAATCCTCTCTGACCCGACTTAATCCACCAACCACCAATCTCCCTCTCTCACTCCCTTGCGCTGTCTCCTGCTCCCCCTTCTCTCTTCCCTGTTTGCTGACTTTTGCAATATTTTAAAAAAACATTTCGTTATCAGCTTGAAGTTTTTATCGCTAACCCTGTCAGTGTTCCCATGTCCACTTTTATTCTAGTTCCTGCTTTCTCGTTGTATTCTTCAGCCATCCTCATCAACTCACTCTCTCATTCACTTTAAGTAAGTCATCAAATCACAAAGCTTCTTAACTCTTCACTGCTTTTAGCCCCCCCCCCCCCCCCACACACACACACAGTATAATCACACATGTTTGTATAGCTGTCTTTGTGAGAACCCTTTGTGGCATAATGCATTACCCTGCCCTTTATCTTAATCTTCCCTTAATTCCAAATCAAAGCCTAAGACAGAGCCCAAAGCCTCAAATAGCCGTGACAAGCGGCAGGTTTGTCACGATGTGAAGATCAACAAAATGATCCTTTATCTTTAATGTCCTCATAAGCGGAACATTGGTCTTGATTCTCACAATAACTGTTGGCACATACAAACAGCAGGTCAGCAAGCCAACCAGAATCAGAGTGGCAGCAAAGAATAACAGTACTTCTGGTGCATTAAATCCCACTGCAACATCTGGGTGAGGCCAGCCTGTGTCTGCTTTGTGTATGTGTGTGTTGGGGGTTATTGCAGGGTAATGGTCACTGGGTCACCTCCTCCAGGATTATTCTGCTTTCTGAAGGATCAGTGGTAGACAAAAACACAAAGAAAGAGAGAGGACATATAACAAAAACAGATGCAAGAAAACATGGAAAAGTAGTACCATGTTTTTCCAGCAATTCTTTCTCAATATCTGACCAGCTACAGTTCTTTGCAAAATTCACATAACAATACGTGATCAAGTGATAAATTAAGTGATAAATTAGGAATATAGATTTCGTGTCATGACTAGGATAAAGGGAGATTATTAGGGCCATATAAGGGCCTCTGTGATTTTGACTCAGTGGGTGTGGTCTTGCTGTCTTTCCAGTCTTAGACGCTGCCCTTCTTTACAGCTGATTCTATTTAGCAATTAGGCCGGAGTGCTTAAGTCCAAGGAGAAAAGCATTCCCGTACCAGAGGAACTTTTTGCTTTGCATGCTGTTAGGTGGATGTGTGACTGTTTATGCTTACTCTGTGAAAAGTTTGATCATTTAACCTTCTCAACTTACTCCATTGTTTAGTAGCTAACTTATGTGTTTTCTTGCTTTTGATGGTTTTGAAAACTCTGTTTTCAGATGTTTATAGAAAGGGAATGCTACACAGTAGTGAATATGGCCCTGTCCCAAATTCCTTGAGACTTGTTGCTGCCATCAAATTCAAAATGAGCTAATATTTTTCATGAAATTTTGGTTAGCACTGTTGCCTCACAGCTAGAATTTCCTGACTTCAATTCCAACATCAGGCCGGGGTCATTCTGTGTGGAGTTTGCATGTTCTTCCCGTGTTTATGAGGGTCCTCTCCGGGTATTCCGGCTTCCTTCCACAGTCCCAAGACATGCAGTTAGTGGGGTTAGGTTAATTGGAAACTCAAAATTAGGTGTGGGTGTGAATGGTTGTCTGTGTCTATTTGTTAGCACTGCATCTTGCCTTAAGACAGCTGGGATAGCCCCACCCCAATAAAAATATAGGGTTAATTTGGGGGGGGGGGGGTCTAATAAGCCTGTATCTTATTTTGAATAAAAGATGGGGTTATTAGACTTACAAATCATTGCATTCTGTTTTATTTACATTGCCTTATAATTATTTTCATTTTGCATGAATGCTTGTGAATCTCCACAATATTTTTATAGTGGACAAAGATATTACTTTTGTTATTTCCTGAAAATGTATTGCTTATGTATTTTTAAAATAGTCATTATTAGCTAGAAACATTCAAGACGGATGGTCCAGATGGGCCTGGGCCCCCTTGCCCAGGTGGGTTCCAGGGTATGGGGGTGTCTACTGGGTCAGCCGGGGAGCTGGCCCCAGGGAGGGGCCTCCCTTCCTTCCCTCCCCATCTCCAGCTGCTTCCCTCTTCCCGCTCCACCACAATCACCCACACATGCAGGGCCTTGGGGTAAAGGTGTGTGGAGATGAGGGAAATATTTTACTGCTACTATTCATAACCATCATCATTTCATCAAAGCATTTATTGAAGCTGTTGGCATTATGTTAAAACTTGTATTACAGGTGTTATCATAATCACATATTAACATTTTCATTACAGGTGCAGTTATAATCATTTTATACACACATTGCAGGATTGTGCTTCTAGAGAGTTGATGTTCGGTCTATTAAAGTTCTTAAGCTTCGCGTGGCGTGACTGTCCAGGCGATCAATGGTGTAAGTGACTTGGAGCAATAGAAGGTTCAAAGCATGCACGCTTACAAGCACACATGAAAGTATTGATTCCAGGCCAAAGGCCTGAGATACATTTTGCTTCTAACTGCCTTTTAGCTTGCCTAGTAACAGGTGACAGAAGACAAGTCAAGAAAAGGACAAGCCCTCAGGGACCATTTAGGCTTGCAACTTATTGCCTTGTATGGAAGGTGTGATAGAAAAAGGAACTTCTTTGTCTAATTTTAGGGGTTTAAGATTGACCATTTACTATAACTGATGCATATTATGTTCATTTGTGACGCATGAAGGGGCGTAACCCTGATGAATGAAACCATTGTGAATAGACCTTTTCGGGGAAGATCGATGCTGGTGTGGCAGTATACATCTTCCCACGCGTGTACTCAATAAATCATTGTTTGACTGAACTTTTCTGGGCCTCTGTTGGTTTGTTCCATTGCTCAACATTTTCGAACCCACAACAGGTATGTCACCAGGGTGCAGGGGAGGCATCCCCCCCTCTGTCCCCTTCTGGCTGCCTGTGCCTCAATTTTATCCCACAACTTAGACATTCACATTACTCACACTCTCATTACACATACATATAGGACCTTGGGGGTGGGCATCCAGAAGACCATCAGGATGTACAACCTCACCCCTGGCGTCGTTGCCCACCTTTCAATTTTTAAATACACGTATATATTGAGGGCTATCAGGAGGGGCTATGCGCTTACCTGCTGCTCTCTGGCAGGTAGCTCCATGCCCTCCTGGGTTTTAAATGCACCTTAGAACACACATGCATCAACACTACATATGAGCAGGCAGGCGGAGGGAGGTTTGGAGTCTTCTCACATCCCCGTTCTCTGTTGCCTGTTGGGACAGGGAGGCTGGGAGGAGTTGACCGTTTGATTGGGGTCTGGAATGTGGGGCCTCCCTGCTGCTGCGGAGTCGGGGCGGTCTGCTTCTCTCCACCCCAGGGAAGAGGGTAACACTACCTGGGTCTGGGTGCAGTTTCCCCCTCTAGGGACAAGGGTACGTAGACCCAGGGCTTAGAGTACGCTTGGGGAGTGTGATTGTGTGTACAGTGTCTATTTATGTCTGTCTCCACGTTGGGTGAGTGCTGAGTAATCGCATATGAGAGCATGAGGGTGGGAATGGATGTTTGTATCTGTGTGTGCCTGTATGTCTGTGTCTTTATGTCAGGTTGGGTATCAGACGCCAGCTCTCTAGGGACATCTCAGGCCCTCCACGGTATGGAGGCCTATCTCCCCCCACCACTCCCCCTGCCAGTGGCAGACGCCCTCAGACATCGATGAATTGGTGGTTCTTTGTGTCCGGGAATGGGCGTCCAGGTACGCACGGGCTCACTCCTGGCTTGGCAGGGCCTGAAGCCTGGGGCTCGCTCGGGCCCCTTCGGGGGGTGGGGTGCCCTCGGCCTCTGGGCCTGGGGCTCGGTCACTCTGGCACAGCTGGCTGCCGGCGGAGCTCACGGGCCTCAAAGCACACTGTGTGTGCTGTCGATCCCACGTGCTGCACAATAATATTCATTATTTAGTATTTACTGTTATATTCACATAGATTATCACGATGATGTTGTTTATTATATTGCTCTTTTTTTTGTTGCTTGTTTTCTCTTTTTTCTTTCTCAACAGGTGATCCAGGTGATTGATATATGTATTTTTTGTCTGTTTGTTTTGTTGTTTTTTGTTTTTTGCCCTTTATCACCGTTCCTCTTCCCTGCTGTTTTTCTTTCCCTACCTCTCTTTCTTTCTCCCTTTTATAAAATAATAATAAAAAAAGAAACATTCAAGACAATAAAAGTAGACAAAATAAATGAAAAAGGGAAAAGAAAATCAAAACCTTCTGCACTATAAAAGACCCACAAACACATTTTCTAAACACTAAAACCAAATTGTTTATTCTGCTAACAGTTTGGTTTCTGTCTTAAGATTTTCAGCTCTTCAGGTTTCATAGAGGTACAAACTCTTTGTAATTAACTTTAATCAATGAAATCAAAATGACCAAACAATAAAGGACAACAAGGAAAAAAGTTAAAGTGGGCATGTTTTGCAAAATAAAATTTAAATTTAAAAGCAATTGTTCACAAATTATGAAAATATATATGATATGTAAGGTACATTATGGCATAAAGATTAAATGTGACCTATATTAAGATAACTCAATGATAAAGGGTGGTACACGCAGGGTATGGCTTTGTTTTTTTGCATAAGTTTTCTGAAATCACACACACTTACTCTGAACCTCTTTTTTTCATGTAATTTAAGTCAAGTCAGAATCTTAAACTAAGCTATATACAATGGACTTACAAAGGCTGTTACCAGTGTCATGTAATACTAAACAGTGGTCTATTTACAATTTAAGAAAAATGTTTTAATAAAGCCTCCATAGCTTCCACTTATCACAAGTAACTGATAATGATTAAAAGAAAAAGTCAACATCTTTTGATATGAAGTGTAACAAGAATTCTGTTACGGATCTTTGATAGTTTGAATCCATAAAGTAAAGGATTCATAACTGGAGGAATAAAGAGAACAGCTATAGCGACAAAGTTTTGAAAACTTTGAGGTACATCATTTGATGCAAATCGCATGTGCATCAAATCAGAAATCACAATTACAAAAAAAGTAACCAAAGAGATCAAATGGGGCACACATGTCTGCATAAACTTTGCCTTGTCCTTTTTTGATTGCACACATGATTTAACAAGATAGATGTAAGTCCAAACAATAAAAATCCAGTGAAATATGTAAATTGAAAGCGTAGCATATGCAAAGGCACTATTGACAAGAGTGTCCATGCCAGGGCAGGCAACTTTAACAATCAGCCAATTAACACAGAAGAGTCTCTGAATGTCTGTACCACAGAATATCAGCCTGTCTGTCAGCATAATGTTAATGGAGAAAATGCAGAAAGGTGTTAACCAAGAGAAGCATACTAGTTTGGAGAGCTTCTTTTTTGTCATAACAGAGTGGTATTGAAGTGGTTGGCATATGGCCAAATACCTGTCATAAGCCATGACTGCAAGAATAGATGTGTCACTGCAAACAAAAGAGTACATTACAAATGCCTGACAAAGACATTCACTATAAGAGATGACCTGTGAAGATGAAAGGAGGTCAATGAGGAACTTGGGGTAGAAACCTGTGCTTCCATAAAGCCCATTAATGCAACACACACATACTAAAATATACATAGGTTCATGTAAGCTTTCATCTAAGACAATAATCATGATGACTGTGACATTAAGAAATACAATTGCAAAGTAACACACTAGAGTGGCAGAAAAGAAAGCAGCTCTGTAATTAGCTGTCTCATTGAATGCTAACAGATTAAAAATTCTCACTGTAGAAACATTATCCATAATGTCAATTAAAAACTCTGCTTCTTAACTTGCCACAACGTAATACTATTCCGAGCTACCACCTAAAAAGTTAAAGTGGATCATTTGTCGTGTGTTGCGGCTGCATTCCTGAAACTATGTCTCCTTTCAGAACCACATATTAATATCCTAGCTGACACACTGGGGATTCTGATCATAGGCTTGTTTGTAGACTGCAGATTGCTAAGGGAGAGGCCAGCCACACTTCAGAGAAAGCTCATTCCCACTGCTAATATCCACAATCATGTTCTTTTGGTCATTTCCCCAAAATTTGTGACCATAGGTGAGGGTAGGGATGTAGATCAACTGGTAAATCGAGAGCTTCGCTTTTACGCTTAGCTTTCTCTTCACCACGACGGACCAGCAGAGCATTACTGCAACCAAAGCACCAAATCATCTGTCAATCTCCCGATCCCTTCGACTCTCTCTTGTGAACAAGACCCCGAGATACTTAAACTCCTCCACTTGGGGCAGCAACTCGGCACTGACCCAGACTGGGCTTTCCAACCTTTTCTGGCTGAGGACCATGGCCTTAGACTTGGACATGCTAATTCTCATTCCCACTACTTCACACTTGGTTGCAAATCGCTCCAGTGGAAGCTGAAGGCCACCACCTAGAGCCAGCAGAACCACATCATATGTAAATAGAAGTGACAAGGTTCTGAGACCACCCAAGCGGAAGCCTTTCACCACTTGGTTACGCCTAGAAATTACACCCATAAAAATTATGAACAGTATCTGTTAATTCCTCCTGTAGAGTGATGGGCCTACAGGACGAATTAATATTTTATTATTTATTATATTAGGATTCTTCCATGGTGTCGTTTCCGTTTTCTTCTTTTTGAGATTATGGTTTATACATTATTCTAAAATGTAGTTCATCTCCCTGGTTTTGGTTCTTGTTTTGTTTAGTATTTGTCGCGGTCCTGGGACGTTCATCCAGTTTCCTGGCTTTATTCATATCCTTGTGTTTAGTTTTAGTCATGGTAGTGTGCTGTGCCTCCACTGTGTCCCTGTTGCTTATGTAGTCTCTCTCTTGTGCATGTTAAGTTCTGTTTCTGTGTTAATTGATCTGTTTCCCTGTCGTGTCTCTCGCTCCCCCCTGTTCTTTGTATTTAGTCATTCCACATCTTAGAGTGTGTCTCTTGGTTCCTGTTTTATTTTCGTAGTCCTTTGTCCTGTGTTCATTGTATTTAGTTTAACTTCTTCCCTATGTTTTCTGGTCTGATTAGTCCCAACTGTGTTCCTGCCTGTCTCCCATCCCTTTGTTATCCTGCATGTGTATTTAAGTCTTCGGTCTCCCTCTGTTCATTGTTGCATTCTCCCTGTTAGCTGTATTTTCTGCCGAGGGCATCCCACCCCCCGAAGGGGCCCGAACAAGCCCCAGGCTCCAGGCCCTGACAAGCAGCCACCAGGAGTGAGCCAGTGCGTACCTGGACCCCCATCCCCAGACACAAAGAACCACCAATGCACCGATGACTGAGGGTGTCTGCCACTGGCAGGGGGAGTGGTGGAGGGAGATAGGCCTCCATACCATGGAGGGCCTGAGATGTCCCTAGAGAGCTGGCGTCTGATACCCAACCTGACATTTAGACACAGACAAACAGGCACACACAGATACAACCATCCATTCCCACCCTCATGCTCTCATATGCAATTACTCAGCACTCACCCAACGTGGAGACAGACATAAACAGACACTGTACACACAATCACACTCCCCAAGCGTACTTTATACCCCAGGTCTAGGTACCCTTGCCCCTAGAGGGGGAAACTGCACCCAGACTCAGGTGGTGTTACCCTCTTCCCTGGGGTGGAGAGAAGCAGACCTCCCCGACTCCGCAGCAGCAGGGAAGCCCCACATTCCAGACTCAATCGGACAGCAAACTCCCCCCCCCCCCACCAGGTAACAGAGAACGGGAGTGTGTGAAGACTCTGTGTTTTCTTCTGTTAGTTGTGTGTTCTCCCGGCATGTCATGCCATGTCATGTTATGTCATGTTATGTCACGTCCAGTTGTTAGTTCTAGTATCTTTTGTTAGTGTCCTTAGTGTTCACCTCTTTTTGTTTTAGTTTGTTTTTTCAACAATAAAGCTGTCGCTTTCAGTTACGTTTTTGTGTCCGAGACTTGCGTTTGGGTCCAACCCCTGCCTGTCACACAGCTCACCATAATACATGGCTGTTTTAAGGGAGTCCAGCAAAATAATAATTTTACTATACAGTATAAACCACATGTGTTTATTTACGATAAAACTACAGTGAAATTACTGCAATTTCCTGAGAATACTGGATCCTGATTCACATTTTAAAATCTCTTTGGGCATACATGAAGTGGTCAAGACTCGTTCAGACTTTTTTGACTATCATAATGATGTGACAAAACTCACATCTTCTCCCCTGATACTTTCTGGTTAAGTTAACATAATATTTTTCAGTTTTACTGATCTTTAGTATGAGGTTACCCTACCAGCACCAGCCCTCTAGAAAGGAACTGCAAGGTTCATGAGACTGAAAGTCATAAAAAACATGAAACGCTGAATGTAATTTATACACAACCTGTAAGAAGAATGATTTATTAATTCTGAAAGAGATGTTGGCTGTAGACCTGTGGAAAGTCTACATTTAAAATATAAGATTCACTCTCTTCTGAAAATCAGAAACATTTACTTGACTCCTTAAACTTTTGGTGCATTTGCATCATTACTTGTTTTATGAAAGAGAAAACTACTATTATAAACAGTACGTTTATTGTTGTTGTTGAAGAGCTTGTATTTGTGAGAGTTAATACCAAGCTGCATTTTAATTGCTCTCTAGAGGCAAAAGACATAATGACCTGTTGACCACCACAAATTCTCTGTTATAAAAACCCAAAGGTGTACTGAATGGTTATTATAAAACAACACATTAGATCAATACCACTGGATCCCTGTAATTACAGAGGTAAATGGGAGAACATCCCATGAGCTCACTGTTGCCACTGGGTCATAATTAGAGGTTTAGAGACTGGCTGTAGTCAGGCCACTCCTCTGAGGCCTGGCCTGTTGTTTTCCACAGTGCAAGTGAGATAGATGCAAAGGCACAGTATAGGTCATTAATGACTCATTAAGGTATGCTTACATCACCAGGGGGCAGCTTTGTGTAGCCAAATGTTAAAGTCATGAAGTCGCCTTAAGGGGGCATGTTGATATTATGAAGTAAATAATATTATTATGAGTAAGTAAGTATTATAAGTAAATTGCATCATACAGTTTGAAGTAACTTTTTTCATTCTCCTAAGGCGAGTGCGCATGTACACACACACACACACACACACACACACACACACACACACACACACACACACACACACACACACACACACACACACACAAGAATGAATGAAAATATGAATATTTTGATTTCCTAAATGTCACAGTTGTACAGTAATAACTCCGATAGTGTTATCAGTTCATCAGTGGCAAACGGGGAAAGGAGAAGAAAGTAGTTGCGAAACAAATACATCAAAAGAGTATTGATTATTAATCGCGAAGCTCTGAGAGCTTGGTAATATTCTACTTTGCTATGCATGTGTTTGAGGAGATTTTACAGGCAGAGATCCTTAACATCACTGTATCCACAGAATGGCCTACAGGTAAGACTTAATCACACAAGGAGAAAAATGAAAATGAAAGCCGTTGACACAATGACCTACTCGTGGATCGTGGAATACATAGAATGCTAAGAGCCTTCAATTCAGTGGGGATGTGGCAAACAACACTAAAGGCCAACTTCAAGCTAGAGCAAGTTCTGAATAGTCAGTTGAATGGGAAGAACAACATCTGGCCAATCAACACCTGCACCCTGCCGGCAGTGTTGGGGAGTAATGGAATACATGTACCGGCGTTACGTATTTAAGATACAAAATATGAGTAACTGTATTCCATTACAGTTACCGTTTAAAAAGGTGGTATTCAGAATACAGTTACCTTATTGAAATAAATGGATTACACGGCGGTCTTTCCCTGTTTCATATATTAGGCTATGCCCTCTCTATTTTTGGTAATTCCACGCCAGTGGAAACCCAAAGAAAGCACGCATTAAGAGGCTCTAATGCCTCTGAATCTCGCGCCCCATGTCACCTGTACTTGCGGCCGCCTAATGACTTGAAGAAATATTTTTTAAAATTATTATTCAAAATAATTTAATACGAAGGCAATAGGCAGAGTGTTGCAGACATAGCCCTAAAGAAGGTAGTCTCATGGGCAGTGTAGTCCATGCTGCAGGGAGAATGGACTGCCATACCTGTTATGTTTCTGTGAGCGAGGGAGGGAGAAGAAGGAGAGTCGAAAAGTACGAGTTGTCACCGACCAGAAACGGGAGATGGAGATGTGAATATAATAATAACCACTGCCACCAAAAGGTTTTTGGCTATGACCCCGACATGGAACCCGACATATTAGCCAGAGGTCCCTTTACTACGGTTTGGAGCTGCTGACCTGTTTTATATATGCGCGGAATAGTTTTATATACTAGATTGCTGCAAAAAGTGCAGCCTTACCTAATTTTACTCATTTTATATTGAGATTTGAAAATCTAGTTGGTATTGATATGGCGAGTAACCTTCAGTATTAGTAATAAATCACACAGCAATAGTACATTCGTGTAGTTGTAAAAAGCATGATAATATATTAAGTAATCCAAAGTATTCAGAATACGTTACTCTCGTTGAGTAACGTAACGGAATACGTTACAAAATACATTTTGGGCCATGTATTCTGTAATTTGTAGTGGAATACATTTTTAAAGTAACCTTCCCAACACTGTCTGCTGGTGATCAAATACCCTGCTGGGATAATAAGCTAGCCAAAAAAGGAAATAGAAGCCACTAACATCAAGACAAGAAAGCTCCTTCTCCTGATTTAATGTCCACAACTCACAGCTGCTTATTGAATACCTCAGGGAGCAGAAACCCAAGAAAGAAGAGGAGCAAGGAGAAGGACCATCATTGACGGACAGGCCCCTGCATGTTATGTATCTATTCATCTTCCTGACCAATGCAAGATCCTTCACAAAGAAAATGGAGGAGCTACAATCACAACCTACTATAACAGATTTGTCTATGAGTGTCGTTTACTGATTGTAACTGAATCCTGGATCCTGGCTCCATCCTGGCTCCATCAAAACATCCCAAATGCCTCAATGCCTCTGGTCCTATTCTGCCAGGACCAGAGGAAGAATAACCTGAACCAGAAGCTGCTGCTGGCCTTCTACCACCCCTCAGTAGAGTGCGTGGTCTCCTACTCCCTGGGTGTTTGGTACAAAGGGGCCACTACTGAGAACAGGAAAGCTGTGCAGAGGATAATTACACTGCAAAAACAGTTGTCCCACGTTATAGTGAGGGACAACTGTACACCCTTTAATGGAAACTGTATTCCCTGATAATGTGCAACATAATGTTCCCTGAATTACAGATATACTAGAAAACAATATAATAGAAAAAAAGAATAAGAAACATAAAAAAGACCAAGTACTATACTATGTACAGATGGTTACTTTATACAATAAAATACTCCAAGATTCTCCTTATCTCTTTATATTTTTCTGTGTCCGTAACAGCCTACTGATAAAGGAGGTGCTCTGGGCCTCCACAGTCTCATGCATGGGCTGAGTGTGCACAATGGGCAAAGCTTGGCTTCTCCTTTCACCCACCTCCTCTATGAGATCTATGGGAGTGGTCAGGACAGAGGTGGCGCTCTTTACCAGTCTATCAGTCTGTTTCCTGTCCCTCTCTGTGCTACCACCTCCAGGGCAGATAACAAAATAAAAGGTAGCAGAAGCCTTCAAAGTGTCATAAACGGTCCTCAGCAATGTCCTGCATAACCCAAAATACCTCAGCTTGCCCAGCAGATGGAACTTGTTAAGGTGAACACCCAGGAATTTGTATGTGTCGACCACATCAATATCCAAACTATGGATGTTCACTGGTGCGATGGATGGTGGTTGGTTGAGTTTACACCAGATGATGAAGTCGGTGATGATCTTCCTATACTCTAGATCGTTCCCCTCAGACATCCATCAATGACTGTATCATCAGAGAATTTCTGGAGGTGGCAGTTAGGAAGGGAGAAACAAAAACATGACTCTCACAGTGCTTCCAGTACTCTCCAGGTGTGACAGTGATCTGTGCAGGAGGTACATGACTGCATCATTCACCCCAATACTAGGATAGTAAGCGACCAGCAGGGGATCCAGCAGTTTACTCACCAGAGTTGTGAGATGTTTGAGAATTAACCTCTCCAGGTTCTTCAGGGTATACTACACGATTAACATACTATCTCCCTTTAAGAATTTCCACATTTCCATAAGACCTGGATTTGTAAGCAAGCCCATGGTACAGACGCCCATGGTGAATCTTCTATCAGGAGAATATCAATAGTGACACTATTCAGACAGTTCTTTATATAAAACAGGAGAGTGGTTGTGTAGTTCTCTATGTTTTCTTGTGTAAAGAGATCACAGTAATACCCCTTTTCAATCAGTACATACAGTACTCGGATCAGCTCAAGGCAACTCAACTTGACTCAGCTTGTTTAAATTTAAATTGAGTACCACCGAGTGGGGTCATAAAAGCGATGTCGCCAAATGTCCCCTGACATCATATATATGCGACACGAACGCCACAAGAAAAGAAGGAAGTCGAGCTGATGGTATACCTCGACTTCCAAACTGGATCTGCTGGGGATGAGTTGGAATCAAACAAATTCCAACTTATTTGTTTGATTTCTGAGCATTCTGGCACTTATGATGTAAATACTGGGCAGTGGTTGTTTATGGAGAGACTTCTTTAGTCTGTTTGTATTCTGACTCTGTAGCCCTGCTTCTGTTTCCTTGTCTCTAATAATGTTGGTCACTTTCATAAGTTATGTCAGAGTTTGATCCACCATGTTATATAATTTAGAAAATATCTAATTAGCAATGGCTTTCAATAACCTGGATTTAAAAAACAACAACAACGAAAAAAACAACAACACTGCTTAACACTGTCAGTCATGGACTGATGTCCACAGCACCAGGACCTCAATCTTACTGGTTTAGGATGCCCTTCAAGAAGCCTGGAGAACTATTCCTGAAGACTATTTAAAGAAATTCAGTAAAAATTGCTCAAAAGAGTTCAAGCTGTGTTGAACACATATTGACTTTCAAGCTTGTTAGAATTGTATTCAGTATTTTTTTGCCTTCAATTCATCATTCAACATAATCATTCTCCAGCAAGTCATTCACTAACTGGATCTGCTGGGGATCAGCACCTCACTCTTTAACTGGCTACTAAATTTTCTGACAGGAAGACAGGAGACAGTACAGGTCGACAGCAACACCTCATGCACTAGAATGCTGAACACGTGTGTTGAGACCCTTGTTTTCACTCTGGTGACCCATGACTGCACACCATCACACAGCTCCAACCTATTCATCAAATTTGCAAGTGACACAACTAAAACTCACACCTTGCACACCCCACTAACCATGAATGGTGCTGCTGTGGAGAGGGTTAGCGGCACAAAGTTCCTAGGTGTGCACATCTCAAAAGATCTCTCCTAGCCAAAAAACACAGCATCACTGGTTAGTAACGCCCAGCAGCGACTCTACTTTCTCCACAAACTGAGGAGAGCAAGAACTTCAACCCCCATGATCAAAACCTTCTAGAGAAAGAAAGCAGCAGAGAGGATCATGGGGGCTTCGCTGGAGCTCTACCATTGCCCTTTCACTGAATCCCCCGACCCACTTGCACACAAACTCTTGCCCACAAGCACTCAGATTGTGTTGGACACTTTTGTTTATATAAGATTGAGAGGCTGCCGGACACTGGCGCCACCGGGCCCTCTGACCACCACCCGTAGGCAACGGGTGAAGTGTCTTGCCCAAGGACACAACGACCAAGACTGTTCAAGCCAGGGCTCGAACTGGCAACCTTCCGATTACAAGACGAACTCCTAAATCTTGAGCCACAATCGCACGATAATAAGCATTATGAGGCGGAGGGTGGGGGTGGCTTTTGCTGGGTGTTTAATATTTCTGCTAAGTACTCTTTAAAATACCAGATTAGAGCGGATGGTGTAGGTTTAAGTTTATTAGACTGATCAGTATTGCTGAATAAAGAAATATTTTGGGTGCAGTGTATTTTTTAATAGCTTTAGTGTTTTGCTTTTTAAAACTTGAGTATGAACTTTCACAAAATGCAGCAAGATATAAAAAAAAACCTAAAACGTTTTATTGATTATAAAATACACTGCATCGTATTCATATCAGTATCGGCTGATATCCAAAATTATGATATCAGTATTGGACATAAAAAAAAGTGGTATCGTGCCATCTCTGAAACCCGCCACCTCTCACTGAGGGCAACTCCAGACTGAGACAGAGTCCAGCTCCTCTCCAGGAGAATGGTTCCAGAGCCCAAGCCATGCATTGAGGTGAGCTCAACTATATCTGATCAGTATCTCTCAGTCTTATGCACTAATTCAGGCTCCTTCCCCACCAGAGAAGTGACGTTACATATCCCAGTTGCTATTCTTGGAAGCTGGGGATCGCTACGCCAGGGCATTGCAATATTAGTTTCAGAATTTAGTTTTTCAAAATATGTCTTAGTAAGTCTAACAAATCAATTCAGTTAGTTGATCACTGGTAATTGTTATACTATATCAAATTTTTGAGAAAGTTATCAAAGATTTTTGTGGTTTGCAAGTTTTGTTGCTGGACGGAATTTGACTGCACTGAGTCTTTTAGACTCAGATGCAAAGAGCGGCTCTTAGTTTTTTGTAATGTGAAGAACAGGGAAAAGGCTTTGTCCAGAGAGTGAAATTCCCACTGAGCTGTTGACACAATAAAGCCCATGTAAGAAGTTCCAGGTACACCTTCCCTTTCAGTTGTTATCTGTCACTATTGTGGTGTGGTCATGCAACAATAACAGTTTTTCCACTGGAGAAAATCTGTGCAGCAGCATCCCAGACAACAACTTCTATATGTTCTGCCAGGTTCATGTGACCACAGGGCCCACGCCACTGTCTGACAGATAAGTTGCTGTTATGAGTCTTTCACATTGTTCAATGCCACTAGCAGTCAGAAGGGAATAACATGAAATGGAAATCTCAAAGATAACCACGGTTCTTTGTAACTTCAGACATCTGTGACAAAGTTGAGTGGATTGTTGCTTTGCCATTCTTTTGTGGCAAAAGCCCACACTTTTCTGCTAACTTTTTCAAGTGTTCCCCTCTCCACAGTAAAAAATGTAAGAAATATAATTCTCCTAAAATGCATTAATTATTGTTTTCTTTCCACATTGCACTGTGGTTCACAATCTGATATCATATATTATAATCTGATATCATGATTTGTCTCTTTCCACTACAAGACACTTGCTTTATCCAAAACACAGTCATATTCAAAGTAATCCCAAATTGGACTCTGGCGCTTTCTCCCGACTTTTCCTGACATGATTCTGCGCGTGGACGGAGCAGCAACACAGACGACTAGAGTAACGTACTGCCACCTGCTGGCATAATAAGACAGCAAGGAAAAAATCTGGAAACTAAACTTCATTTTCACCCTTGACTATTGTATGACACGCACACATCAATGAAAACTAAACACACTTTTGCTATAAATTCAGTTACTTTTAGTTAGTTTTGTGAACACTCATTACAGTTTTAGTTAGTTTTCCTTTTTTTGTTTTTATTTTTATTTCCGTTAACGAAAATGTTTTTTCACTTCTAGTTTTCATTATTACGTTAGTTTTTGTTAACAATAATAACCTTGGTATGATGTATGATGACAGATCATACAGACAAAAATATCAACTGATGAAGTTTGGTGAAATTGTTTACATGTTCTTGAAGAACTTAATGAGTCCCATTGAGAATGGGAAGTTGTCTGATAAAACAAAGCCACAGAGCCAATTACTTCTTAGTTCGGTGCTGGAAAAGCATTACTACAATACATTAAGACTTGTCTTTTCATTTGATTTTTAATGAATACCATTTATGTCATCTAGTTGTATAGTAAATAACATTTTTGTTAATTGAATGGATGTTGAATTAAATGTAACATTGTTAACTCTAGGTGGGTTTGTAGAATTGCACAAATACAGGTATCTTTATTTTGTGATCATATTTACACTTTATATTCTGATACTCTGCTTTAATTCCACTATAGTTTTCCTTATCTGGACTCACGAAAACCTTCACGAGCCAATGTACATTTTTATTGCAGCTTTGTTAATCAACTCTGTTCTTTACAGCATGATTATCTATCCAAAGCTCTTATCTGATGTTTTGTCTGAAAAACAGATGATATCATATCCACTCTGTCTTTTCCAAGGTTTATCATATTACACCTCGGTTGGTTCAGACTTTTTACTGTTGGCAGCAATGGCATATGACAGGTATATGTCTATATGTAAACCCCTGCAATATCCAGTTATTATGAATAGAATAACTATTTATGTATGTCTGATTTTAGCTTGGCTTATACCTGCTTTTGAAACCTCAGTGATGGGTGTGTTGTATTCGAATGTCAAACTCTGTAGCTTTTCTCTGACAGGAATTTTTTGTAATAATTCACTTTACAAGCTTCAGTGTGTGCCCTCGGTCGCAATATCTATATATGGTGTGGTCATGTTGATAAGGATTGTCCTTCTACCTTTGCTTTTCATACTTTTTACATACATCAGGATTCTTAGAATATCTTACCATTGTTGTAGAGAAGTGAGGAAAAAAGCTGTAAAGACATGTTTACCCCACCTGCTGGTGTTAACCAACTTTTCCTGTTTTATTTTCTTTGATATAATTATAGTTCGACTGGATTCTGATCTATCCAAAACTCTTCGTTTGACATTGATGTTTCAGTCAATTGTATTCCATCCTCTTTTAAATCCAATCATATATGGACTCAAAATGAATGAAATTTTCAAACATATCAAAATATTGTTGTCAAGTTTAATAACACTGGTATTACTGCCCTATTATCAAATGTATGGCATATAATTTGAAATTGTAATGCAAACTAGACAATGGAGTACCTTTTCTCCGATTTTACATACTAGACAGAGGAAAAGAGATCAAATTTATAGAAATGTCATGACATTTATGTAAATGTTGATTTCTGTTCTTCTATTGATGACAACATAATGGTCATAAAACAAAGACAAACAATTTCTTAAACTGTTTCTGGTAATGTTTAAATTCTAAACATCTCATATGCCTGCATTTCACATTTTCCCTTCTATATTGTCATAGATTATTATTTACTATTGTATATTCACATAAAAATAATTTAGTAGAATGAATCAATTAGTAGAAGTCTCTCTTTGATGCTGACAAGCATGTGAATATTCATCACAGTGTCTTCTGTTTTCTCAGTTATATATATATATATATATATATATATATATATATATATATAGTTTTTTTTAATGAAAAATTCTTTTGAACTTTCCATAACTCATTATTTATAAACATAATATAGTGTATTGTATAGTGTAATGTGTAAATTCAATGCTAATTTCTAACTCTGTTAAATTTACTAAATTCTGTTTTCATGAATACCTGGATGTTAAATGTAATTGTTACACTTTGTAAAACAGAACACCCATTTTATTAAAGGTGAAATAATTTATACAGTTTTTAACTCTCAGTGATGCTGCAGTGTTCATTTGACTTTGAGACCTGAAGTTGTAACCTGCAGCAATGTTAAAGATGATCTACAGGGCTTCAAACATTCAGGAATTATAGTCACCATATAATTCACTTTTCATGGTAAACATTCATTAGATCCATCAGATATAAAGTCATTGTTGGAGCAATACACAAACGCTTATCAGAAACCGAACAAAGTGCAAATAATTTCAATAACATGTAAACACAAGGACTCAGTCCACGAATAGGAGTATTAGAATAGATGTGCTTAATCCCGCTTGTATCATAGGCCTACTAGTACAAGTGGAAATACACTAAAAATTACCTCCAAGTATTCAATACTGAGTACAGTTGAACCCCGACTTACGAAATTAATTCGTTCCCGAGGGTCTTTCAGAAGTCGAAAATTTTCGTAAGTCGAAGCACCCATCGCGCCTTTTGAGTGAATGGTAGGCTATAGGCTAATTGCTAACTGCAACAACAATACGTCGTTCAAGTGGAACAGCGAAGCTCAAGTACGAAAGCCAAGGGGGTTGTCACATGATTTGGAAGGCATTGTGGGCATTGTAGGCATTCTGGGCTCAGCCAATCAGAGACAGTGGATTTTGTTACACGGGCATTTTGCCATAACACGGGCAGAAATATTGCCGTTAAGTGCCGTCGTAACTTGAATTTTTCATTAAATGGGGTATTCCTAAGTCGGGGTTCCACTGTATTGTAAAACAAATGATTGACATCAAAAAATTAAGCAGGAAGCAGCATAAAGTCTGCTTACAATTATCTCTCATAAACTTATTTTCAGCTGTTTTAACCATTTACAGCTTTTCACATGTTAATGACTTGGTTAACGATCTAACTAGCATATCAACAGTGCGTTTCAGAGACACCCAACAACTGTACCCACACTCCGCACATCACGTGTCTGATTAGCCACATTTAGCTTACCGCCGTAAGCTAAATTATACTTTGTGAACATTATCAGTTTGGATGGCATTTTAACTCGTTAGAGATTAATTTCTTCAGCTTACCGATAACAAAGTTTTAGCCCGCCTGCTCTGTTCGGCTGTAGAAGCAAGAGACCATGAGGCCGCACCTTGACCACCTGGTCAGCTGGACTGGGACAAAAAATCGGTCAGGGCATTTTGCCTAGAGAGTGGCCACAAGGTATTATAGGAAAAACCATAAAACCTTTGGATGACAACAAATGCTGTTGTGACAGTGATGTACACTGTCTTGTTGGTATATATGTATGAGTTCTAAACAGTTTACATCACATGACAACTTAAGGACATCTTCTGGTTTCATCTTCATGTTTCCCTCTCAACAGATATCAAAACCAACATCATGAGCACAAGAAATGACAACATCAAAGAACGCAAGTATGGCGAAGCTCGCGGCTCTCCAACGGGAGATTGAGAGACCAGTGTTGGACTGTAGAACTGCTTTGAAATTCATATGAGCTGTTCGCACTAAAGTAAAAAGCACCATCACTTCATGCGGATAGCCCCTTTGGCGCCAGCTGCAAGGCTGGAGCCGAACAAAAACACCCTGATAACGACTGTGTTTAGTCTGTTCCTTCCCACTCCATACAAGGCCACCTGGGTTGGCTGGTAGACTGTTTACTTAGCCTGGCAGGGCGAACTATGGACACGCACACACACACACTTATCCCCCTCCCTTTCCAAACGCCTTCGATGCTTGTTTCCTGCGGGGGAACACGGCGGGTCTGTGTGACGCGCTGGAAGGGTAGCGCTGTGCAGGGCGGCTGCTGTGTTCGCTTCGGATTACTCCTCACCAGTGTTGGTCATGTTACTTGAAAAAAGTAATCAGTAACTAATTACTGATTACTTCCCCAAAACAGTAATCCCATTACTTTACTGATTACTTATTTTCAAAAGTAATTAATTACTTAGTTACTTTTTAAAAACACGATTTACAACCTGAATAGGTGATAAAGTGATAGATCTTTCAGTCCAATTCTACTTTTTCTACATAATCCATCATACAAAATGTAATCAAATGGAAAAGTCTCTTTTTAAAACTTGTTTTATTAGTTTTAATCTTTTAACTTTATGCATCAAGCAAAAATTTAATTATATGCAACATTCTCTGACTGGAAGAAATTTGTTTAATATTTAAACCTATTTTCTGCACATTCCAGCACATAAAATATTTTTGTGTGTTTACACTCACTCTTTCAAATAGATGCAAGTAAAACACAGCAGAAAATAAATAAAGTCAGAGACTCAGCGGTCCTGTTGCTCTATTTTCACCTGTAAAGCAGGAGTAGGGTAGGCGGAGGTTTACCCTGGTGCAGGTGTGCCGCAGCGGTCAGTGGAAGAATCCGCGAGTTTCTCTGTGAGTTTCCCATTACGTCGGAGCGCACTTGGTGCTTGCTTGGAAGTTTAGAGGTTTTTTTCGCTGTAAAAAGAAGTTTTCTTCCCACGCACAACGGACACTAATGTTTTTGTCACTTTTTATGGAATCAAACTTAAAGTAAGGTCAGTACTTCCACGCTTTAAACGCTGCATGCTCATACTCTCTCCCACACTCGATATATTATCCATTGATCTGCACACAGCTGTTGTCACGAACGTCCACTCGCTTACGTCACTGTCATGAGACATTCTCGCAAAAAAATCACGGTTTTAGTAACGCAGTAACGCAGCATTCCTACGGGAAAGTAACGGTAATCTAATTACCGTTTTTGCAATAGTAATCCCTTACTTTACTCGTTACTTGAAAAAAGTTATCAGATTACAGTAACGCGTTACTGCCCATCTCTGGTAGTAACAACCCCCTAAGCACCCTGATTTTGAATGACCAGTAGTAAAACTGTAGCAATGTTGATGGCCTTTTCCCATTCCAAATAAATTTAGACACCACAGAGTGTATATTCTTAAAGCAAGACAGAGGAGGGAGAAGTGGCAACATGAATAAAAGGAAATTAAGACATGACAGTATGTTCATTTTGACTATGTTGAGGCCCTAGTCTTAGTGTGGGGCAGGTCAACGCTGCAGTGATCTGAGTGATCAGATATCAAGATTGGCTGAATACAAATTAGTGACGTGTCGGTCGCGAACGAAATGGCACAAAAATGGCTCTTAGAGCCAACTCTTTGAAGTGAACAACGCGAGCCGGCTCCTTACTCACCAGGGGGCAGCTTTGTGTAGCCAAATGTTAAAGTCATGAATTCGCCTTAAGGGGCCATGTTGATATTATGAAGTAAATTGCATCATACAGTTTGAAGTACCTTTTTTCATTCTTCTAAGGCATATGCGAGTGCGCATGTACACACACACACACACACACACACACACACACACACACACACACACACACACACACACACACACACACACACACAAGAATGAATGAAAATATGAATATTTTGATTTCTTAAATGTCACAGTTGTACAGTAATAACTCCGATAGTGTTATCAGTTCATCAGTGGCAAACGGGGAAAGGAGAAGAAAGTAGTTGCGAAACAAATACATCAAAAGAGTATTGATTATTAATCGCGAAGCTCTGAGAGCTTGGTAATATTCTACTTTGCTATGCATGTGTTTGAGGAGATTTTACAGGCAGAGATCCTTAACATCACTGTATCCACAGAATGGCCTACAGGTAAGACTTAATCACACAAGGAGAAAAATGAAAATGAAAGCCGTTGACTCAATGGAATGCATAGAATGCTAAGAGCCTTCAATTCAGTGGGGATGTGGCGAACATGTCATGGTCCTGAGTCTGAGGACTCTGTGTTTTGTGTTTCTTTATATTCTTCTATATTCTTGTTTATTCTGCCTTGTCTTTTGTTTAGGTTTGCTATGTGTTAGTGTGTTTGTTTCATGCCTGCCTGTGTTCCCTCTGTCTGTCCATGGTGTCACTGTGTCTGCTCGTGAGTCTGCCTGCCAAGTTCAGTGTCCTGTCTGGTTCTCTGTGTCTGTTAGTTTCCTGTTTTATTCTGAAAGTTCATGTCTCATGTCAATGTGTTCAGTTTTACCTCTCTCCTGTCTCGTTAGCCTAATTTCTCCCAGCTGTGTCTCCCTCCTGTTGTCCATTTCCTAATTACTCCCCTGTGTATTTAAGCCCTGTGTTTTCCTGTGCTCCCTGTCTTGTCGTACCCTCAACTTGCTGTGTGTTCATGACTTCCAGGCCTCCTGCACCTCAGTTAGAGTTTTGTTTGCTTTTGTGAGTTTTATTTTATGTTGAAGTTTTGTTCCAGCAATAAAGCTGCATTTTCAGTTTAAACCTCGTTTCCTAAGAGTCCTGCATTTTGGGTTCACCACTCCTGCCTGCCTGCCACACAGCCAACCATGACAGAACAACACTAAAGGCCAACTTCAAGCTAGAGCAAGTTTTGAATAGTCAGTTGAATGGGAAGAACAACATCTGGCCACTCAACACCTGCACCCTGCCGGCAGTGATGGGGCGTAATGGAATAATTGTACGGGCGTTACATATTTAAGATACAAAATATGAGTAACTGTATTCCATTACAGTTACCATTTTAAAAGGTGGTATTCAGAATACAGTTACCTTATTGAAATAAATGGATTACACGGCGGTCTTTCCCTGTTTCATATATTAGGCTATGCCCTCTCTATTTTTGGTAATTCCACGCCAGTGGAAACCCAAAGAAAGCACGCATTAAGAGGCTCTAATGCCTGTGTCTGAATCTCGCGCCCCATGTCACCTGTACTTGCGGCCGCCTAATGACTTGAAGAAATATTTTTTAAAATTATTATTCAAAATAATTTAATACGAAGGCAATAGGCAGAGTGTTGCAGACATAGCCCTAAAGAAGGTAGTCTCATGGGCAGTGTAGTCCATGCTGCAGGGAGAATGGACTGCCATACCTGTTATGTTTCTGTGAGCGAGGGAGGGAGAAGAAGGAGAGTCGAAAAGTACGAGTTGTCACCGACCAGAAACGGGAGATGGAGATGTGAATATAATAATAACCACTGCCACCAAAAGGTTTTTGGCTATGACCCCGACATGGAACCCGACATATTAGCCAGAGGTCCCTTTACTACGGTTTGGAGCTGCTGACCTGTTTTATATATGCGCGGAATAGTTTTATATACTAGATTGCTGCAAAAAGTGCAGCCTTACCTAATTTTACTCATTTTATATTGAGATTTGAAAATCTAGTTGGTATTGATATGGCGAGTAACCTTCAGTATTAGTAATAAATCACACAGCAATAGTACATTTGTGTAGTTGTAAAAAGCATGATAATATATTAAGTAATCCAAAGTATTCAGAATACGTTACTCTCGTTGAGTAACGTAACGGAATACGTTACAAAATACATTTTGGGCCATGTATTCTGTAATTTGTAGTGGAATACATTTTTAAAGTAACCTTCCCAACACTGTCTGCTGGTGATCAAATACCCTGCTGGGATAATAAGCTAGCCAAAAAAGGAACTAGAAGCCACTAACATCAAGACAAGAAAGCTCCTTCTCCTGATTTAATGTCCACAACTCACAGCTGCTTATTGAATACCTCAGGGAGCAGAAACCCAAGAAAGAAGAGGAGCAAGGAGAAGGACCATCATTGACGGACAGGCCCCTGCATGTTATGTATCTATTCATCTTCCTGACCAATGCAAGATCCTTCACAAAGAAAATGGAGGAGCTACAATCACAACCTACTATAACAGATTTGTCTATGAGTGTCGTTTACTGATTGTAACTGAATCCTGGATCCTGGCTCCATCCTGGCTCCATCAAAACATCCCAAATGCCTCAATGCCTCTGGTCCTATTCTGCCAGGACCAGAGGAAGAATAACCTGAACCAGAAGCTGCTGCTGGCCTTCTACCACCCCTCAGTAGAGTGCGTGGTCTCCTACTCCCTGGGTGTTTGGTACAAAGGGGCCACTACTGAGAACAGGAAAGCTGTGCAGAGGATAATTACACTGCAAAAACAGTTGTCCCACGTTATAGTGAGGGACAACTGTACACCCTTTAATGGAAACTGTATTCCCTGATAATGTGCAACATAATGTTCCCTGAATTACAGATATACTAGAAAACAATATAATAGAAAAAAAGAATAAGAAACATAAAAAAGACCAAGTACTATACTATGTACAGATGGTTACTTTATACAATAAAATACTCCAAGATTCTCCTTATCTCTTTATATTTTTCTGTGTCCGTAACAGCCTACTGATAAAGGAGGTGCTCTGGGCCTCCACAGTCTCATGCATGGGCTGAGTGTGCACAATGGGCAAAGCTTGGCTTCTCCTTTCACCCACCTCCTCTATGAGATCTATGGGAGTGGTCAGGACAGAGGTGGCGCTCTTTACCAGTCTATCAGTCTGTTTCCTGTCCCTCTCTGTGCTACCACCTCCAGGGCAGATAACAAAATAAAAGGTAGCAGAAGCCTTCAAAGTGTCATAAACGGTCCTCAGCAATGTCCTGCATAACCCAAAATACCTCAGCTTGCCCAGCAGATGGAACTTGTTAAGGTGAACACCCAGGAATTTGTATGTGTCGACCACATCAATATCCAAACTATGGATGTTCACTGGTGCGATGGATGGTGGTTGGTTGAGTTTACACCAGATGATGAAGTCGGTGATGATCTTCCTATACTCTAGATCGTTCCCCTCAGACATCCATCAATGACTGTATCATCAGAGAATTTCTGGAGGTGGCAGTTAGGAAGGGAGAAACAAAAACATGACTCTCACAGTGCTTCCAGTACTCTCCAGGTGTGACAGTGATCTGTGCAGGAGGTACATGACTGCATCATTCACCCCAATACTAGGATAGTAAGCGACCAGCAGGGGATCCAGCAGTTTACTCACCAGAGTTGTGAGATGTTTGAGAATTAACCTCTCCAGGTTCTTCAGGGTATACTACACGATTAACATACTATCTCCCTTTAAGAATTTCCACATTTCCATAAGACCTGGATTTGTAAGCAAGCCCATGGTACAGACGCCCATGGTGAATCTTCTATCAGGAGAATATCAATAGTGACACTATTCAGACAGTTCTTTATATAAAACAGGAGAGTGGTTGTGTAGTTCTCTATGTTTTCTTGTGTAAACAGATCACAGTAATACCCCTTTTCAATCAGTACATACAGTACTCGGATCAGCTCAAGGCAACTCAACTTGACTCAGCTTGTTTAAATTTAAATTGAGTACCACCGAGTGGGGTCATAAAAGCGATGTCGCCAAATGTCCCCTGACATCATATATATGCGACACGAACGCCACAAGAAAAGAAGGAAGTCGAGCTGATGGTATACCTCGACTTCCAAACTGGATCTGCTGGGGATGAGTTGGAATCAAACAAATTCCAACTTATTTGTTTGATTTCTGAGCATTCTGGCACTTATGATGTAAATACTGGGCAGTGGTTGTTTATGGAGAGACTTCTTTAGTCTGTTTGTATTCTGACTCTGTAGCCCTGCTTCTGTTTCCTTGTCTCTAATAATGTTGGTCACTTTCATAAGTTATGTCAGAGTTTGATCCACCATCTTATATAATTTAGAAAATATCTAATTAGCAATGGCTTTCAATAACCTGGATTTAAAAAACAACAACAACGAAAAAAACAACAACACTGCTTAACACTGTCAGTCATGGACTGATGTCCACAGCACCAGGACCTCAATCTTACTGGTTTAGGATGCCCTTCAAGAAGCCTGGAGAACTATTCCTGAAGACTATTTAAAGAAATTCAGTAAAAATTGCTCAAAAGAGTTCAAGCTGTGTTGAACACATATTGACTTTCAAGCTTGTTAGAATTGTATTCAGTATTTTTTTGCCTTCAATTCATCATTCAACATAATCATTCTCCAGCAAGTCATTCACTAACTGGATCTGCTGGGGATCAGCACCTCACTCTTTAACTGGCTACTAAATTTTCTGACAGGAAGACAGGAGACAGTACAGGTCGACAGCAACACCTCATGCACTAGAATGCTGAACACGTGTGTTGAGACCCTTGTTTTCACTCTGGTGACCCATGACTGCACACCATCACACAGCTCCAACCTATTCATCAAATTTGCAAGTGACACAACTAAAACTCACACCTTGCACACCCCACTAACCATGAATGGTGCTGCTGTGGAGAGGGTTAGCGGCACAAAGTTCCTAGGTGTGCACATCTCAAAAGATCTCTCCTAGCCAAAAAACACAGCATCACTGGTTAGTAACGCCCAGCAGCGACTCTACTTTCTCCACAAACTGAGGAGAGCAAGAACTTCAACCCCCATGATCAAAACCTTCTAGAGAAAGAAAGCAGCAGAGAGGATCATGGGGGCTTCGCTGGAGCTCTACCATTGCCCTTTCACTGAATCCCCCGACCCACTTGCACACAAACTCTTGCCCACAAGCACTCAGATTGTGTTGGACACTTTTGTTTATATAAGATTGAGAGGCTGCCGGACACTGGCGCCACCGGGCCCTCTGACCACCACCCGTAGGCAACGGGTGAAGTGTCTTGCCCAAGGACACAACGACCAAGACTGTTCAAGCCAGGGCTCGAACTGGCAACCTTCCGATTACAAGACGAACTCCTAAATCTTGAGCCACAATCGCACGATAATAAGCATTATGAGGCGGAGGGTGGGGGTGGCTTTTGCTGGGTGTTTAATATTTCTGCTAAGTACTCTTTAAAATACCAGATTAGAGCGGATGGTGTAGGTTTAAGTTTATTAGACTGATCAGTATTGCTGAATAAAGAAATATTTTGGGTGCAGTGTATTTTTTAATAGCTTTAGTGTTTTGCTTTTTAAAACTTGAGTATGAACTTTCACAAAATGCAGCAAGATATAAAAAAAAACCTAAAACGTTTTATTGATTATAAAATACACTGCATCGTATTCATATCAGTATCGGCTGATATCCAAAATTATGATATCAGTATTGGACATAAAAAAAAGTGGTATCGTGCCATCTCTGAAACCCGCCACCTCTCACTGAGGGCAACTCCAGACTGAGACAGAGTCCAGCTCCTCTCCAGGAGAATGGTTCCAGAGCCCAAGCCATGCATTGAGGTGAGCTCAACTATATCTGATCAGTATCTCTCAGTCTTATGCACTAATTCAGGCTCCTTCCCCACCAGAGAAGTGACGTTACATATCCCAGTTGCTATTCTTGGAAGCTGGGGATCGCTACGCCAGGGCATTGCAATATTAGTTTCAGAATTTAGTTTTTCAAAATATGTCTTAGTAAGTCTAACAAATCAATTCAGTTAGTTGATCACTGGTAATTGTTATACTATATCAAATTTTTGAGAAAGTTATCAAAGATTTTTGTGGTTTGCAAGTTTTGTTGCTGGACGGAATTTGACTGCACTGAGTCTTTTAGACTCAGATGCAAAGAGCGGCTCTTAGTTTTTTGTAATGTGAAGAACAGGGAAAAGGCTTTGTCCAGAGAGTGAAATTCCCACTGAGCTGTTGACACAATAAAGCCCATGTAAGAAGTTCCAGGTACACCTTCCCTTTCAGTTGTTATCTGTCACTATTGTGGTGTGGTCATGCAACAATAACAGTTTTTCCACTGGAGAAAATCTGTGCAGCAGCATCCCAGACAACAACTTCTATATGTTCTGCCAGGTTCATGTGACCACAGGGCCCACGCCACTGTCTGACAGATAAGTTGCTGTTATGAGTCTTTCACATTGTTCAATGCCACTAGCAGTCAGAAGGGAATAACATGAAATGGAAATCTCAAAGATAACCACGGTTCTTTGTAACTTCAGACATCTGTGACAAAGTTGAGTGGATTGTTGCTTTGCCATTCTTTTGTGGCAAAAGCCCACACTTTTCTGCTAACTTTTTCAAGTGTTCCCCTCTCCACAGTAAAAAATGTAAGAAATATAATTCTCCTAAAATGCATTAATTATTGTTTTCTTTCCACATTGCACTGTGGTTCACAATCTGATATCATATATTATAATCTGATATCATGATTTGTCTCTTTCCACTACAAGACACTTGCTTTATCCAAAACACAGTCATATTCAAAGTAATCCCAAATTGGACTCTGGCGCTTTCTCCCGACTTTTCCTGACATGATTCTGCGCGTGGACGGAGCAGCAACACAGACGACTAGAGTAACGTACTGCCACCTGCTGGCATAATTAGACAGCAAGGAAAAAATCTGGAAACTAAACTTCATTTTCACCCTTGACTATTGTATGACACGCACACATCAATGAAAACTAAACACACTTTTGCTATAAATTCAGTTACTTTTAGTTAGTTTTGTGAACACTCATTACAGTTTTAGTTAGTTTTCCTTTTTTTGTTTTTATTTTTATTTCCGTTAACGAAAATGTTTTTTCACTTCTAGTTTTCATTATTACGTTAGTTTTTGTTAACAATAATAACCTTGGTATGATGTATGATGACAGATCATACAGACAAAAATATCAACTGATAAAGTTTGGTGAAATTGTTTACATGTTCTTGAAGAACTTAATGAGTCCCATTGAGAATGGGAAGTTGTCTGATAAAACAAAGCCACAGAGCCAATTACTTCTTAGTTCGGTGCTGGAAAAGCATTACTACAATACATTAAGACTTGTCTTTTCATTTGATTTTTAATGAATACCATTTATGTCATCTAGTTGTATAGTAAATAACATTTTTTCTCATTGAATGGATGTTGAATTAAATGTAACATTGTTAACTCTAGGTGGGTTTGCAGAATTGCACAAATACAGGTATCTCTATTTTGTGATCATATTTACACTTTATATTCTGATACTCTGCTTTAATTCCACTATAGTTTTCCTTATCTGGACTCACGAAAACCTTCACGAGCCAATGTACATATTTATTGCAGCTTTGTTAATCAACTCTGTTCTTTACAGCA
Organism: Rhamphochromis sp. 'chilingali'; assembly: GCF_963969265.1. NCBI lineage: Eukaryota > Metazoa > Chordata > Actinopteri > Cichliformes > Cichlidae > Rhamphochromis > Rhamphochromis sp. 'chilingali'. The sequence goes on along the minus strand of NC_137941.1, from coordinate 30,495,412 downwards.
TGATTATCTATCCAAAGCTCTTATCTGATGTTTTGTCTGAAAAACAGATGATATCATATCCACTCTGTCTTTTCCAAGGTTTATCATATTGCACCTCGGTTGGTTCAGAATTTTTACTGTTGGCAGCAATGGCATATGACAGGTATGTGTCTATATGTAAACCCCTGCAATATCCAGTTATTATGAATAGAATAACTATGTATGTATGTCTGATTTTAGCTTGGCTTATACCTGCTTTTGAAACCTCAGTGCTGGGTGTGTTGTATTCGAATGTCAAACTCTGTAGCTTTACCCTGACAGGAATTTTTTGTAACACTTCAGTTTACAAGCTTCAGTGTGTGCCCTCGGTCGCAATATCTATATATAGTATGGTCATGTTGATAAACATTGCCCTTCTACCTTTGCTTTTCATACTTTTTACATACATCAGGATTCTTAGAATATCTTACCATTGTTGTAGAGAAGTGAGGAAAAAAGCTGTAAAGACATGTTTACCCCACCTGCTGGTGTTAACCAACTTTTCCTGTTTTATTTTCTTTGATATAATTATAGTTCGACTGGATTCTGATCTATCCAAAACTCTTCGTTTGACATTGACGTTTCAGTCAATTTTATTCCATCCTCTTTTAAATCCAATCATATATGGACTCAAAATGAATGAAATTTTCAAACATATCAAAATATTGTTGTCAAGTTTAATAACACTGGTATTACTGCCCTATTATCAAATGTATGGCATATAATTTGAAATTGTAATGCAAACTAGATAATGGAGTACCTTTTCTCCGATTTTACATACTAGACAGAGGAAAAGAGATCAAATTTATAGAAATGTCATGACATTTATGTTAATTTTGATTTCTGTTCTTCTATTGATGACAACATAATGGTCATAAAACAAAGACAAACAATTTCTTAAACTGTTTCTGGTAATGTTTAAATTCTAAACATCTCATATGCCTGCATTTCACATTTTCCCTTCTATATTGTCATAGATTATTATTTACTATTGTATATTCACATAAAAATAATTTAGCAGAATGAATCAATTAGTAGTCTCTCTTTGATGCTGACAAACATGTGAATATTCATCACAGTGTCTTCTATTTTCTCAGTTATATATATTTATGCAGCTAAATAAGCTAATTAAAATTTACACTTCTCTGGGTAAAAAATTTGATTTTTCTGTTGATCCTATCATCAGAACATTTTGAAGCCTTTAATTTGTCCATCTATCCATTTGGTGTATCTCTTCATGTAATGTGGTAGGTATTTGTAGAGAAAGGATAGACAGTCACTGACACACGCTCACGTTGTGGCTTGTGATGGTCGACGGCTGACCACATGACCAATTGCAAAGTCACCTCCATCAGCTACATGAAGTTTACAATACTTAAAAAAAAAAAAATAATAATTTTTTTTAACCCTTTGACTGCCTCACCAAGAAAAATACAATGAAAAAATTATTTGTTCATATTTTCTATTCCTTTAGGTCAATAATGATCACAATTAAAAAAAAAAATTATACACACCTTATAGTTTTTTAAATATTACCCTCTACCAAACGGTTGAGATGTCTCTCTATGGTACAACTACATAAAGTTCTACAGACATAACTAGTAGAAAAAAGTAAAGGTTATACTCATTTTGCAAAACAATAACTACCCAATTTTGTGTTTGACCCACTTTATTGTGGTAGTAAAACATCAAACATTGTTGGATTCCATTTCAACAGTGGGCGTTATAATAACAAACCACAAAATGTATAAAACACAAAAATATTGTAAATTTGATCAAAAACTTGATCTGCAATTACCGAAAATTCATAAACATACAAATTCACTTTTGACCTGTTGTTAACATAAACTTTTCACTGTAGTGTTGGAACAGCACTAACATTTTTTATTTTATCTTCCAGAAAATTCTGGTGGTATATTATATACCATTGCCATTTTGCACTGAAAAATTTGAGAACACACTGAAACAGTTCTGGCTCTTTTCTTTTGCCGTTCATGCAACTTCACCAATACCCCTTGATGATTAGATCTTCTGGTGGTACACTGCAAAGCATTCCTGACTGGCATTCAAGCACAAGAAAACATTGGATTTTTGGCATTTCCATCTTGAGACGCCCTTTGGACAGTAATTGCATCGGCCTCGCTTGTCACAGTGAAGTGGCCAATGCCCAAAGCAGTCATATCGCACATCTGGCTGTGGTTTCTTTGGTGGTGGTGAAGAGCTGGATGATGGTCGGCCAACTTTGGATGCTGGCTTGTTGACTTGTTTCAAGCTATGCGCAACTGCCAGGCAGAATCTTTTGAGTGTGATTGGTTTCTGGTTTAGTTGTCCACATTCCCTCTTGTAGACCAGCCAGGAATTTGCAATGGACAGATCAAGCATGTAACCAAAGAGTGGCAGGTACCATCTTGTAGACTTGGCTGGGGTCTTGTACAGGTGTACCAGCATGTCAGAGAGATCTATCACTCCCATATGCTCATTGTATGCAGGGATGAGTGATGGGCATGGGATCATAACTTTCGCCTTGGACTCTTTGCTCCAGCGTTTGACAGTTGAAAGTGGCATGATCCCAGAAGCATTACTTAGCAGGTTCACACATTTGTTGTCAAACCATTTAACTGCGATCACACCTTCAGCAGACCTGTAGTCAAAAGCTCCACGCCCTCTCTTCATCAGCTCTTTGTCTGTCATCAAAGTGGCTCCACCTGTGCGATTTGGTCGAACAGTGCCAATGCAAATCCAAATTTAAACATGTCATATTTACATGTATAGATCATTAAATTATTTATATTCAATAGTAAATAGTCAATTTCATATGTTAAAACAACAGTTCTAAACATTAGCTAAGTTTTGCTACTCTTACCATCAATTGACAAATCAACCGTTTGGTTGAGCATGTTTTTAAAAAAATATTATGGATTTATTACAGCTATTTTCTGGTATCAAATGACATAATCATGTTCAGTAAAGACTCTGAGATGTTTATACTGAAGAAAAATGTACTTACCTTTAAAATTTTTAGCCAAAACAGTCCATGTGTCCAGAGTGATTTTTTGCTTTCTGATTTCCTGGTTGGAGGGTGGCAGATGAGGCCTGCCATATCCTGACACAGTGCCATCTAGTGTTTTTTTTTTAGGATAACATAACTCAACCAAGTGGTAGAGATGGCTCAATAAGGTTGAGTTAAGCTAAGTACTCCAGTTCATTATATATAGTCTCTCAAAATATGCTAAACCAAATGGTTGAGCAGGCAGTCAAATTCTTTTGAACTTTCCATAACTCATTATTTATAAACATAATATAGTGTATTGCATAGTGTAATGTGTAAATTCAATGCTAATTTCTAACTCTGTTAAATTTACTAAATTCTGTTTTCATGAAGACCTGGATGCTAAATGTAATTGTGACACTTTGTAAAACAGAAATGGTAAAATGGTAAATGGCCTGTATTTATATAGCGCTTTACTAGTCCCTAAGGACCCCAAAGCGCTTTACATATCCAGTCATCCACCCATTCACACACACATTCACACACTGGTGACGGCAAGCTACATTGTAGCCACAGCCACCCTGGGGCGCACTGACAGAGGCGAGGCTGCCAAACACTGGCGCCACCGGGCCCTCTGACCACCACCAGTAGGCAACGGGTGAAGTGTCTTGCCCAAGGACACAACGACCGAGACTGTCCAAGCCGGGGCTCAGAACACCCATTTTATTAAAGGTGAAATAATTTAGACAGTTTTTGACTCTCAGTGATGCTGCAGTGTTCATTTGACTTTGAGACCTGAAGCGGACAGAGTTTTGGACCCGTGCTAAGACATTTTTTCACAGATTTTTGAGCACTGTGTACCACATAAAATTGGTTCAAGGTCAGTATGCATAGCCAGAATTCATACATAAGGTGCACTGTTGATTTTTGTGAAAATTAGAGGATTTAAAGTGCACCTTTATAATCCAAAAAATACAGTAATGTAATGGTCTTCTAACAGGTATCATTCAGAAAGCATTAAATTGACTGTAGATCGTGCAAAATACAGCAGCTAGACATCTTCTAAAGACTAAGAAAAATTAGCATATTGCATTAGAATTGATTTTAAGATTTTACTAATTACCTGTCCTTCATGGCCTGGGCTCAGAATATATACTAGAAGTGCTTCTCCTGTACCAGCAAGCACTTTGGTTATGGAAAGTTATATACAAATAATAATAATAATAATAATAATAATGATATTTTATTATTATTTTATCTACACTACTAAGTCTACCCACCTCTGTATGAGGTATGATGTATGATGACAGATCATACAGACAAAAATATCAACTGATAAAGTTTGGTGAAGTTGTTTACATGTTCTTGAAGAACTTAATGAGTCCCATTGAGAATGGGAAGTTGTCTGATAAAACAAAGCCACAGAGCCAATTACTTCTTAGTTCGGTGCTGGAAAAGTATTACTACAATACTGTTACGGCCCTGGGTCTCGGAGAGAGTGAGACTACCCTTTTGTGCTTGTGCAAATCTAAGTGTGCCAGGACTCGTGGATGACTGGCTGCTGGGAGTCCTGTGCCAGCCTTCTTACCCCTATCTTCCCTGCTTAGCCTCTGTGTCCTTGTCTTGTCTCGTGTGCATTACTTTCCCTGGAACAGTCGCTCACTGTCGTTCTCTAAACCTAAAAGAGAATTATGGATTTGATCAACTGGTCTCTGAATGCTATTGACACCCTTTTCTCAACGAGAAGTCTGGGCTCGGGAGAGCCTGAGTACCCTGGAGGGACTTTCCCTGCCGGATACACGATGGACGGGTGGCAGAACTGGAGGGTCATGTGCCTGTCGATCAAGGACGCTGAAGATATCTACCTATTCGGAACCATGATAACAGGGTTCTTGCTGATCGGAGCTGGCTTGGCCCTGGTTTATCGGAGAAATAAGAGAGCAGAACCGGCTGTTCAAACCCCCCCAAGGCTGCCCGCTGGAATTGAAACGATGGGACGAGGCGCGACCTCTCACAATGAACGCAGCATGGTTAACACCTTGGAGACGCTTACAGCAAAACAACACCATTGAGCGTATGGGGGGATACATCAGAGAGAGGCCTGCTCAAAATGAGACCCTTGAGCGAAAGTTGGAACACATCGCGGAACGGATCACTGCAGTTGTGGGGTCTCAGAATCAAAAGAATGACAACACCATGGAACAGAAGTTTGATACCATCATGGGGAGGCTCGCGACTCTCCAACGGGAGATTGAGAGACCAGCGTCAGAGTGTTAAAGAGCAACTTGACATTCTCCTGGGCTGCTCGCATGAAAAAATCAACAAAATCAACATCAAAATGCGGACACCACCACGGCGCCAGCTGCAGGCCCAAGGCTGGAGCCGAACAATCACTCCCTGATAACGACTGTGTGATGACTATTCTTCCCATCCCATGCAAGGACACCTGGATTGGCTGGAGGACTGTTTACTTAGCCTGATAGGGCGAAGGACACTGTCTCTGCTGAACTATGGACACGCACACACATACACTTACACTGATAAGCATCCCCCCTCCCCTTCCAGCGCCTTCGATGCTTACCTCCCCCCCCATGATTTGGACATCGGGTCAGCTGGCGGCGCAGTCGAAAGATTGCAGCAGTCCCAGATCAGATGTGCACACTGTGTTTATTGTGTTATGATATCCCCTACCCAACCCTGTGGCTTGTCATGTCTTTCATAATGTTGTGCTGTGGCCATTCATGTGCTTTTTTTTCTGCAGAGTTTTTTTTGTTTCCTGTTCTCGTGCTGTCCTACCATGGAAGCACAGCATGAGTGGAGGTCTCTTGTTTTCCTCTTGTACCCTCCCGTTGTTGTGTACATTTCAGTGTTCTTTTCTGTAACGCTACCAATCTCCGACTTGTAACCCCATGTGATGTCTGTGTTATGTGTGTAAGGTCGGGGGGTCCCATTTCACTGCAGGGCAACCGGCTTGTGACAAATAAAGCTGATTCTGATTCTGATTATGCAGATCACAGTGTGCCAGACCTCGCGGACGATTTGCTGCCTGGCGATCCCATGACCCCTCCATGACCAATTGACTGGCTGATTGTCTGCACCTGGGAGTATAAAAGGCTGAAGATCCTTCACACTAGGGGGAACTGCTGCTTTGAAGTGAACATGCAGTGTCCTTCTCGTCTGCTCTGCATGTGAATCTTGTTTGTTAAACCTCTTTGCTGTGTTGCTCTTTGTTTAAACCTGATATACAGCTGAACTTAGTTTCATTAGAGTTTTGTGATGCTGGCTTGCCTTAGTTACCCTTAGCTTTTATTTTGTGTGCTGCCAGCCTGCTTTAGTTAACCCTTAGCTTTTACGCGTGACTGTTTCGTTTGTTCTTTATGTAATAATTATATGCCCAGTGGTCTGTTGAACAGCCCTGTCGGTAGTGATGGCCAAATGAAGCTTTCTGAAGCACTGAGGCTTGTATTGAAAAACGGTTCATTACTCGAAGCGCATACTGAGAGACACCGAAGGGTCTCAGACCTTAATCCTTTCTAGTGCTTTACCTTTCTCAGCAGACAGTGCATGCGGCTTTAATGTTGTGCTGCGTGGAATAGAGATGGGTTATGCTCCCAGACCCGTTCACCAGGTCTATATCAAATCAGAACTCGTTACGGGATTTTTCCCTGTCGCAGTATGTCCGTCCTTACCAATAGAGGGGGTGGCCATGTTGCTAGGAAATGATATTACGGGCGAATTAGTGCGTCCTAGTCTGGAGGTGCTGGATAAGCCCTTCAGTTCTAATGCCCCAGATATTTCTGTGACCCCAAAGCTGTACCCAGCCTGTGTGGTTACTCGTGCCCAAGCCCGTAAAGATGGTGACGTTACCCTCGCTGATTCTGTGTTGATGTCCTCATTTTCTGAGGAGGGTGCCACGTTACCTGACGACAACAATGTTTTGTCTTCCCCAGACTTGGTAAACCCTGAGGAGCCTAGTCCATCTGTAAAAGAAATACCACTGCCTTTAACCAGAGAAAATCTGTCGGCGGCCCAGTTGGCTGATGAATCGTTGCAGCGATGTTTTAAGCATGTGGTAAGTGCTGAGCAAGCTAAGAATGAGCAACAAGCCTTTTTCATAGAACAAGCTGTGCTAATACGTCAATGGTTTCCATTGGGTGCTAGGAGTGTGGACTGGAGTAAGGTTAAGCAGATTGTCATACCCACGCTGTATCGGTCAAAGATCCTGGCGCTTGCTCGTGAAAGCCAGTGGTCAGGACATTTAGGCATCAAAAAAACGTATCAGTTACTATTAAAACACTTCTTCTGGCCTGGCATGAAACGTGATGTGGCTGCTTTCTGCCGTAGTTGCCATATGTGTCAACTTGAGGGTAAACCAAATCAGGTTATACCCCCTGCACCATTATGTCCCATCCAAGTAGTCGATCAACCATTTGATCACGTCATAGTAGACTAAGTAGGTCCACTACCAAGAACAACGTCAGGAAACCAATATTTACTCACCATTATGTGTGCTGCTACACGTTTCCCTGAGGCTATTCCACTGCACAAATTACGGCAAGGTCTGTTGTGAGAGCCCTTACTAAGTTTTTTCTACATTCGGACTGCCTAAAGTTGTCATAAAAGATCAAGGTTCTAACTTTCAATCTAAATTATTCAAGCAAGTAGCTAAAAACCTACAAATCAAACAGGTTGTGTCTTCTGCCTATCACCCAGAATCCCAAGGAGCTTTAGAGCGGTGGCATCAAACCTTAAAAGCCATGCTCCGCAAGTATTGCTTAGAGGCCAAAGTGGATTGGGATGAAGGGATTCCCTTTGTGTTGTTTGCTGCTCGCGAAGCTGTCCAAGAGTCACTCGGGTTCAGTCCCTCTGAACTAGTGTTTGGCCACACGCCTCGTGGCCCGCTTAAATCAATGAAAGAGAAATTTGATCCAGGAAGGGAGCCCTAGAGTGGGAGTGACCAAGTATGTGCAGGATTTCTGTGAGCGTTTGAGTCAGGCTAATGCTCTGGCTAAGCAGCACCTCACTGTTTCACAAGGAAAAATGAAACACGCTTATGATAAGGCTGCTGTCAAACGACAATTCCAGACAGGAGATGAAGTACTTGTCCTCTTCCCTGTCCCCGGATCATCTCTTTCTGCTGAGTATGAGGGGCCTTATGAGGTACACGAACAAGTAGGAGAAACTGATTACATAATCAGCACGCCGAATCGAAGACGCAAAACCTGTGTTTGCCATATAATCATGTTAAAGTTATACCACTCCCGACCCTAACCAAAACCCACTGGGAGCTGTGCTCCTGTGGCCGTCTTCAGTCACTCAGAGGTAGAAAGCACAGACGAGGCTGATGGTTTAAAACTGAATGACTCCAGTGGTTCTAAGCCCCGCTTGCCTTACTCTGAAGTGTTAAAATCATTCCGAGCAACAAGAAGACATAGCTAATTTGGTCCATGAGTACCCCTGTTTATTTGGCGATGCTTGCTGCTGCAAGAGTACAATTTGGAGATTTGGCATATAAAAGGATCAGAAAATGTACTAGCTGATGGCCTCTCCCGGTTGTGAGTATGACTTGTTTTGTTGTCTGTCATGAATATTGAAATCTGTATATACAAAACGTAGTCTTGTATTTTAAGGGGAGTGGTGTTACGGCCCTGGGCCTTGGAGAGAGTGAGACTACCCTTTTGTGCTTATGCAAATCTAAGTGTGCCAGGACTCGTGGATGACTGGCTGCTGGGAGTCCTGTGCCAGCCTTCTTTTATGCAGATCACAGTGTGCCAGACCTCGCGGACGATTTGCTGCCTGGCGATCCCATGACCCCTCCATGACCAATTGACTGGCTGATTGTCTGCACCTGGGAGTATAAAAGGCTGAAGATCCTTCACACTAGGGGGAACTGCTGCTCTGAAGTGAATATGCAGTGTCCTTCTCGTCTGCTCTGCATGTGAATCTTGTTTGTTAAACCTCTTTGCTGTGTTGCTCTTTGTTTAAACCTGATATACAGCTGAACTTAGTTTCATTAGAGTTTTGTGATGCTGGCTTGCCTTAGTTACCCTTAGCTTTTATTTTGTGTGCTGCCAGCCTGCTTTAGTTAACCCTTAGCTTTTACGCGTGACTGTTTCGTTTGTTCTTTATGTAATAATTATATGCCCAGTGGTCTGTTGAACAGCCCTGTCGGTTTTCTGTTTAAAGTTTGAAATTAAAACTTTTTACTTTACTCAGTTTGTGTGGGGGCTTGTTTATGTTACTCCTCCCCTGACGCCTAGCAGAGTGGGTTGTAACAAATACATTAAGACTTGTCTTTTCATTTGATTTTTAATGAATACCATTTATGTCATCTAGTTGTATAGTAAATAACATTTTTGTTAATTGAATGGATGTTGAATTAAATGTAACATTGTTAACTCTAGGTGGGTTTGTAGAATTGCACAAATACAGGTATCTTTATTTTGTGATCATATTTACACTTTATATTCTGATACTCTGCTTTAATTCCACTATAGTTTTCCTTATCTGGACTCACAAAAACCTTCACGAGCCAATGTACATTTTTATTGCAGCTTTGTTAATCAACTCTGTTCTTTACAGCATGATTATCTATCCAAAGCTCTTATCTGATGTTTTGTCTGAAAAACAGATGATATCATATCCACTCTGTCTTTTCCAAGGTTTATCATATTACACCTCGGTTGGTTCAGACTTTTTACTGTTGGCAGCAATGGCATATGACAGGTATGTGTCTATATGTAAACCCCTGCAATATCCAGTTATTATGAGTAGAATAACTATTTATGTATGTCTGATTTTAGCTTGGCTTATACCTGCTTTTGAAACCTCAGTGATGGGTGTGTTGTATTCGAATGTCAAACTCTGTAGCTTTTCTCTGACAGGAATTTTTTGTAATAATTCACTTTACAAGCTTCAGTGTGTGCCCTCGGTCGCAATATCTATATATGGTGTGGTCATGTTGATAAGCATTGCCCTTCTACCTTTGCTTTTCATACTTTTTACATACATCAGGATTATTAGAATATCATATCATTGTTGTAGAGAAGTGAGGAAAAAAGCTGTAAAGACATGTTTACCCCACCTGCTGGTGTTAACCAACTTTTCCTGTTTTATTTTCTTTGATATAATTATAGTTCGACTGGATTCTGATCTATCCAAAACTCTTCGTTTGACATTGACGTTTCAGTCAATTGTATTCCATCCTCTTTTAAATCCAATCATATATGGACTCAAAATGAATGAAATTTTCAAACATATCAAAATATTGTTGTCAAGTTTAATAACACTGGTATTACTGCCCTATTATCAAATGTATGGCATATAATTTTAAATTGTAATGCAAACTAGACAATGGAGTACCTTTTCTCCGATTTTACATACTAGACAGAGGAAAAGAGATCAAATTTATAGAAATGTCATGACATTTATGTAAATGTTGATTTCTGTTCTTCTATTGATGACAACATAATGGTCATAAAACAAAGACAAACAATTTCTTAAACTGTTTCTGGTAATGTTTAAATTCTAAACATCTCATATGCCTGCATTTCACATTTTCCCTTCTATATTGTCATAGATTATTATTTACTATTGTATATTCACATAAAAATAATTTAGCAGAATGAATCAATTAGTAGAAGTCTCTCTTTGATGGTGACAAGCATGTGAATATTCATCACAGTGTCTTCTGTTTTCTCAGTTATATATATATATATATATATATATATATATATATATATATATATATATATATATATATATATATATATATATATATAGTTTTTTTTAATGAAAAATTCTTTTGAACTTTCCATAACTCATTATTTATAAACATAATATAGTGTATTGTATAGTGTAATGTGTAAATTCAATGCTAATTTCTAACTCTGTTAAATTTACTAAATTCTGTTTTCATGAATACCTGGATGTTAAATGTAATTGTTACACTTTGTAAAACAGAACACCCATTTTATTAAAGGTGAAATAATTTATACAGTTTTTAACTCTCAGTGATGCTGCAGTGTTCATTTGACTTTGAGACCTGAAGTTGTAACCTGCAGCAATGTTAAAGATGATCTACAGGGCTTCAAACATTCAGGAATTATAGTCACCATATAATTCACTTTTCATGGTAAACATTCATTAGATCCATCAGATATAAAGTCATTGTTGGAGCAATACACAAACGCTTATCAGAAACCGAACAAAGTGCAAATAATTTCAATAACATGTAAACACAAGGACTCAGTCCACGAATAGGAGTATTAGAATAGATGTGCTTAATCCCGCTTGTATCATAGGCCTACTAGTACAAGTGGAAATACACTAAAAATTACCTCCAAGTATTCAATACTGAGTACAGTTGAACCCCGACTTACGAAATTAATTCGTTCCCGAGGGTCTTTCAGAAGTCGAAAATTTTCGTAAGTCGAAGCACCCATCGCGCCTTTTGAGTGAATGGTAGGCTATAGGCTAATTGCTAACTGCAACAACAATACGTCGTTCAAGTGGAACAGCGAAGCTCAAGTACGAAAGCCAAGGGGGTTGTCACATGATTTGGAAGGCATTGTGGGCATTGTAGGCATTCTGGGCTCAGCCAATCAGAGACAGTGGATTTTGTTACACGGGCATTTTGCCATAACACGGGCAGAAATATTGCCGTTAAGTGCCGTCGTAACTTGAATTTTTCGTTAAATGGGGTATTCCTAAGTCGGGGTTCCACTGTATTGTAAAACAAATGATTGACATCAAAAAATTAAGCAGGAAGCAGCATAAAGTCTGCTTACAATTATCTCTCATAAACTTATTTTCAGCTGTTTTAACCATTTACAGCTTTTCACATGTTAATGACTTGGTTAACGATCTAACTAGCATATCAACAGTGCGTTTCAGAGACACCCAACAACTGTACCCACACTCCGCACATCACGTGTCTGATTAGCCACATTTAGCTTACCGCCGTAAGCTAAATTATACTTTGTGAACATTATCAGTTTGGATGGCATTTTAACTCGTTAGAGATTAATTTCTTCAGCTTACCGATAACAAAGTTTTAGCCCGCCTGCTCTGTTCGGCTGTAGAAGCAAGAGACCATGAGGCCGCACCTTGACCACCTGGTCAGCTGGACTGGGACAAAAAATCGGTCAGGGCATTTTGCCTAGAGAGTGGCCACAAGGTATTATAGGAAAAACCATAAAACCTTTGGATGACAACAAATGCTGTTGTGACAGTGATGTACACTGTCTTGTTGGTATATATGTATGAGTTCTAAACAGTTTACATCACATGACAACTTAAGGACATCTTCTGGTTTCATCTTCATGTTTCCCTCTCAACAGATATCAAAACCAACATCATGAGCACAAGAAATGACAACATCAAAGAACGCAAGTATGGCGAAGCTCGCGGCTCTCCAACGGGAGATTGAGAGACCAGTGTTGGACTGTAGAACTGCTTTGAAATTCATATGAGCTGTTCGCACTAAAGTAAAAAGCACCATCACTTCATGCGGATAGCCCCTTTGGCGCCAGCTGCAAGGCTGGAGCCGAACAAAAACACCCTGATAACGACTGTGTTTAGTCTGTTCCTTCCCACTCCATACAAGGCCACCTGGGTTGGCTGGTAGACTGTTTACTTAGCCTGGCAGGGCGAACTATGGACACGCACACACACACACTTATCCCCCTCCCTTTCCAAACGCCTTCGATGCTTGTTTCCTGCGGGGGAACACGGCGGGTCTGTGTGACGCGCTGGAAGGGTAGCGCTGTGCAGGGCGGCTGCTGTGTTCGCTTCGGATTACTCCTCACCAGTGTTGGTCATGTTACTTGAAAAAAGTAATCAGTAACTAATTACTGATTACTTCCCCAAAACAGTAATCCCATTACTTTACTGATTACTTATTTTCAAAAGTAATTAATTACTTAGTTACTTTTTAAAAACACGATTTACAACCTGAATAGGTGATAAAGCGATAGATCTTTCAGTCCAATTCTACTTTTTCTACATAATCCATCATACAAAATGTAATCAAATGGAAAAATCTCTTTTTTTAACTTGTTTTATTAGTTTTAATCTTTTAACTTTATGCATCAAGCAAAAATGTAATTATATGCAACATTCTCTGACTGGAAGAAATTTGTTTAATATTTAAACCTATTTTCTGCACATTCCAGCACATAAAATATTTTTGTGTGTTTACACTCACTCTTTCAAATAGATGCAAGTAAAACACAGCAGAAAATAAATAAAGTCAGAGACTCAGCGGTCCTGTTGCTCTATTTTCACCTGTAAAGCAGGAGTAGGGTAGGCGGAGGTTTACCCTGGTGCAGGTGTGCCGCAGCGGTCAGTGGAAGAATCCGCGAGTTTCTCTGTGAGTTTCCCATTACGTCGTAGCGCACTTGGTGCTTGCTTGGAAGTTTAGAGGTTTTTTTCGCTGTAAAAAGAAGTTTTCTTCCCACGCACAACGGACACTAATGTTTTTGTCACTTTTTATGGAATCAAACTTAAAGTAAGGTCAGTACTTCCACGCTTTAAACGCTGCATGCTCATACTCTCTCCCACACTCGATATATTATCCATTGATCTGCACACAGCTGTTGTCACGAACGTCCACTCGCTTACGTCACTGTCATGAGACATTCTCGCAAAAAAATCACGGTTTTAGTAACGCAGTAACGCAGCATTCCTACGGGAAAGTAACGGTAATCTAATTACCGTTTTTGCAATAGTAATCCCTTACTTTACTCGTTACTTGAAAAAAGTTATCGGATTACAGTAACGCGTTACTGCCCATCTCTGGTAGTAACAACCCCCTAAGCACCCTGATTTTGAATGACCAGTAGTAAAACTGTAGCAATGTTGATGGCCTTTTCCCATTCCAAATAAATTTAGACACCACAGAGTGTATATTCTTAAAGCAAGACAGAGGAGGGAGAAGTGGCAACATGAATAAAAGGAAATTAAGACATGACAGTATGTTCATTTTGACTATGTTGAGGCCCTAGTCTTAGTGTGGGGCAGGTCAACGCTGCAGTGATCTGAGTGATCAGATATCAAGATTGGCTGAATACAAATTAGTGACGTGTCGGTCGCGAACGAAATGGCACAAAAATGGCTCTTAGAGCCAACTCTTTGAAGTGAACAACGCGAGCCGGCTCCTTACTCACCAGGGGGCAGCTTTGTGTAGCCAAATGTTAAAGTCATGAATTCGCCTTAAGGGGCCATGTTGATATTATGAAGTAAATTGCATCATACAGTTTGAAGTACCTTTTTTCATTCTTCTAAGGCATATGCGAGTGCGCATGTACACACACACACACACACACACACACACACACACACACACACACACACACACACACACACACAAGAATGAATGAAAATATGAATATTTTGATTTCTTAAATGTCACAGTTGTACAGTAATAACTCCGATAGTGTTATCAGTTCATCAGTGGCAAACGGGGAAAGGAGAAGAAAGTAGTTGCGAAACAAATACATCAAAAGAGTATTGATTATTAATCGCGAAGCTCTGAGAGCTTGGTAATATTCTACTTTGCTATGCATGTGTTTGAGGAGATTTTACAGGCAGAGATCCTTAACATCACTGTATCCACAGAATGGCCTACAGGTAAGACTTAATCACACAAGGAGAAAAATGAAAATGAAAGCCGTTGACTCAATGGAATGCATAGAATGCTAAGAGCCTTCAATTCAGTGGGGATGTGGCGAACATGTCATGGTCCTGAGTCTGAGGACTCGGTGTTTTGTGTTTCTTTATATTCTTCTATATTCTTGTTTATTCTGCCTTGTCTTTTGTTTAGGTTTGCTATGTGTTAGTGTGTTTGTTTCATGCCTGCCTGTGTTCCCTCTGTCTGTCCATGGTGTCACTGTGTCTGCTCGTGAGTCTGCCTGCCAAGTTCAGTGTCCTGTCTGGTTCTCTGTGTCTGTTAGTTTCCTGTTTTATTCTGAAAGTTCATGTCTCATGTCAATGTGTTCAGTTTTACCTCTCTCCTGTCTCGTTAGCCTAATTTCTCCCAGCTGTGTCTCCCTCCTGTTGTCCATTTCCTAATTACTCCCCTGTGTATTTAAGCCCTGTGTTTTCCTGTGCTCCCTGTCTTGTCGTACCCTCAACTTGCTGTGTGTTCATGACTTCCAGGCCTCCTGCACCTCAGTTAGAGTTTTGTTTGCTTTTGTGAGTTTTATTTTATGTTGAAGTTTTGTTCCAGCAATAAAGCTGCATTTTCAGTTTAAACCTCGTTTCCTAAGAGTCCTGCATTTTGGGTTCACCACTCCTGCCTGCCTGCCACACAGCCAACCATGACAGAACAACACTAAAGGCCAACTTCAAGCTAGAGCAAGTTTTGAATAGTCAGTTGAATGGGAAGAACAACATCTGGCCACTCAACACCTGCACCCTGCCGGCAGTGATGGGGCGTAATGGAATAATTGTACGGGCGTTACATATTTAAGATACAAAATATGAGTAACTGTATTCCATTACAGTTACCGTTTTAAAAGGTGGTATTCAGAATACAGTTACCTTATTGAAATAAATGGATTACACGGCGGTCTTTCCCTGTTTCATATATTAGGCTATGCCCTCTCTATTTTTGGTAATTCCACGCCAGTGGAAACCCAAAGAAAGCACGCATTAAGAGGCTCTAATGCCTGTGTCTGA
The DNA here is from genome assembly GCF_963969265.1 of Rhamphochromis sp. 'chilingali'. Lineage (NCBI taxonomy): Eukaryota > Metazoa > Chordata > Actinopteri > Cichliformes > Cichlidae > Rhamphochromis > Rhamphochromis sp. 'chilingali'. Next base: position 30,479,724 of record NC_137941.1, on the reverse strand, counting down.
ATCTCGCGCCCCATGTCACCTGTACTTGCGGCCGCCTAATGACTTGAAGAAATATTTTTAAAAATTATTATTCAAAATAATTTATTATGAAGGCAATAGGCAGAGTGTTGCAGAAGAAAGTAGCCTCATGGGCAGTGTAGTCTGTGCTGCAGGGAGAATGGACTGCAATACCTGTTATGTTTCTGTGAGCGCGAGGAGGGAGAAGAAGGAGAGTCGAAAAGTACGAGTTGTCACTGACCACTGATGGAAGATGGAAGCATGTGAATATAATAATAACCACTGCCACCAAAAGGTTTTCCTCTTAGACGAGGAAGAAAGCCCCGGGACGTGAATTCGGGTGCGGGCAGGTGTTTATAGTCTGGTCCACGGCGGTGGGATTCAGTCTGACGATCCGAACCACCAGTGAGACATCTGAGGGTGAGAAACATTATTTTGGTATATAAAACCACCGCAAAGGTTTAATGAAACGCGTAAAATAGGTTAGAAGTAGCCGCAATTACGCCGTAACGAACCAAATTAGACTTAGGTTTTAGAGGTAGTCGTAATTACTTCGTAACAAATTGTAGAAGGGCGCAAATGTCTATGTGTATTTGTCTGGAAGTAAGTTGATTTTACAGCACAATATGCTGCTGAACTACTTCCATTTTTTGTTTTCTTTGCTTGAGGCTCACGTACTGGTGACAAAGGACAACGGTTGAGTTTTATCTCATAAAACTGATACCGCTTCATTTTTTAGAAGTGAAGTAGAAGGGAGTATCAGCAACCACTCTGAAGTCAAGCGTGCCAGTGACGGCCCAGCAAAATCTTTGAAAATGGGAAATAAACAAGTAAAATTAACACCTGATGAGAAATGTTTAGAAAAACAATAAGCTGGAGCAGGAATAATCCAAAAGAAAGGGAGAGGAATGCATATTGGAAGAGCAAGAGGTAAAGGCAGACTTAGATACACACCAAACAGTAATTTTAGCGCTGCATGCTGGGAGTGTGGAAAAAAGGGACATTTTGCACGTGACTGTAAGAAACAAAGAAGACAGTGACTCAGAACAGGATAGCAGCTCAGGTGAAGAGAGCAGTTCAGACTAGGAAGAACATAATAATCCCTCACCAAGTGAAAATTAGAGATCAAAGTGGTTTAAAGTAGTTTAAAAAGGGCTGGAAACAGATCCGACTGAATAAATATAAATACACGAGGTATAAAGTAAAATAAACAGAAGGCTAAATTAAATTAGGGTGATATGTTGGATCACCCAGGAATTTGTATGTGTCGACCACATCAATATCCAAACTATGGATGTTCACTGGTGCGATGGATGGTGGTTGGTTGAATTCACACCAGATGATGAAGTCGGTGATGATTTTCCTATACTCTAGATCGTTCCCCTCAGACATCCATCAATGACTGTATCATCAGAGAATTTCTGGAGGTGGCCGTTAGGAAGGGAGAAAAAAAAAACATGAATCTCACAGTGCTTCCAGTACTCTCCAGGTGTGACAGTGATCTGTGCAGGAGGTACATGACTGCATCATTCACCCCAATACTAGGATAGTAAGTGACCAGCAGGGGATCCAGCAGTTTACTCACCAGAGTTGTGAGATGTTTGAGAATTAACCTCTCCAGGTTCTTCAAGGTATACTTCAGGGTATGATGTAAATACTGGGCAGTGGTTCTTTTTTTTTCTGGAGAGACTTCTTTAGTCTGTTTGTATTCTGACTCTGTAGTAGGGCTGAACGATATATCGCATTTGCGATAATATCGCGACATGATCAAGTGCAATTTTCTAACCGCAAAGGCTGCGATTATACTCTGGACATGTCCAAATTCATGGGCTGCATCCTCCTGAGGCCGCATTTGTAGACCGATTACGTCACAGCGACGCGCCGAAGGCTGTCCAAATTACTACCATATCCCAGAATTCATAGCGCGGCCCAGCCAAACTCCAGTTTCCAGCAATGGCGGCCGCTACTAAGTTTTAAAATTACTCATACTAATCTTTCTGGGTCACAAAATAAACTTTTAACATATTTTCAGGCGAGAAAGTAGCTGTGTAAACATCAAATATCTGCTCGGTTTATCAAGATATCCCATATTTGCAAAAGTGCTTCGACGTTTTCAGAGGCGTCTGCTACCCACCAGCTCGACAGCTAGCCGGGAGCTCGAGGGTTACTGATGCGGCCGAGAACGGCACAACTCCCGGCACATCATTTTCAGATCACCGCGGAGTTTCGCTGCTCGGGTTAAACGTAATATATAAGTCACTTAGACAACCTAAAAATGTTATTGTTGGGCTTTTTTCAGTGTTTTGTTTGTTCGTGAGTAAATCGGTTTGGCTGAGATTAAAGTTATTAGATTAGATAAAATAAAACTTTATTAATCCCCCGGGTGGGTTCCTCCTTGGTTTTCACACAGCTGACTAAACGTCAAACAGAAAACTTATTAAACAGAAGTATGAGACAGTCGAGAATTTACACCAGTGTCTGGTTATATTTTAGATAGCAAGAAGCAGACGGCCGAGTTTATTAAACTCCACGGAGACAGCGGTGACGCTAATCAGAACTAGAGCGTCCAATTTCACGCCTTTAAACTTTAAAGGCGTGTTTGTGTGTGTGTTTATACAATTGCTATTATGTTTGCACTTTATGTGTAATGTTACTGACTGCAGAGATCAGTAAGATGTGTGTATTTTTTATTTATTAGTTTTATTTACCGGTCAATTTACCGGTCGATCTACGTCCCTACCCTCACCTATGGCCACGAGCTGTGGGTAGTGACCGAAAGAACGAGATCGCGGATACAAGCGGCAGAAATGAGCTTCCTCCGAAGGGTGGCTGGCCTCTCCCTTAGAGATAGGGTGAGAAGTTCGGCCATCCGGGAGGGGCTCAGAGTAGAGCAGCTGCTGCTCCACATCGAAAGGAGCCAGCTGAGGTGGTTCGGGCATCTGACAAGGATGCCCCCTGGGCGCCTCCTGGGTGAGGTGTTCCAGGCATGTCCCACCGGGAGGAGGCCCCCGGGCAGACCCAGGACACGCTGGAGAGATTATATCTCTCGGCTGGCCTGGGAACGCCTTGGTATTCCCCCGGATAAGCTGGAGGAGGTGGCTGGGGAGAGGGAGGTCTGGGCCTCTTTGCTTAGGCTGCTGCCCCCGCGACCCGGCCCCGGACAAAGCGGATGAAAATGGATGGATGGATGGATAGTTTTATTTATTTAATATTATTTTTTAATTGAATGACTGTCTAGTAGTTCACAGATGTCGAAAAACTGAGTGTGGTAAAGCCACTGATTTTGTTTATGTATATTTCTGCAATCTGCACATTGTACTGACTTTCATTTTAATGTTTACACCAGGGTTCCTTGTCAGCACTTTATGCTCAGATGTTTGTAAGCTAAAAATAAACTATTGTGTATGTTCAAATATACTGTTGTGATTGAAGAAGTTAAATAAAAATGTCAGTCATCAATTCATGCATCACCTCATGTCATCATAACAGAGGTCTGTCTTCCAGGAAAGAACAGTTTAAAATTAATGTAATATAGTATTGGCCATACTATATGATGTATTGCTTGTCTTTGTTTAAAATACAGAAGACAAAGACCTTAAAAAATAATCGCATATCGCATCGCAATCGCAATATTGGGGCAAAAAATCGCAATTAGATTATTTTCCATAATCGTTCAGCCCTACTCTGTAGCCCTGCTTCTGTTTCCTTGTCTCTAATAATGTTGGTCACTTTCATAAGTTATGTCAGAGTTTGATCCACCATGTGATATAATTTAGAAAATATCTAATTAGCAATGGCTTTCAATAACCTGGAATTAAAAAACAACAACAACGAAAAAAACAACAACACTGCAGAACACTGTCAGTTATGGACTGATGTCTACAGCACCAGGACCTCAACATTAATGGTTTAGGATACCCTTCAAGAAGCCTGGAGAACTATTCCTGAAGACTATTTAAAGACATTCAGTAAAATTTGCTCAAAAGAGTTTAAGCTGTGTTGAACACATATTGACTTTCAAGCTTGTTAGAATTGCATTCAGTATTTTTTTTGCCTTCAATTCATCATTCAACATAATCAAGGGTTTAAAGTGCACCTTTATAATCCAAAAAATACAGTAATGTAATGGTCTTCTAACAGGTATCATTCAGAAAGCATTAAATTGACTGTAGATCGTGCAAAATACAGCAGCTAGACATCTTCTAAAGACTAAGAAAAATTTACATATTGCATTAGAATTGATTTTAAGATTTTACTAATTACCTGTCCTTCATGGCCTGGGCTCAGAATATATACTAGAAGTGCTTCTCCTGTACCAGCAAGCACTTTGGTTATAGAAAGTTATACACAAATAATAATAATAATAATGATATTTTATTATTATTTTATCTACACTACTAAGTCTACTCACCTCTCTATGAGGTATGCTATAGGATGATAGATCACACAGACAAAAATATCAACTGATAAAGTTTGGTGAAGTTGTTTACATGTTCTTGAAGAACTTAATGAGTCCCATTGAGAATGGGAAATTGTCTGATAAAACAAAGCCACAGAGCCAATTACTTCTTAGTTCGGTGCTGGAAAAGCATTACTACAATACATTAAGACTTGTCTTTTCATTTGATTTTTAATGAATACCATTTATGTCATCTAGTTGTATAGTAAATAACATTTTTGTTCATTAAATGGATATTGAATTAAATGTAACATTGCTAACTCTAGGTGGGTTTGCAGAATTGCACAAATACAGATATCTTTATTTTGTGATCATATTTACACTTTATATTCTGATACTCTGCTTTAATTCCACTATAGTTTTCCTTATCTGGACTCACAAAAACCTTCACGAGCCAATGTACATTTTTATTGCAGCTTTGTTAATCAACTCTGTTCTTTACAGCATGATTATCTATCCAAAGCTCTTATCTGATGTTTTGTCTGAAAAACAGATGATATCATATCCACTCTGTCTTTTCCAAGGTTTATCATATTACACCTCGGTTGGTTCAGAATTTTTACTGTTGGCAGCAATGGCATATGACAGGTATGTGTCTATATGTAAACCCCTGCAATATCCAGTTATTATGAATAGAATAACTATATATGTATGTCTGATTTTAGCTTGGCTTATACCTGCTTTTGAAGCCTTGATGTTAGGTGTGTTGTATTCTAATGTCAAACTCTGTAGCTTTACTCTGACAGGAATTTTTTGTAATAATTCAGTTCACAAGCTTCAGTGTGTGCCGTCAGTAGCAATATCTATATATGGTGTGGTCATGTTGATAAACATTGCCCTTCTACCTTTGCTTTTCATACTTTTTTCATACATCAAGATTCTTAAAATATCTTACCAAAGGTGTAGAGAAGTGAGAAAAAAAGCTGTAAAGACATGTTTACCCCACTTGCTGGTTTTAATTCACTTTTCTTGTTTTATTTCCTTTGATATAATTATAGTTCGACTGGAAACAGACTTATCAAAAACTCTCCGTTTGATATTGACCTTTGAGTTGATTTTATTTCATCCTCTTTTAAATCCAATTATATATGGACTCAAAATGAATGAAATTTCTAAACATCTCAAGATATTATTGTGTCTAGTTAAATAACACTGAAATCACTGCACTATTATTTATGGCATTTATGTAAGTGTTCAAGTCTATTCTCTTAGTGCTGACATATGTAATGGTCATAAAGCAAAGATATTTAACTTTTTAGACTGATGCTGGTAATATTTAAAGTCTAAACATGCTTGGATTTCAGGTTTTTCCTTCATTTCCCTTTATCACAGATTATTAATCGCTGTTATGAAAATGATTTAGTAAAAAGAGTCAAATTCTGCTGGCCTTTTGTGTGTGTTTGTGTGTGTGTACTGGTTTTTACTTTGTGGGGACCAAAATCTGTAATTTACTACAGCAAATCAATATATCTATCACATGCCAATTACATCTATACATATATATGTATACATACAGACACACACACACACACACCCACACACACACAAAATCTGGACTTCCCGGGTACCACTAGAGGGAGCCCAAGTACCACCACTGGTACACTTACCACAGTTTGCGAATCACTGGGTTAGGGTAAGTTGCGAAAGAAAGCAATATGTCAATGAGATGTCTCCACGAGGACAGCAAACCGGACTGTTGGGTGTGAGTGTATAAAGGAAATGACTTTCTTGATATACAACAGGTTCATTCTCTGATTTAATGTAAATGTGAGTGATAGAAAAAAGTCGAAATTGGATAAAATGACAAGTTATTGTACAATGTATAGTAATCTTTTGTTCATTTATATGTGTGTAAAACATATGGTGAGCAAGAACTGGATAACTAGGGTGAATGAACAGAAACTGGGATACATTTTAACAGTTCATATTGGTTTCAATTCAATGTTTTTTATACAAATCCCAACGACCGTTGCCTGAGTGTGAAGACAGAAACCCAACAATCATATGAGCCGCTATAAGCGAACACTTTGGCAACAGTGGGAAGGAAAAACTCCCTTTTAACATGAAGAAACCTCCAGCAAAACTAGGCTCAGAGAGGTGCGGCCACCTGTTGCAACCAGTGGGGGTGAGATGAGGAAGATAGGTCAAAAGCCATGCTGAAGAGAGCCAGAGATTAATAAGACGTAATGATTCAATGCAGAGAGATCTATCTATCTACACACAGTGAGTGAAAAAAATGACTGAACAAGAAATACTCAATGCATCATCCTCCAGCTGCCTACACCTATTCCAGCATAACCAAGGGACAATTCAGGGTCACCTGATCCATCCCCAACTATATGCTTTAGCAAAAAGAAAAGTTTTAAGACTAATCTTAAAAGTTGGGATAATGTCTGTCCCCAAAATCCAAACTGGAAGCTGGTTCCATAGAAGAGGAGCCTGAAAACAGAAGGCTCTGCCTCCCATTCTACTTTATAATACTCTGGGAAAAAGAAGCCTGCAGTGCAAGAGCAAAGTGCTCTAATGGGGTGATATGGTACTATAAAGTCATTAAAACATGATGGGAACTGATTATTCAAGACCTTGTATATGAGGAGTAGGATTTTGAATTCAATTCTGGAATTAACGGGAAGCCAGTGAAGGGAAGGCAGTATAAGGGTGCGTTCACACCGAACGCGATAGACACGACTAAAAAGCGCCAGAAGCCCCAAGCTGGTCACGTTCACATTCGCACCTCGAAGCGCGTCCAACGCAAACTGGTCGCACTTAAAAATATGCAATTTTCACACGCGTGAAGCGGAAATTATTCTTATTACGGAGACGTGGCTTCACCCGCTGATTCCCGACGCTGCAGTCGAGTTAGCAGGCCGCACGCTACACCGGCATGACAGAAACAGCAACTCAGGTAAAAGCAGAGGAGGGGGGCTATGTGTTTACGTGCATAACGAGTGGTGTTGTAACAGCAGGATCATTCACACACACTGTTCTCCTGATTTGGAGGTTCTGGCAGTCTCGTGCAGACCTTTTTACATCCCGAGGGAGTTTACAGTAGTTATTGTGATAGCTGTTTATATACCGCCGGATGCTAACGTTAGCACAGCTCTCAGCCTCTTGCTCAACACCATAAACAAACAACAGCTTGCCCACCCCGATTGGGTTTTTATTGTCGCCGGCGACTTTAACAAAGCGTGCCTAAAGACTGTGCTTCCTAAATTTGTCCAGTTCGTGGACTTTGCTACGAGAGGAGAACACACTTTGGACCATGTCTATTCAAACATCAGGCATGCTTTCAGAGCGACACCCCTCCCCCACCTGGCTGGATCTGACCACCTCTGCATGTCCCTCACCCCCACCTACACCCCCCTGCTGAGAAAAACAAAGCCCCAGACAAAGACAATAAAAACCTGGCCTGAAGGAGCCCTTTCTCAACTGCAGGACTGCTTCTCAACAACTGTATGGGATTTATTCTCCAGCCACAACCTCCAGGAGTACACGGACACTGTACTCTCGTACATCAGGAACTGTGTTGACAATGTCACCGTCAACAAAAGGGTCAGGGTGTTTCCAAATCAAAAACCCTGGATGAATAGCGAAGTGCAATCCCTCCTAAAAAGCCGCAACACTGCCTTCAAGTCAGGGGACAGGGCTGCGTATAGGGCGGCCAGGGCAGACCTGAGTAGAGGCATCAGGAAAGCTAAGGCTGCCTATAGGAGGAGGATTGAAGATCACTTTGCTGACAACGACCCCAGAAAAATGTGGCAGGGGATCAATCACATTACCAACTACAGAAGCAATAACCAGGCAACATCTAGGACTGATGCCTCACTGGCTGAGGATCTAAACCGTTTCTTCGCCCGCTTTGAGACGACCAAGCCCTCAGCTGCCACACCACTTCCACCCGCCCCCAGCACTGGCACACTAACACTTAGGGAGCACCAAGTGAGGTGTGTTCTAAGGTCAGTGAATCCCAGGAAGGCGGCAGGTCCTGATGGAATACATGGAAAGGTTCTCAGAGCATGTGCTGACGAACTGACCGGAGTCTTCACTAAAATCTTCAACCTTTCCTTGTCATCAAACACCGTCCCGCCCTGCCTCAAAACCTCCACCATCATCCCCATCGCCAAGAAGACAGCTGTGGCCAGCCCAAATGACTACAGGCCTGTTGCACTTACGCCTGTAGTGATGAAGTGCTTTGAGAGACTGGTCTGTCAGCACATCAGGGCCGGTCTGCCTCCCACTCTGGACCCCCACCAATTTGCCTACAGGACAAATCGTTCCACCGAGGACGCTATCACCATAGCGCTCCACACTGCGCTGAGTCACCTGGAGCACCGAGGAAGCTATGTGAGAATGCTCTTTCTGGACTTCAGCTCAGCATTCAATCATATCATCCCGGAGATCCTGGTCCAGAAACTGTCTCACCTGGGACTCTCCACCCCCATCTGCCTCTGGATCAAGGACTTCCTGACAAATAGACCACAGTCTGTCAGACTCGGCCCCCACCGATCCAGCACCATCACACTCAGCACCGGGTCTCCACAAGGATGTGTTTTGAGTCCCCTCCTGTTTACGCTCTACACATCCGACTGCTCCCCTACCCATCTCTCAAACACCATCATAAAGTTCGCGGATGACACCACAGTGGTTGGACTCATCTCAAGGGGGGATGAGTCGGACTACAGAGATGAGGTCAACAGACTGACTGAGTGGTGTTCAGTTAACAACCTCCAACTGAACACCACGAAAACTAAAGAACTTATCTTGGACTTCAGGAAGGGCAGAGCAGACCCGGCCCCACTTTACATTCACGGGAGCTGTGTGGAGAGGGTACACTCCATGAGGTTTCTGGGCGTGCAGATATCTGATGACCTCTCCTGGACTGCAAATACTACAGCGGTGGTTAAAAAGGCCCAGCAGCGTCTCCACTTTCTGAGAGTGCTCAGGAGGAACAACCTGGAGGAGAGGCTGCTGGTGACATTTTACAGAGCCACCATAGAGAGCATCCTAACGTACGGCATAACAACATGGTATGCAGGGTGCTCAGCTGCAGACAGGAAAGTACTGCAGAGGGTCATCAACACAGCCCAGAAGATCACTGGCTGCTCTCTGCCCAGCCTGGAGGTCACTGCAAACTCTCGGTACCTCAGCAGAGCTGGCAATATCATCAAGGACCACTCTCACCCCAGCAACCAACTGTTTGAACTATTACCGTCAGGCCGACGGTACAGGTCACATAAAACCAGGACAAACAGATTCAGGGATAGCTTCTTTCCCAGAGCTATCACCGTAGTAAATAAGCACAAAAACAATTGAACCTATTCCATACCGTCACTGTCATTATATTATGCTGCTATTCATACTGTCATTATATTAATGCTGCTATCCTGTATATATTGTACATACTATTGTTTGAGTACTTACGATTGTTTTTTTTGTACTTTTTATATTTTACATTTATATTTATTATTGAAACTTGCACCAAGGGAGTGGCACTCCAATTTCGTTGTACTCTGTACAATGACAATAAAGGCTATTCTATTCTATTCTATTCTAAATGTGGGAGGAAGTAGTGCCAGATGGTATGTTTGCAAGATGGCAGCTGTTGATCTAGTGTTTGAAGAGAGAGTCTCCCTTCTCTATTAACTGTAGAGAGCAGAGCAGCGGCGTAAAGGACGTCCTCGCCGTACCTGGGACCATCAGGTCCTCCAGAAGCGTGAGCAGTTTGGTGAGTTTCACCATTTGCTTCAGGAGCTCTGTCTGGATGATGGCCGCTTTCAGCGGTACCACTGTCTTACCCTTGCCCAATTTGAGGAGCTGCTGTCCCGCGTCAGTCCAAGCATCACCCGCCTGGACACCAACTACAGGTGCTCAATCCCACCTGCAGAGCGCCTGTCCATATGCCTGGTAAAAGTGTTTAATACAGTAGTCCTTTATTGATACCTATGCTAATATATGTTAAACTATCAGTTTATACACTGATAACATGGATATGGTGTGCTATCTGTGAATGTCGTCGGTGTTTACTGTTAGCAAACTGTGGTATGGAGATGACTGTTTATAATATTTCTAGTGATACTCGAAAGGTCCTGATGGTGAGGGAGAAGTTCATGGCCCACTTCTCGGCATAGGGAGCAGTGTCTTGGCAGCCAAAAGAATATCCTATTTGACGTCCCAGTGACTTCCCCAGAACGGCTCTTTTAAGAGCAACCCACAAACCTCTAAAGTGCATTCCTGCCTTTTTAAAATTTACTTAATAAATGGAGCTTGCCTCCAAAATAAACTAACCTCTCTTTATTGTCTTAAATAATTGGTCTTCACTATGTTCCTATATAGTTGTATATTTTTTCATTAGTATACTATGAAAAAAATTCTACATGTGTCAAGTTGTGTGTTAATATTTTGCTGTGTAGTAGAACTGATACAATAGTTATTAAAAAAGAATTATTTGAAATAATATTAGAATAGAATAGAATTCAACTTTATTGTCATTGCACATGTTACAGGTACAAGGCAACGAAATGCAGTTTGCATCCATCCAGAAGTGCTTTAGCCATGATATAGATATATTACAAATATATATTAGCAAAAATATAGATATGTAAGTATATTACAGAAATGGGTCTATTATGGTATGTTATAATGTACACGGTATGAAGGTATGTTATGAATATGCTATAACTATAAGTATGTACAGGCTGTAGTGAGTACAAGTAGAGCAGGGTGATATGAAAGACATTCATTCATTCATTCATTCATTCATTAATTCATTCATATGGCCAAAAAAATATATCACGATATATATTTGAAAATTTGCGATATTGATATAACTGACAATATAATTTCTGCGAGACAAAATACAACTCCACAACTTTACTAGCACAAAAAAAACCCCCATCCATTTATTTTCAGTTAAATAAGCAGCTGTTTTTTATGTGCATTAAAACCATATAAACATTTAACAGTGCAAATTTCTTGCTGAAAGTTTAACCAAAAGGCATTTCCAGTAGAAATGGGCTGACATATCCTCAGCATAACCATGTATGTAATATCCACTGAAGTTCAAAAGAGGCGCTTTGCAACCTTAAACTGCAGTGTGCCAAATAAAAAAGTCAAATACATATTTTTCGGACCATAAGGTACACGGGATTATAAGGCACATTAGGCGAAACAAAGCAGTCAGATAAATCAAACTTTATTCAACTCATTCTTCTTGCTTCCTCCACTTCTGTACCATTGATTCATTTATGTTGTATTCTATCACAGCTGCTCCATTCCCATGTTGTTGCAGTATATTAATGACTAACCTCGTACTGTGGATGGATTATCTCAGTTGTTCTCCTGACTGAAGTTGGTCCGCTTACAGCATCCTGCCATGCAATTGCATGTGTCTCTAACCGTCAGGAAGCTTCATGTTAACTTTTATCGAGTGGAAAAATGTTAGCGTTCATCCTCCAGCTTCGCTGTTTATATTATGCTAACATAGCTGTGTCGCTAGCGATACGTAGCACATCATTATATACCAGTTAGCCCAACTTCAGTAACCATACAAACGTCTGCTGCTGTTTATTTTCCTGTCTTCATTTATGTTGGAAGTGATAGGAAAGCTAATGTTTGAATTTTTTCAGAATTCTCTCAGTCAGAACATGGTATATCATGCTTAGGTAACTGGCGAAACTAGCGAGCTACCTTCCGCTAATTTCCTGCTAGCTTCTAACTCCGTTAAATGTAATAAATTCTGTTTTCATGGATGCCTGTATGTTAAACTTCATAGTTACACCTGGTAAAGCAGCAATGCTGATCGAAAGAATTTAGACAGTTTTTAACTGTCAGTGATGCTGCAGTGATCGTTTAACTTTGGGACCTGAAAGGACGGGGTTTAGAACCCCGATTACACCCAGATTAACGAGCACCTTAGTCCGACAAATACGGCAATAACGATGCATGTTCTACAAAAAAATTTACTTTTCTGTGTATCTGACGGACAAACACCACACAAGTGAAGTTGCATCATTTTTAAAAAATAGTTCTGGTTCATCCGTTTCACTCAAAAATCCACTTTCCCCCTTCTCATTCTCCGTTGCCTCTTTTGGCTTTTTCGGCCATGTGCATATGAAAACTAAGGGACTGCGCATGCGCGTTTTTGTCATGGCTGGGTCTGTGACCCAGCATTTTGAGTTCATTATATATTGTGTATTGTCATTTATTATTTGGGTTAAGCTCATCCACCTCTCTTAAACCCCTAAGTTGTTCAGCCTTAGTTCTGTTTAGTGGATCTCCTCATTTCCCCTTCCCCTGGATCTTAGTCTCATTTGCCCTTTGTGTTCCACGTCTCGTGTTGTCAAGCCCATGTTGTCTGGTCTGTCTCATCATGTTTCCTGTTTTATTTTGAAAGAGTCCTCTGTTCTTTGTTCATTGCATTTAGTTTTCACTTCCCCTGTCCTGTCATTAGGTTATGTGTGTCAGCTGTGTCCTCATATGTCTCCACTTCCTCTGATCACCTCATTTAGTCCTCAGTCTTGCTGTGTTCAGTGTCGCGTCGTCTGTGTTATCTCCCCTACCCCTTGTCACAGTTTCCCAACGATAGTAAGTCATAGATTTTATGTTGTTTAGTCATAGTCTAAATCTCAGTAGAGTCATAGTTTCCCAGTTTATGTTCAGGTTTTCCCTCAGTTACTTTGTTGTTGTTGTTTTTTCCATGAGTTTTCGGCCCTAAATAAAGGCTCGCTTTTTGTTAAGTCCAGTTTTGTGTCCTCGCCTCTGTCTCCTCTTGGGTCCTCTACTCACTCCACATGGTCTACCCCGGCAGTCCGTGAAAGTTTTACCCATATCCTATCGCGATATTTCATTTTCTTATTGTTGCCTAACATTGTATCGGTATTACTGTGAACGGTATAATATGGCCTAGCCCTAAGTACAAGCTAAGTACAGGCTATGAACAGGATATAAATATGAAAAAACTATACACAAATATGAAATTTAAAAAAAAACTATACAGAAATATGAGATATACAGCTATACAGAAATGTGAACTGTGCAAGTTATAAGCAGTTGTAGAATTAAAAATTATCGTATTATACAGAATGATTATTTATACAGAATTATACAGTAGTGCAGTTAAGATGAGTGAGATATGTGGATAATTTCTACAAAGGCTATATAAAGTGCTAGTGGTTGAGAGTGGTGGTTCAGTCCATGTTATTATTGTGTGTATGAGGGTACAGTTGTCCATTGTGTGTGTAGGTGGTTGTGGGTGTGTGTATGTCCAGTCCATGTGTTTAATGTGGGCCTGATGTCAGGAGGCAGAGTTCAGGAGTCTGACAGCTGTGGGGAAGAAGCTGTTTCGGTACCTGGTGGTCTTAGTCCGGAGGCTCCTGTAGCGCCTCCCAGAGGGCAGGAGGGTGAAGAGTCCTTGTGATGGGTGACTGGGGTCTCTGATGATTTTCCCAGCCCTTTTCAGACACCACTTCCTGTAGATGTCCTTTATGGCAGGAAGTGGTGCTCTGGCGATGCGCTGGGCAGTTTTCACTACCCTCTCCAACGCCTTCCGGTCCGAGGCAGAGCAGTTCCTGTACCAGACTGTTATACAGTTGGTCAGGATGCTTTCGATGGTGCAGCGATAGAAGTTCTCCAGGATGTCTGAGGACAGGTGGTTCTTCCTCAGAGTCCTCAAGAAGAAGAGGCGCTGGTGAGCCTTCTTGACCAGCTTGGAGCAGTTAGTCGTCCAGATGAGATCCTCGGTGATGTGGACTCCCAGGAACTTGAAGCTGCTCACACGCTCCACAGCCATCCCCTTAATGTAGATGGGTGGATGTGGGTCAGCATTCCTCCTGTAGTCCACGATGAGCTCCTTGGTCTTCTCAGTGTTAAGCAGCAGGTTGCTTGTGTCGCATCATTCAGCCAGATGATCCACCTCCTCCCTGTAGGCGGCTTCATCGTTGTCACTGATGAGGCCAATCACCGTGGTGTCATCTGCAAACTTAATGATGGTGTTAGAACCATCGGCAGGTCTCCAGTCATGGGTGAAGAGGGAGTAGAGGAAAAGGCTCATCACACAGCCTTGTGGTACACCGGTGTTCATTGTGATTGTAGATGAGCAGTGGTTATCCAGCTGGACATGTTGGGGGTGGTTGGTCAGGAAGTCCAGTAACCATTTGCACATGAGGAAACTGATGCCCATATATGTTAACAATAACATATATTCCTATATGACAACATGCATAAATTAACTGCCAACATTAATTCATTGTAAACATACCTTCTGACTGGGACTCCCCTGCTGCCAGAAACCCCATGACCACAAAGAACTTCCATCTCATCCCGATCCTGCTGCAGACCCGCTCCTCTTCTTCTTCTCCATCCTCTTCTACTTGGAGTATGTGTCCCTGAGGCTCTTCCACTTTCTCCTGCAGATGTCCTCTGAATAAGTACATAATCTCGTTAGCAGAAAGGTATTTGTACATCAGTAGGAAAATAGCAGGACAGTAGGCGGCTTGCTAGCTTTTGTGCGGCTTCCACGGGTCAGTTAAAAATTTCAAAAGAGAAATGAATGAACTTACCAGGTTGCCCGATCTCTTCACACATCTTCCTCCAAGCTAGGCCTTTTTTATTCCTGTCTCGGTAGAGAAAACAGCTGGTGTCGTACAGCTCCGGGTGGTTTGCTACGGCGTTGATGAGCCTTTCCTCCATATTGAATGAAGAATAAATGGCTTTGGCTGGACCTGCCCCTTTGAACTACGGTCAGAGCATCATGTCACCAGGCTCCTAATTGGTTGTCGTGGCACGGCTTGAAGCTGGATACGCGCAAATGCACAAAATGCAGCACACAAACTGCCGCATGTATTTTTATTCGTGCTTCAAACGTGTCAGTCACGCTACTCGCGCGACTCATGCGTTTTCACGATGCAAATCTGCTTCTGAATTTTCGCGGGACCCCCAGTCACGCTTCATGGCGTTCCTCCATTGACTTTACATGTAAACCTGATGCTCTGGTCGCGTCTATTGCGTTCGGTGTGAACACACCGTAAGAGAAATATGCACTCTATTTCTAGTCCATGTCAGTACTCAGATTGGATAAGTGTAGTCGGATTATAACAACAGGAGGGAAGGTAGTCAGAACTGAGGGGATCGAACTACCAAAAGCCAACATTGCAAGCATCAAGGACAGCCACAAGTACCTGGGGATCACGCAAACAAATGGGAACCACAAAGAGGTCACTCGGAAAGCTGCAACCACTAAGTACCTGCAGAGGTTCAGGCACATCCTGAGAAGTCATATGAATGATAAGAACAAGATCTGGGCTATAAACACCTACACCCTGCCTGTGATCAGGTATCCTGCTGGCATAAAAGGCTGGCAAAAGCCAGTGACATCAAGACAAGAAGGCTCCTGACCATGCATTATCATAGTCCAGGATGAGACAACATACATTCACGAATACATCAGGGAAATGCCCCGACAGACTGTGTGCTTAGTGAATACCTCAGGCAGCAGAAACCCAAGTGTTAGAATGAAGTTACCTGAAGTGCCTAAATTCTATGCTTTATATTAACTAAAGTGTTATATAGTCATATAACTTGATAAAATGTAGAGGGTCACGGCAACAGTGGTTTCTATGTTAATCGGGGCACTCGGGGAAATGATCTGATACCAATACAACATCCGAGATCTCTGTCCGGAAACCCAGAGAGATATGTCCATTCACATATGGAAAACAGAAAAAGAAAATGTTTCCTTTTCAAGAGGTTTCTTTAGCCTTTTTTCATACACTCGAACTTTTTGCGTATATAGTAAGCCTATACTAGTTCAATGATTTAAAAACAATGCATGGGCAAATTCAATGAATTGCACAGTGATATAAACATCAGATCAGATGTTTATAGGTCAGATTTCCTGAAGTTGTTTACATGTTAGTGGAGAACCTAATGAGTCCCATAGAGGATGGAAGATTTCTAATAAAACAAAGCCATATAGTCAGTCACTTACCTTCTTAGTGTAGTGCTGAAAATATATTATTCCAATACAGTAACAGTTGCATTTTCATTTGTTATTCTTGAATACCATTTATGTAATATAGTTCCATACTCAGTAACGTTTTTGTTTTTGTCAATGGATGTTGAATTAAATCTAACATTGGTAACTTTTGGTGGGTTTGCAGAATTGCACAAATACAGGTATCTTTATTTTGTAGTTATATCCACGTTATATATTCTGATTCTCTGCTTTAATTCCACTATAGTGTGCCTTATTTGGACTCACAAAAACCTTCACGAGCCAATGTACATTTTTATTGCAGCTTTGTTAATCAACTCTGTTCTTTACAGCATGATTATCTATCCAAAGCTCTTATCTGATGTTTTGTCTGAAAAACAGATGATATCATATCCACTCTGTCTTTTCCAAGGATTTTTATATTACACCTCAGCTGGGTCAGAGTTTTTACTGTTGGCAGCAATGGCATATGACAGGTATGTGTCTATATGTAAACCCCTGCAATATCCAGTTATTATGAATAGAATAACTATTTATGTATGTCTGATTTTAGCTTGGCTTATACCTGCTTTTGAAACCTCAGTGCTGGGTGTGTTGTATTCGAATGTCAAACTCTGTAGCTTTACCCTGACAGGAATTTTTTGTAACAATTCACTTTACAAGCTTCAGTGTGTGCCCTCGGTCGCAATATCTATATATGGTATGGTCACGTTGATAAACATTGCCCTTCTACCTTTGCTTTTCATACTTTTTACATACATCAGGATTATTAGAATATCATATCATTGTTGTAGAGAAGTGAGGAAAAAAGCTGTAAAGACATGTTTACCCCACCTGCTGGTGTTAATCAACTTTTCCTGTTTTATTTTCCTTGATATAATTATAGTTCGACTGGATTCTGATCTATCAAAAACTCTTCGTTTGACATTGACGTTTCAGTCAATTTTATTCCATCCTCTTTTAAATCCAATCATATATGGACTCAAAATGAATGAAATTTTCAAACATATCAAAATATTGTTGTCAAGTTTAATAACACTGGTATTACTGCCCTATTATCAAATGTATGGCATATAATTTTAAATTGTAATGCAAACTAGATAATGGAGTACCTTTTCTCTGATTTTACATACTAGACAGAGGAAAAGAGATCAAATTTATAGAAATGTCATGACATTTATGTAAATGTTCATTTCTGTTCTTCTATTAATGACAACAAAATGGTCATAAAAAACAAGACGAACAATTTCTTAAACTGTTTCTGGTAATGTTTAAATTCTAAACATCTCATATGCCTGCATTTCACATTTTCCCTTCTTTATTGTCATAGATTAGTATTTACTATTGTATATTCACATAAAAATAATTTAGTAGAATGAATCAATTAGTAGAAGTCTCTCTTTGATGCTGACAAGCATATGAATATTCATCACAGTGTCTTCTGTTTTAATAATAATAATAATGGATTGGATTTATATAGCGCTTTTCAAGGCACCCAAAGCGTATTACAATTCCACTATTCATTCACTCTCACATTCACACACTGGTGGAGGCAGCTACAGTTGTAGCCACAGCTGCCCTGGGGCAGACTGACAGAAGCGAGGCTGCCATATCGCGCCACCGGCCCCTCTGGCCAACACCAGTAGGGTAAAGTGTCTTGCCCAAGGACACAACGACCAGGACAGAGAGCCCAGGGATCGAACCGGCAACCTATCCTTACAGTTGCGCTTCCCAACCCCCTGAGCCACGGTCACCCTTAAATATTTTTTACTGTTTTCTCAGTTATATATATTTAAGGGCGACCATATATATATATATACACTCAACAAAAATATAAACGCAACACCTTTGTTACTGCTCCCATTCCCCATGGGATGGACGTAGAGACCTAAAATTCATTCCAGATACACAATATAACCATCCCTCCCAAACAGTGGTCACAAATCAGTCCAAATGTGTGGTAGTGGGCACATCTGCTATATTGAGATAATCCATCCCACCTCACAGGTGTGCCACATCAGGATGCTGATCTGACATCATGAGTAGTGCACAGGTGTACCTCAGACTGCCCACAACAAAAGGCCACCCTGGAATGTGCAGTTTTGTCTCACAGCAAAATGCCACAGATGCCACAAGCAATGAGGGAGCGTGCAATTGGCATGCTGACAGCAGGAATGTCAACCAGATCTGTCGCCCGTGCATTGAATGTTCATTTCTCAACCATAAGCCGTCTCCACAGGCGTTTCAGAGAATATGGCAGCACATCCAACCGGCCTCACAACCGCAGACCTCGTGTAACCACACCAGCCCAGGACCTCCACATCCAGCAGGTTCACCTCCAAGATCGTCTGAGACCAGCCACCCAGACAGCTGCTGGAACAATTGGTTTGCACAACCAAACAATTTCTGCACAAACTGTCAGAAACCGTCTCAGGGACGCTCAACCGCATGCCCGTCGTCCTCATATATATAACTGTTTTCTCAGTTATATATATTTATGCAGCTAAATAAGGTAATTAAAATTAGCATGACCAATTGTAAAATCACCTCCATCAACTACATGAAGTTTACAATACTTAAAAAAAATAGGTTTTTTTAAATGAAAATTCTTTTGAACTTTCCATAACTCATTATTTATAAACGTAATATAGTTAAAAACCTTAACAAAGCATAAATGGACTAGTACTTTTATAGCACCCTTCTATGCAGTCAAAGCACTTTCCACAAGAAGTCTTATTCACAAAATAACATATTGTGAATATATAACATATTCATACAGCACTTTTACCATGACGAAGTGCTTTTTAAAAAATTTCTTATGGTTAAAATCTATTGTCAACAAGCATGTTACTGCTAGGAATTTTTTACCCATACCTTAAAAAAATTTCACTTGATGACTGCAAATCTGCAAAACCATTTTCATCTGAGCATGTCCTGTTTTTTGATTGTGATGTTCAAATTATTGGACAAGTATGACTGGACAGAAATTGTCATGCATTTTCAGCAATTAAGAAATTAAGTTTGTGACGTGACCCTTCGCCAGCATAGTTTCTAGCTCTGCTCACATAGTCACAGTTTTTCACGCATCCTGTCATACAAGTTAGTTATTTTGAGGCCTATCCTACTATGGACACTTCATTAACCAGAGACTCATGGAAAAAGGAGATTGTTCATTCTCCCTTAAAGAAGTTTAAAGAATCCTCCGTTACTAAGGATGACCTCAACAAGGTTATTGCTAATGGCTTAAAGCTAGCACTTCAATAACAACAAAAGTCCCTCAATGCAATAGTTGCCTCGGCAGTCAGAGAAGCTATGGACTCTGTCTCAGTCCCTGCTTTACACGACTTATGCACAGAGCTTCAAAAGACCAATGAAGTGGTAAATGATGTTAGCGGCAAACTCGAGAGAGTGGCTACAGTGGCTAAGTGTACTCAAGACCGAGTGGATTCAGTGCAAGCAGCTGCACGAGAGGACAGACGATTGACTATCAATCTAAAGAAACAACTTGACCAACTCGCTACAAAGCTCACAGATCTGGAGCACAGGGGTCGCAGGAATAACGTCGGACTTGTTGGCTTACCAGAAATGACAGAGGGCTGTTGGCTACATCAAGGCTAATCTCCCTAAAGCTGGGCATACACTGTGCGATTTTTGGCTCATTTTGAGACGATTTTTCAGTCGTGCAACCATTTTGGTGATCGGCCCGAGTTTCGCCTTCATCATGTGTTGTGCATCGTATAGTATACGTGGGGTAACGAGAAGCGATTAACACCTCACGACCAGCTCCCGATCATCAGTCGTTTGGTCGTAAGAAAATCAAACCTGTTTGAAATCCTGTTGGCCGTTGTGAGGGTGTCAACGCAGCCTCTCACACTGCGCACGTGCAAACACAGTAATGAAAGTGAAAAGATGGGGCAGCACAGCAGTGCAGCGTGTGATCTGGACACAAGTGATGGAGGCACAACTTGTAGAACTTTGGCAAGCTCATCCGAGCCTTTTCAGTGTGGCCTCACAATATCATCATGACCACAACAACCGTGAATATAGTTGGATGGACATTGCTACTCAATCACAGCTGCCTGATCAACGTTTTTCATTAGCAATTTAGCAAAGTTGATGGTGGTGGTGTGCGTGTCTATTGAGTGAAAGACAGAGAGGGAGGGACAGCACAAGAGCCAAAACAGTTCAGGGGGCCGGCCGTGCGGACAGCAACGTCGGCGACGGGCAAACAGTTCTTGGGGCCGACCGTGCACACGGCAATGGGGGCGGCGCAGACAAAACAAATCAGGAAGCCGGCCACGCGGAAGGCAGTGGTGGAAACAGAGCAGGTCTGGAGGTCAGCTGCGATGCCAGCGGCGGCAACGAACTGTCTCAGGAGGCTGGCCACGATACCAGTGACGGCAACAAACTGTCTCAGGAGGCTGGCCTCGACGGCCATGATGCTCAGCTAGAGACCGGGAAAGCGGCCGGCAGAGGTGAAGCGGAACAGGACGAGCTGGAACTGATGACGGTGTGGCATCCGCAGGACCAGACGAGGCAGGACCAGACGCTGAAGCTGGATCAGGCAAAGGCGAGGCTGTAGCTGGACCAGGCAAAGGTGAGGCTGAAGCTGGACCAGGCGAAGGCGAGGCTGAAGCTGGACCAGGAAAGGCGAGGCTGGATGAAGACACAGAGGCTGGACCTGACGGCAGCGGGACGGCTGCGGAACCTGACGGCAGCGGGATGGCTGCGGAATCTGACGATGGTGATGCTGCAGACGGTGATGCTGCACTTGACGGTAATGTTGCAGTTGACGGTGATGCTGCAGTTGACGGTGATGCTGCAGGCGGAGATGTGGATGCTGCCGGTGACGGTGTAGAAGTCGCAGGGGATGATTCAGCAGGTGACGGCTGAACAAACTTCCCCGGACCCTCCAGCTGACGCGAGGATGTGCTTGCTGGGTCCTCCAGGACCCCCAGCAGACAAGGCATGAGGCTGGACGGGCTTCTCGGGTCCTCCAGCAGACGTGGCATGAGGCTAGACAGACTCCTCGGGCCCTCCAGCAGACGACACTTGAGGCTGGACGGGCTCCTCTGGCCCCCCAGCAGACAAGGCATGAAGCTGGACGGGCTTCTCGGGCCCCCCAGCAGACGTGGCATGAGGCTGGACGGGCTCCTCGGGCCCTCCAGCAGACGACACTTGAGGCTGGAAGGGCTTCTCAGGCCCTCCAGTGGAGACAGACACTGAAGCAGCAGGTACGGAAACCTCTGGCAGTGCGGACACTGGCTGGGACTGAGCAGCACAGTGGTTAGACTCAGGCAGCAACAGTGGGTTGCAGTCCTTGAAGAGCTGAAAGTGTTCCCCAACATACTCAGCAGAGGACGGAGGCGGATGGGTGAACTCACTTGAATTCTCAGGGGTGCTGAGAGCCGAGACTATTTAGGTGAGTTGTCCGGTGGAGCTGCTGGCACTGGCGTCTTGACCTCTAGGGGTCCAGAGTTGGCTGGTGACTGACACCCAGCCTCTGGTGAGACCCTAGAGGGAGTAACTGTCTCTGTAAAAGAAACTGTAAAAGAACCAGCAGATGTAATGATGAAGTGTGTTCCCTGCTCGTAATGAGATGGTGAGGATGGTGACTGGATGAACGAGTGGGTGGGCTGCTGAACTAGTGGCAACTGAACTACAGGTAGCGAAGATGATGGTAGCGGAGGTGTAACAGGTGATGGAGTGGCTGACTGAACTGAGGGCAGCTGGGCTGCTGACTGAACTGAGGGTAGCTGGGCTGCTGACTGAACTGAGGGCAGCTGGGCTGCATACTGAACTGAGGGCAGCTGGGCTGCTGACTGAACTAATAACTGTACTGCTAACTGTGTTACAGACCCCACATTGAATTGTGGTGAAGGTGTGGATGGGGGGATATGGTCAGGAAAAACTGTTTCAGGGAAGTTTATTGCTTTACCGTAAGGAACCGATGCAGACGAAAAGGCTCCCCTAACATAGTCATTCCCTAAACTCGTAGTGCTAAACTCAGTAACTCCAGGTTTAGAAACAATAGCGTGAACACAGTCATTAACCCTGAATGCGGGCTCAGCAAAGGCAGTCTTTGGAACAGTGGCGATGGGTGCGACGGAAAAATCATTGTTATCTTCAGAAGACACACAAAAAATAGCTCCAGAAAACACAGTCACAGAACCTGACGCAGCAAAAAAAGTGTCCCTTTCACTCACCACAGCCGGCTGCTTATATGTCCCATGTAACGCGGTTAAAGGACCAGGGCACCTGACTGCAGCTTCATAGACAATGAGCTATCAGAATTAGTTTCGACTATGGAGCCTGAGTGTGTGAATAAAGCACAGGAAACCAAAGTAGAGCTCAAAATATATATATTTTTGAGAAATGTATAGACAGATGTACAAAAAGCTAAAAAAATATGCATATATATCACAAACAAAAATAATGTTGACAATACAAAACAGCTTATTAGGTTCCAAAAGGAGGTGGGATGAGGTGTGATCCAGTATGAGATTTAGTTTAGTTCCATGGACCTGTGATAGGTCATGTGTCAACAGTTTAATTCAGTCCATAGGTTTACGATTCCTACTGCAACGTAGCGGTGGTCGGGTGGCTCGCCATCCCGCGCTGATCAGGGCTGATCGCGGGAGAAAAAAAAAACCTGACCTAAACAAGGTCAAAAACATAAATTATCACAGAAGAAAATGAAACAGCATTCTACTGCCGTGACAAAATACATAAATCCATAAATAACAAAGACAAGTAATTAATGCCATGTTTCATACAACAATCAATAAACAATCATCTCTTATAATGAATTTCATTCAAAATACTATTATAGAAAAACATTCTCATGGGTCCCATCAAAGTATATCAGCAATAAAGCTAATAAACATTATCCAAAGTTAATCAAATATATTTACAAAACTCATTTAATCACAGGTGTTGCGCAACAGATTCAATAATCTCAGTGGAATTTAACTCAATGCAAAATCTCATAGGCCGTTTTGGCATTTCATCAGAAAAGTAACA
This sequence comes from Rhamphochromis sp. 'chilingali', assembly GCF_963969265.1. NCBI lineage: Eukaryota > Metazoa > Chordata > Actinopteri > Cichliformes > Cichlidae > Rhamphochromis > Rhamphochromis sp. 'chilingali'. The sequence continues at coordinate 30,456,256 of NC_137941.1, read as the reverse complement.
AAAAACATCCAAAACGGACAAAACTACAAAATTCAAATCACTCGTTCAACTCTAGATACGTTAAGTCAACATTCGGCCATAATGGAATAAACAAAAGCAACAATATTCAATAAATAAAACTAGTAATTGCACATCCTTTTCAACACACGTGGAAATCGGCTACTCGACCACTGTTACACCTCTTTCCGGGATGCGTACAAAGCCCTCCCCCGCGCCCCATTCGGCCAATCAGATCACTGCTCCATCCTGCTCCTGCCCGCCTACAGGCAGAAGCTGAAACAGGAAGCTCCAACCCGGAGGGCGGTGCACTGTTGGACGGACCAATCGGAGTCTGCGCTGCGGGACTGTTTTGATCACGCGGACTGGGAAATGTTTCACGTGGCCGCCAGAGACATTGATGAATACACAGACTCAGTCTGTGGATTTATCAGGAAATGCGTGGAAGATGTCGTCCCATCCAGAACAGTCAAATCCTTCCCAAATCAAAAACCCTGGATTAACGGAGATGTTCGCGCGGCACGGAACACCGCCTTTGCCTCCGCGAACACATCGGACTACAAACACGCACATTACCAACTCCGGAAGACGATCAAAGCAGCCAAACGTGAGTACAGGGACAGGGTGGAGCAACAGTTTGACAACCCTCGGAGTATGTGGCAGGGACTAAACACGATCACAGACTTTAGAGGGAAAACCAGCACACCGCAGACCACGGCCTCTCTATGTGAGGATCTAAACGTATTCTACGCTAGATTCGACACAGCGAACACCATGAGACCGGACAGTGTGCGCACCGCGGATGACGTCAGTGCGCACACTGTGTCTGAGGAGGATGTGTGGAAGTGCTTCAGGAAGGTGAACGCACGCAAAGCTACTGGTCCGGACGGGATTCCCGGCCGCGTCCTCAGGTCATGCGCGGCTCAGCTGGCTGGAGTGTTCACACACATCTTCAACCTTTCCCTCTCTCTGTCTGTAGTCCCAGCCTGCTTCAAAATGGCCACCATCGTCCCTGTACCCAAATCCTCCACCATCTCCTCATTGAACGACTGGCGACCTGTAGCCCTGACCCCCATCGTAAGCAAATGCTTCGAGAAGCTGGTCAGGGACTTCATCTGCTCTGCACTACCCGACTCACTGGACCCTCTACAGTTTGCATACCGCCACAACAGGTCCACTGATGATGCCATAGCCCTGACACTACACACTGCCCTGTCACACCTGGAGAAGAGAGACACGTATGTGAGGATGCTGTTTGTAGATTACAGCTCAGCATTCAATACCATCGTTCCCTCGAAGCTGGACAGGAAACTGCAGGATCTAGGACTGAGCAGCTCCCTCTGCAGCTGGATCCTTAGCTTCCTGTCTGACAGACGCCAAGTGGTCAGACTGGGCAGCATCACCTCATCCCCCATCACACTGAACACTGGTGCTCCACAGGGGTGTGTACTGAGCCCTCTCCTGTACTCACTCTACACCTACGACTGCACAGCCACTAACAGCTCCAACATCATTGTGAAGTTTGCGGACGACACTACAGTGGTGGGTCTTATCACCAACAGTGATGAGACAGCTTACAGGGAGGAGGTCAGCGCCCTGACCCACTGGTGTCAAGACAACCATCTCACCCTCAACGTCGCAAAGACAAAGGAGTTGATAGTGGACTTCCGGAGGTGCAGAGAAGTACACACCCCCATCACCATCAACGGCGCTGCTGTGGAGAGAGTGAGCAGCTTCCGGTTCCTTGGAGTACATCTGGCTGAGGATCTTACGTGGTCAGTACACACAAACAAAACAGTGAAGAAGGCGCAGCAGCGCCTCTTCTTTCTCAGGAGACTGAAAAGATTCGGCATGAGCCCCCGCATCCTCAGGACCTTCTATCACTGTGCCATTGAGAGCATCCTCACTGGATGCATCACCACCTGGTATGGCAACAGCACCGCCTACAACCGCAAAGCTCTCCAGCGAGTAGTGCGGTGCTCTGAACGGATAATTGGAGGTGAGCTTCCCTCCCTCCAAGACATCTACAGGAAGCGCTGCCTGAGGAAAGCGGGGAGGATCATCAAGGACTCCAGTCACCCCAGCCATAAACTGTTCAGACTACTTCCATCAGGAAGGAGGTTCTGCAGCATCCGGTCCCGTACCAGCAGACTGAGAGACAGCTTTTTCCATCAGGCCATCAGACTGCTGAACACGTCATAGACACCTCAGCTTCACTACTGGAACTTTAACATTATGCACTCCACACTGTATATAAATGCCACTTGTTTTGCACATATTCAACTCTGTATATTTTATATATTTTATTATTATTATTATTATTATTATTATTATTATTATTATTATTATTATTTATTTATTTTTTAAATTTTTTTTTTAACTATTTAATTTGTAAAAATGTGCATACACACACACACCACACACACACACACACACGTAGGAAAATATTTAGTATACACATCCAGAAATGCATACACTATTATATATTGTACATATATTTATTAGTTTCAGGTTGGCCATTCTTGTATTTTGCTCGTTTGTGTTGTTGTGTTTGCACATCTCTGTTGCTTGTGGGGCTCGCACACAAGAATTTCACTCGCATGTGCTGTGCCAGTGTGCCTGCACATGTGATGTGACAATAAAAGTGATTTGATTTGATTTGATTTGATTTACTGTCGCTAGCCTAGCATTAGCTTACCGGCGTTTTAGGATGTGCGATCGCGGCTCTGCATTTTCATTAATTGTGACAAAGCAAAACAAACAAATAACTCACCGTTGAGTCGATTGTGAGGTAGTGTAAAGATGAATGAATCGGCCGGGTTATTGCACGCTGTCAACTGGTCTGTAGTGTAAAATTTGTCGATATCTGACAAGTACGCCAACCACAGGGACAACAGCAGCTAGAAGAGCAGGGAACATGCAGCTGATTTACCCGGAACTTATACAGGGTTTATTCCCGCCACAATAAAGGGACTGGCAGAAGTGGGGTCAGAAGTTACCGTGGTTACACTCTCCCCCCCCTAATCTCATGGACGTCCTCGTACATGGACTAGGCTGGCAGCGAATGACTGGTTGCTGAGGTGTGAAGGCATCGTCTCCTCTTCTTCATCGTCTTGAAGAGCGAGGAGAAGACAGAACTTAACCCATGCAGAAAGGTCTGAACGCTCTTTAACAGAGGCTTACCAGGCTTGATGTACTGCAGCCGATCAGGAGGATTCCTGGGGCGGGTTGAATGCCTCAAGGGTGGTTCTGCCTCAGGAATCAGAGGCTCTGATTCAGTAGGTGAGTGTTGTGACAAGTTATTTCTGGATGCTTCTGAATCAGAAGACAGACTTTCTTCATCATGAGAAGTTTCTGCAAGATCAACTGGCTCAAAGCCAGCTTCCAAAGTTCCGTTAGCAATAACTTGTTCCTCTTCAACAGGTACAGGTTCCTCTGAGAGAATAGCGTTCTCTACCTCTGTAGCCAATACTACAGGGACATCGGGCTGGTTGATAAGTGGAACAGGTTGCAGAGTATTGGGTAAGTCAATGGTTGTTGTGAAGGTGACAGGTTCAGCAGAGAAAGGAACAGGTAGGTATGAGATGAGTTCCTCTTCGTCATTGCCATTAGCATCAGCACGTACAGGAGACAGGGGTAAGACAGGCATTTTTCTCTTCTGCTTAGTAACCATTTCCTTTTCAGAAGGTGGTAAATACCCACAGGGCAGTAGGAGGTCTCGATGTAAAGTTCTCAGGGGCTTGTCTTGGCCTTCGGGTCGAACTGTATACACAGGAAGAGTGCCGGCTTTCTTCACTACAATGTACACAGATGACTCCCATTTATCTGCAAGCTTGTGTTTGCCTCTTAGCCGCACTTTCCTCACAAGAACTCTGTCTCCAACATTCAGCTGTGACGCAGTGACATTTTTATCAAATCTGTTTTTGTTACGTTTCATCACCTTTTCTGAGTTTTCGATGGCCAGCTTGTAACTTTCTTCTAGGTGGGACTTTAGTTTTTCCGCATATTGTGTGTGGGATGTTGATCCTTCTTTGGCAAGGGGTAGTCCAAAGGCCAAGTCCACCGGTAAGCGAGGTTGGCGGCCAAACATAAGCTCATATGGTGAGAAACCTGTAACATCATTTCTTGTGCAATTGCATGCATGCACCAGGGGTTTTACGAAATCTTTCCAATGAGATTTCTGTTGAGCTGTGAGTGTTCCTATCATATCCAGTAATGTTCGGTTAAACCGTTCAACAGGATTGCTTCTTGGATGGTATGGAGTGGTTCTTATTTTGTGGATCCCAGCCATTTCACAAAGCTCTCGGATGATTCTGGATTCAAAGTCAGGGCCTTGGTCACTGTGCAAGCGTTCTGGGATACCATAATGCACAAGAAAGTTGTCCCATAAACATTTGGCAACAGTCCTGGCTTTCTGGTTTGGTGTTGGCACAGCAATGGCATATTTTGTGAAATGTTCAGTTATGACAAGTATGTCTTTGACTCCACGATCTGGTTCCACAGAGAGAAAATCCATACACACCAGTTCCATGGGTTGAGAGGTTCTGATATTGACCAGAGGTGCGGCTCGTTCAGATGGAGATTTGCGTCTCACGCATCTTTCGCAGTGTCTTATTTTATTGACCACATCACTCGTCATCTTAGGCCAATAAAACCGGGAACGGACCAAGTCTAGTGTTCTGTCAATTCCCATGTGACCCATTTGATCATGTAGGTGGTGTAGTACAACTGGTCGATATTCCTCGGGTAGCACTAGCTGGTATGTGAAGTCACTTCCCACTTGTCTATTCCTGACGAGAAGGGTGTTATAGAGCTCCAGTTTATTTACTTCTCGCAGTAATAGAGGTAAATCAGGAAGTTCTTCCCTCAGGAATGGCGGTGGTGACTCTCCTCGCTCAACCTGAGCTATGACATGCCGAATGACAGGGTTGAGGCGTTGTTTGGCTGCAAGGTCAGCTGTTGAGATTCGGGGGAGTACCATGGAGGTGAACTGGATGTCGTCCGTGAAACTGTCAGGCAGACTGTTGACATTGACAGACATGGATAACACCAGAGCAAGATCAGGATCAGTGCTTGAACTGTACACCAGATGACGGTCACAAACTGCTTTGACGGTATGGTGGTCAATAGAGACATAATCTGGTTGATTGAGATGTTGCCATGCAAATCTCCAGATTCGCTCACGTTCTTTCTGTGACAGAGGATCATCAGACAGTTCACCATGAGGTCGGCGAGACAAACCATCAGCATCCGAGTTCTGCTTTCCTGCTCTGTAGATTAATTTGAAGGTGAAAGTGGACAAAGCTGAAAGCCACCTGTAACCGGTAGCGTCAAGTTTTGCTGATGATAAGAGGTATGTTAATGGGTTGCTGTCTGTCACAACTGTAAACTGAGCACCATAAAGATAGTCATGGAATTTTTCAGTCACCGCCCATTTCAAAGCAAGAAACTCCAATTTGTGGGCGGGATACTTTGACTCACTCCGGGAAAGACCTCTGCTGGCATATGCTACAACTCTGTTTTTTCCATCCTGCTCTTGATACAGCACCGCACCAAGACCTGTGGCACTGGCATCAGTGTGGAGTGTGTATGGTTTTCTGGGATCAGCAAATGCCAGAACTGGGGCAGAAGTAAGTTTGTCAATAATGGACTCAAAAGCTTGTTGACACATTTGCGTCCATTGTCTTCCAAATGGCTCTTTGGGGTTGAGGTAATTCTCTGGCTTTACAGTTCGTCTCAGTTTCCTCTGGGAAGGTGAATAACCAGCAGTGAGATCATGCAACGGCTTGACAATGGCTGAATATCCCTGGACAAAACGTCTGTAGTACCCAGCAAAACCATCTGGCTGTGGAGTGCCGCGCCGGCGGCGCAAACGTCGCTTCCTCCTTGGAGACGGCTCCGACGGGCCGGGAAACTCCTTGTCCGGCGAGTCGGACGGCACGTCCTCCATCGAAGCGAGTGGGCGAGCGGTAGCGGCGGGAGGGTGAAGGTGAAGCTTGTGAAGAACAAAATTCTGTACGAGCGGGTGCAGTGAGCCCAATAACCAGGGGTAACCGGAAATAAGTTGTTGCAGCTTGTCTTCCACAGCATAGAGAAACGCTCCTTCCTCATGCTCTACCCACAGATTGATTAACCTTGAAGCGGAGTCGATAACGGCCTCCTGAAGCTCGCTGGGTGGGTTGAATGCCGCTGGATCCATATCTGGCTGGTCCGTACTGTCACGGCGAGTTGAGTGAGCCGTGTGGAAGAAAGAAAAGGAGGATCCAAACGCAGGCACTAAAGGTGTGAAGGTGGTTTATTAAACACAAAATAAAAATGGGCAAACGGCAAAAGGAACAGAAGGCTATCTAAACTGAGAACAACTAAACTAGTGAACACAAACCAGGACATGATCATGAAGGAGGATGATCAGTGGAGAATGACGACGGATGACAGCAGGGAGAACACACAGATGAAGCATGGTGGATACACAAACGGACCAGCAACTATTTTTTTAACAACACAGAATTACAACAGGTTTTAACAGATCTTCAAAAATAAAAAATTCCCCCAAAGTAGCAAAAAAATAGAATAAAATAAAATTGTGCACAAGTAAAGAATTAGTCTTTTTTAAGTCCAAATGGTAACGGTGGGGCCCATGACAAACGGGTGTATTGCAATAGAGTCCGTCCGATGAGGAGTGTGTGTGTGTGATTGTTTGTCCTACCGTACTACTTGTACAGTAGAGGATTGTAGTCGATCAATGTGCAAATGATTGTGCGTGTGTATGTATATCGTCTCCTAGGATCTTGGGTTGTCTCGCCGTCCAGTGAACACCGGAACACTCTGGGTTCTGGAATCGCTGACCTGGTCTTTGGATTTGTCCCATATAAAAACCTGACCTATAAACAATGGTCCAATATATGTCACGAACAATTTAGGAATAACTCTCACAAATTAAACTACAGTAGTGTCACACTGCAGTAACTACTATTCCGATCAGCTATCATCAATTCAATCATTATCAGTTCAGTCATGTTGAACAACATTAAGATATCAAGTTTCAAAGTTGAAAGTATCAGTCTTCAAAATTTAGTTGTAACCTGCAGCAATGTTAAAGATTATCTACAAGGCTTCAAACATTCAGGAATTATAGTCACCATATAATTCACTTTTCATGGTAAACATTCATTAGATCCATCAGATATAAAGTCATTGTTGGAGCAATACACAAACGCTTATCAGAAACCGAACAAAGTGCAAATAATTTCAATAACATGTAAACACAAGGACTCAGTCCACGAATAGGAGTATTAGAATAGATGTGCTTAATCCCGCTTGTATCATAGGCCTACTAGTACAAGTGGAAATACACTAAAAATTACCTCCAAGTATTCAATACTGAGTACAGTTGAACCCCGACTTACGAAATTAGTCAAAGCACCCATCGCGCTTTTTGAGTGAACGATAGGCTATAGGCTAATTGCTAATTGCTAACTGCTAACTGCAACAACAATACGTCGTTCAAGTGGAACAGCGAAGCGCAAGTACGAAAGCCAAGGGGGTTGTCACATGATTTGGAAGGCATTGTGGGCATTGTAGGCATTCTAGGATCAGCCAATCAGAGCCAGCGGTTTTCGTTACACGGGCATTTTGCTGTTAAGTGCCGTCGTAACTTGAATTTTCCGTTAAATGGGGTATTCGTAAGTCCAGGTTCCACTGTATTGTAAAACAACTGATTGACATCAAAAAATTAAGCAGGAAGCAGCATAAAGTCTGATGGTATTTTAACTCGTTAGAGATTAATTTCTTCAGCTTACCGATAACAAAGTTTTAGCCCACCTGCTCTGTTCGGCTGTAGAAGCAAGAGACCGTGAGTCCGCACCTTGACCACCTGGTCAGCTTGACTGGGACAAAAAATCGGTCCGGGCATTTTGACTAGAGAGTGGCCACAAGGTATTATAGGAAAAACCATAAAGCCTTTGGATGAAAACAAACGCTTTTGTGACAGTGATGTACACTGTCTTGTTGGTATATATGTATGAGTTCTAAACAGTTTACATCAGATGACCACTTAAGGACATCTCTTGATTTCACCTTCGTGTTTCCCTCTCACCAGATATCCAAACCCATATCATGACAAGCAGCTTTTACAGCTGTGGCTCCAGTAAACATCAGCTGATACTAGAAAGTAATATTAAATTAATTCTAACAACAGCTGCTTAAATGTGCTGCTGTTGTTTAGCGCGACATCCGCTGGTTTCCTCTTTCTGGTGCAAAGTGGGCGATAAACAAACAAAAGAAAAAAGCTGATCAGCTGATCATTGACTAGTTTCATGATTGAAGTAGCAACAGGAGTAGGAGGGGGGAGAATGAAAGAAGAAGAGGCAGCTGTGCAGCGTAAAGACACAGAATAACTCCAGCTTTTCTGTTTTTCATTCTAGCAGAAGTACAGGACAAATTGCGTTTGTATGCCCGATTCCAGTCCAGCTTTGGGGTCAGCTGGTGGGTAGCAGGCATCTCCGAAAAAGTTAGAGCACTCTGGCAAATATGTGATGTCTTGATAAACTGAGCAGATATTTGAAGTTTATACGGCAACATCAGTTTATTTCATGATCCAGAAAGACTAATATTTTAAACTCCGCCATTCTGCATTCCTCTGCCACTGCCTCATTTGAGTTTTGGACAAAATGCTGTTATTGTGTGTAATGACAATCGCAAACACTAAAATATATTTCTTGTACACAGAAATGAATTTTGTTTGGCAAAATAATTTTCTCCTCAACATGCAACATTTGCGCTTGCAATTTTTTTTTAGGTGCGCTCAGAATAGAGGCACTAAAATAATGCCATAGAAATATTGAGATGAAATCAAAAGTAGTGAAAAGTGGCCAATTATACCCTGGACCCCAGAGGGTTAATGTCATGGTCCTGGGTCTTTTGATCCAGTTTTTTTTAGTTTTCATATATTTTTGATCATTCTGTATTATTTGGTTCCTAGGTTATTCTGTTCACTATGGTTTTGTCATGGTCCTGTGTCCTTTTGACCCAGCGTTCTTAGTTTTTTTGTGTTTTTGTATTCTGTTCTTTATTTATTCTGTGATTCCTAGGTTGTTCAGTTTTGTTTATGAGATTTCCCCTCGTGACCTTACTCCATGTGTGTCCACGCATCTGTGAGTCCCGATGCCTTGTTTCTCCTCCTTATGTTTTATCCCATGTTTTCCCCAGCCCGTTATGTCTGTGCTCTCTCCGTGTTCTCTCCTGCCCCCCTGTCTGCACCCCTGTGTACTTCCTGTTTTACTTTGACAGTCTCCCGTCAGCATGAGTCAGTGTTGTGTTACTCCTGCCATGTCTTGCTATGATTATCAGTGTCAGCTGTGTTCCCCATGTGCTACTACTTTCCTCGTTGACCCTCTGTGTATTTATGTCCGCGTCTCCCTCAGTTCTGTGTTGCGTTCTCCCTCATAGCTGTGTGATTCTCCCTGTATCTCTTGGTGCACATTATAATTAGTTTTTCCCAGTTTAGTTTAGTTTTGTATTGTTGGTATGATCTGTTTTCCCAGCAATAAAGCTGTGCTTTTGAGTTTAAGTTCTGTCCCCCTGAGTTTGCGTTTGGGTCCATTCCTGCCTGCCACACAGCCGAATCATGACAGGTTTATTAGATTTCCCCTTGTGTCTTTGCCCTCTGTCTCCCCTTGTGCATCTGTGTTTATTTAGTTGTGTGAGTCCTTGTGCCTTGTTTCCCATCCTTGTGTTTTAATCCATCATGTTTCCAGAGCCCGCCATGTCTGTGCTCTCCCTCGTTTTCCCGTGCTCCATCTAGCCTGCTTCTCCTCCACTTACACATCATGTTTCCTTTTTTATTGTAAAGGTCCCATGTTTTCATGTTCATTCCGTTTAGTCTAGCTTCCCCTGTCTCGTTATGGTTATTCGTATTGGCAGTGCGTGTCCTCACGTCCCTGTCATCCCTCTGTGTATTTAGGTCAACGTCTCTCTCAGTTTGGTCCTCCCTCATGGCTGCGTGTCTCTCCCCGTGTTTCCCTGAGTAATTAGATTAGATTAGCATTAGAATTTCCCAGTTTAGTTTAGCATTGTCTTGTATCGCCTTTTCCCCCATTCAGTAATAAAGCTGTATTTTGAGTTAAGTCCCGTTTTCCATGAGTTTGTGTTTGGGTCCTCTCCTGCCAGCACACAGACGTTTCATGACAGTCAAATGAGAAGCTTGGCTCCTAGTGGTCTGCAACACTGCAAAGTAAATACAGGTTCAGCATTACTGATACTGAGTACTGATTTTGATACTTTTAACTTATATGGCAGAGAGCCGTGTGTCTTGATTTATCAAATAAATCATCATCAATTTGAAAATTCTGAGCACATTTTAATGACAACTAAATCACTTCCACAAGAAATAGTTAACACAATAAAACAGACAAGTCAGCTTGCCATATATTTAGGAACTGGGTTTCTTTAAGACTTGGAATGTAAATGTAAGTGTTCTTTTTTCTTTTGGTCAACTTCTGTTAATTATTGTGCTATATAAATAAAGTAAACTTGACAGTCAACACAAAAAGGTTATTATATTCAGATATTCTTCAGCAGGACCCCTCGGAGCCAAGATGCTGGTGGTGGAGATTGCTTGAATGGAAAAGTGGGAGTGATAAAACTTAGATTTAGCTGGCAGCACCTGGGAATGCACAGATATGAATATTCACCTATATCTTGTCGTGGAAGTTTTTTAAAAATAAAATACAAACACTTGATGAGTGTCTTTGAAGTGAGTTTTATTCACTTTGCAGCAAGAGAGAGAGTCCAGTCAGCCAAAGTCAAGCCAGCGTCTCTAAAGCGGAAGCAGAGCTGGGCTTCCCTTATACAGTCAGGTACACAGACACACAACTCTCATAACTTGTAGCACAACTTATCATTTCCATATAAAGTGTTGATGGTTTATACCTCGGTTCTTCCTTGGAACATGTCACGGCGGGGCGCGCCGGTGTGAAGAATGAGGTAGACCCAAGAGCAGACACGGTGGAGACAGAACTAGGTTTCCAAAATAAGGCAAGCCTTTATTGTGGCTGAAGGCATAACAAAAACACTAGGGAACACTGAAACTGGGAAAACTAAGAAGACAGAGAACACTGTGTAAACTAAAAAGGCTAAGACACTCTGTGAAGGAACTATGGAAAAAACTATAAACACAGAGTAACTAAGCAGGCTATGAAACACAGTGTCACAATAAGGGAAACTACGAAAATACGAGGTGAGGATAACAGACGATCTGACACTGACACAAAGACACACTGGGCTTAAATACACTGAGGCAGTCATCAAGGAATTAGAGACAGAAGGGGAACACAGCTGGGAGGAATAAGACCTAATGAGACAGGAGGAACAAAGCTAGAAACACTGACATAAGACGGGAACATGAACCTTCAGAGTAAAACAGGAAACAAAACACCACTAAACAAACACGCAGACACGACACAGAGAGACAGACTAGACACTGAACTAAACCTGCAATAAACATGAGAACACAAAAACCTACGAACTAATCCCTAAACAAGAATAACCGAAACATAGAGTCATAATCATCATTATCATCATAATAAGAAAAGAATCCAAAATGCAAAAACACACCAAAAACATAACAACTCAAAATACTGGGTCAAACTGACCCAGAACCGTGACAGAACATACACAGCATCTACTCCTTGAAAGCAGTAAAGCAATAACAGTCATACCCAAAGAGGGATATGTTTTGCAGATTATTATGTTCTAGGGTGGTCTTGCTGTGATGAGTGTCTGTCCCACTATGGTTCAAATAAGCCTGTTATATATGTGTTATTGTCAGAACAGGTGATCAATACACTAAGGAAAAATAAATTTTCATTATCTCTCTCTACACATTAAAATATCATATGAATCTCTAAGATAATTACGGTAAGGTAATCGGTCTGATAAAATAACAGCTATGATGACTAATTGGGTTGTTATAATACTACAATTTCAAACTTGATACATATTAACCAGGGAAATTCTTGATACCATATTTGATATTATGGGGAAGATTCTGAACCCACCCATGTTCCACTAGCATATCGTAAATAAGAATTAGCAATAATGTAAAAATGAAGAAATATAAAAGTTTAAAGACATTAATTTGAAAATTGATTTAATTACCTATCATTTTACCTATGGCAGAATGAATATGTTTATGTTAAAACAACTGCATACATTTTTCATTAATGGCTTCTCCAAAGCACCTAGGTTGTAACCAAAACTCTGTAGCTCTGAAACTGTCGATATTACATCCTGGTTAGATGAGCATTGTACGGAGCACTGAAACATACAACTTAAAAAAATAAATGTGTGAAATGAATTAAAACTAATGTCATTTATTTTGCTTAAATATGTTTTCTTTAAAAAGATTGATTACTCTGTTAGACTTGTAATTATAAGAAACTAAAGAAAAACTTGTTGAGGAAGTTTGTCCTATTATCAATATGAACTATACCTGCGAAAAAGAATAGCAATAATTTATGAATAATTAAATGAGTAAAAATGACATTTTTATGTTTTACTTTTTGATTATGTTGAATGAAAAACGTTTTGAGTAACTTCAGCAAACTGATTACATAACAATTAAGGCACATTAGCATTAATACACGTAATGATTGTGGCATGACAAAATAATCTTTTTAACTGTTTAGAAATTTCCTTCATTTTGAGCCCATAAATGAATGGATTAAACAATGGATGATAGAGCAATAATTGTAATGTCATTAGTAATCGAGCAACTTTTGGAAAATCTGATTCCACTCGAGCTATGCCTACATCATAGATACTTAAACAGGAAATACTGATTAAAACTAACAGATGGGGTAAACAGGTCTCTGCAGCTTTCTTCCTAATTTCTTTACAACTTTGATAAGAAACAATAAATATTGTTGTGTATGTGAAAACTATGAAGATCATAGGAAGTATTACAAGATCTAGTAATGCAACCACACCAAAGACGGTAATTAATCTTGATCTTTGACAGTGAAGAGTGTAAACTGCATTGTTACAAAATATTCCCTTTAAATTAAAGTTACACAATGTTGCTTCAGCACTCGCTATTGCTTGGATTGCAATATGAACAGCAGGTATAAGCCAAGATACGACCAGGAAAATGATCACAGTGGTTTTGTTCATGATAGTTGGATATTCAAGAGGTTTACAAATAGCCACATATCTGTCATAAGCCATGGCTGCCAAGAGAAAGAACTCTGAACTGCCTAAAGTGTAAAACATAAAAAACTGAAAGAGACAGGCTGAATATGTTACGACTTGTTTTTCAGATAAAAAGTCAATCAGAAGTTTTGGATAAATATTTGTGCTGTAAAGGAGACAGTTAAGTAGCAAAGCTGCAATGAAAATGTACATAGGCTCATGAAGGTTTTTATGAATCCAGATCACATACACGATGGTAGAATTACTGCATATTATTATAATGTATAATGTAAAGATAATACAAAAATAAACATATCTGTACTTGTTAACCTCAATGTATCCATCTAGAGTTACATATGTGGTATTTAACTCCTCATCCATGAATTAAAAAAATAAAAATACTACAAAACAAATATAGCAGCATAACCAGTTTATATGACGACATAAAATCAAAATTGCACTAAAATGCAACCTGTGTTAGGTATTATTCTTTTAAAGATATCAGAACTTCAAATACAAGTACACTCATCAATCAAATGCTTATAGTGAATCATATGTATGTGGACTGAAGAAGAGTTTTTTTGGTTTGCTTCAACCTTGAGGGAGCTGAACTGTGAAAGTCGGTTACATCATTTTTCAGCCTCTTTTACTTGAGGATTTAGTAGTTACAGCTAATGGATCATAAGTTGCAGCTAACAATGACAATGATCAGCCAACTTCTATTAATCTAGCATAGAATTTTAATAATGTAGCAAGATTTTATTGTTAAATGTATCCTGGCTTTTTTGCACTCGGGTTCATATCTTATTTCATCAGGAGTTTTTATTTGGTTTCCATTTTAGGTGGTGTGGTCTTATGCATTGTGTACATTTTCAGTGTAAAATAAAACTTGGATAACTACCATACTAAATAACAATAATAATCATCATAAAATAATAATAATTAAAAAAACTTTAAAAAAACAAGGACAAGCTTATGCATTACAAATGCATTACAAATGTCCAACTTTTCATACATTGTTTTATTTATAGCCTATAAATAAAGCATATATATATATATATATATATATATATATATATATATATATATATATATATATATATATATACACACACTGTTACCTTCACCCTCCACATCTTCTCCAGCTCTACTCTGAGCCCTTAGTAATTCTCAAGTTCCTTGTGTTCCTTCTTCATGATGTTGCCGTCATTTGGAACTGCTACATCGATCACTACGGCCATTTTCTTCTACTTGTCTACCACTGATAGGTTTGTAGCATAAACCTATTTGCTGGAATGTTCAGATGATTCTACTACACGGTAAAGCAAGACACAAGCAGGCAAAGTCCTTTATGTTTCTCGTATACGAGGAAGACCAACTGGACAAACGCTGTTCCTTCGCTTGACCCCAGTTGCTCTTTTCTGCTCCCTCGTAACACTGCTCTTTTATTAAGGTTACGTGAATATGCATAGGCTCATTAACATAGGTTCACATGTGAACAAAGAGTACCGTCTGTGTGTGTGTGTGTGTGTAGGTATGTATGTGTGTGTGCGTGGGGGGGGGCAGAATGTGACCCCATAAACGACTTCCCTAAACTTGCTGGTCTATAAGTCCAGCAGTCCAGCTAAACAAAAGACACTTATACTAAAACAGATATAAATGAGTTTGCTATACCATATATCAGCAAGAGAAGAGACGACCTCTTCCCATGACCCTAAGATGTGAGTGTGCATGCCAGAACACTCTGTAGTCTTTGCAGACTACTAAGGATCACACATCCTATCACTACACAATCCCCTCACCTCTAAGCATATATGGTTAAATATTTCTAAGCATAAATGACAATCAACAATATAAACCTGACAACTACCACTATGTCCGGCTGGTTAGCCACCACCATTTTGTCCGTCTGTATGTTGAAGTCCCACAGGAACTTAGCTCGGTCGTTCTCCACCACCCCAGGGGGCATCTCCCATTTTGACCTTGGGACTTCAAGGCCATATTCGGCACAGATGTTTCTGTATACCATGCCAACCACTTGGTTATGGTGTTCCACGTATGCCCTGCCTGCTAGCATCGTACACATTGCTGTTATGTGCTGGATTGCTTAGGGGCATCTTTACACAGCCTGCACCTGGGGTCTTTCCCGGTGTGATAGACCCCAGCCTCTATCAGTCTTGTGCTCAGAGCTTGTTCCTGTGCTGCTATGATTAGTGCCTCTGTGCTGTCTTTTAGTCCAGCTTTGTCCAGCCACTGGTTGGATTTCTGGATGTCAGCCACTTCCTCTATCCTATTGTCCCTCTATGATGGTGCCTCCTCTTTCTCAGGTTTCTGCTGCCCGAGGTATTCACTGAGCATGTGGTTGGTTGGGGCCATCTTCCTGATGTATTCTTCAATGTTTGCTGCCTCATCCTGGACTGTTGTGCTGACACACCAGTCCCCAACCTCCTTCCTTTCGCTTAGCATACAGCCTCAGGGTGCTGGATTTGGGGTGAAACCCTCCATGCATGGTCAGAGTCTCCTGGTCATGATGTCACTGGCTTCTATCTCCACCTTTGGCCAACTTATTATGCCAGCAGGGTACCTGATCAAGGGCAGGGCGTACGTATTGATAGCCCAGATCTTGTTCTTACCATTCGACTGACTCCTCAGGACTTGCCTGACCCTCTGCATGTACTTGGTGGTTGCAGCTTTTCTAGCAGCCTCTTCATGGTTCCCATTTGCCTGTGGGATCTCCAGGTACTTGTAGCTGTCTTCAGTGTTTGCAATGTTGCCTTCTGGTAGTTCCATCCCCTCAGTTCTGACTACGTTCCCTCGCTTCATTATCATCCAACTACACTTATCCAGTCCGAACAAAATTCCGATGTCATTGCTGTATATCCTTGTGGTGACAACTGAAGGCTGGAAGAATGTATTTTGGACTGAGTAATCAAAATTTTAAATCTTCTGTTCATTATGCAAAGTCTTTGTATGCCATTGGGTCAGTGAAAGGATGGTTCCAGAGTGTGTACCATCAACTGCCAAACATAGAGGAGGAAGTGTGATGATTTGGAGCTGTTTTGTTCGTGGTTGGTGACTTATAGAGAGTGAAAGGCACCCTGAACCAAAACGGCTACCACAGCATTCTGCAGCACAATGCAATCCCCTCTGGTATGCACCAAGTTGGTCAGGGATTCATCCTATAGCAAGATAATGACCCGAAACAGTCCAAGTCCAAGCTATGCCAGAACTACCTCAGAAAAAAAAAGCACAAGAGTGTAAGCTTGAAAACATGGAGTGTGTTACGACGAAAAGGCCAGGCTTTGTGTGTGAACTCAAGTGCAGACACAGACGGAGGAAAGATTGACGTGGATACATTTATTTACAGTGACTAATTTGATAACAATGAATAGTAATTTTGCAAGAAATTCTGAAGGCTATGAACTATGAACTGTGAGGTTGAGAACTATGAACTATGAGACAAAACTATGAAACGTGAAACCTAAACTATGAACTTTGGCTAGATTCAAAAAGTCCATGAACGGATCCTGGGTGGAAATCCAGTGAATCACGGCCAGTTGGTTAAACGATGTTGTAATGGCTTACGAGTTGCAGGTGAAGACGTTATGGGAGGAGGGAGTCCAAGGGGTCTGGGTGAGCAGTGATCCAGAGAGAGTCCAGAATGTACGTGATCCAACAGGCTGGCAGGGAGGCAGACAGGTGGAGCGCCACAATGAAGGGAGTCTGACCTGATAGCAGAAAACCAGCGTCCAAACAGAGGTGAGTATTGTTCAGTATTGCTGTGAGTATAGCTGTAAAGCATGATGACCAAGTGGGTAACTACGGCAGAGAGAAAATACTATGAAATCAAAAATCAAATTCAAATTTTATTTGTCACATAAAAAGTACAACATGTAGTAAAATATTTGTGTCTGAGCTGCAGACGTAGCCGTGCCATTCCAGGGCTTGGATTTAGCATGGGAGGTCTAGCCAGGACCCTTATACTGGGTGGAAATCGAACATGCGATTCCCTTTCCGAAGGTGTGTAATCTTACCACTACACTATCCAACTGCATGAGCAAAACCACAAAACATTAAAGGATTTAACGAGAGCTTGACGGCCTAGCACTAAAATGAGTTAGGTATAGATCTGGCAGAGGTCTGTTGTGAATGCTGGACTTAAATACCGGTGACTTGATTGCAGTCAGGTGTGAAGGCTGATTGGAGTCTCTGCCGAAGGGGGATCCCAGCATTGTGTAAAAACCCAGCACTCACCTGGACCATGATAATTTGTTTTTTAATAGACCAGTAACTAAATTAATCTAGAATGCATGATGAAAATGTTCACAAATGGGTAAAAATGTCCTCTCTTTCACAGTGAAAACATCTATCCTAGCTGCATCCTGAGTTGGACATTTCAGACAATGCAGGATGGTTCCTCAATTGAACCTAGAGGTGAAACCAAACTGAAGTTAGCTGCTTCAGGTTTGGCTAATACTTCACTGTCTAAGTCTGGCCTGTTGCAGTGGTATGCTTCTAACTAACAAACAGTATGGTCCTGACAAGATGCTAACTTGTTGAAATTCTGCTCGGCAGCACAGTGTTTTAGACGCTTGATTATCTATGCATTCCTGGCTTGGCCACCCAGCCAATGTCCACTTTGTTCAAGACAGTCCAATGAAATCTAAAAACCATTGCATTCTTCAGTTATAAATATTGATTTATATCTCTTTGTACTTAACAATTTTACTTTTACTTATTTAGTTAACAATCTCTCACTTTGTGTGAGAATCAACATTTTATTGATGTGATGAACTCCTCTTTTATAAATTGGTGAGGACTTCTACACTAACAGTCACATTTATAGCTACATGTTGACAGACTTTTCAAAATCATCTGCAATAGAAAAAAGTAAAGACAAAAAGAAAATGAAGGCAGCTCTTCAAGTGGGCACTGATAGGA
The DNA here is from genome assembly GCF_963969265.1 of Rhamphochromis sp. 'chilingali'. Taxonomy (NCBI): domain Eukaryota; kingdom Metazoa; phylum Chordata; class Actinopteri; order Cichliformes; family Cichlidae; genus Rhamphochromis; species Rhamphochromis sp. 'chilingali'. The sequence goes on along the minus strand of NC_137941.1, from coordinate 30,438,130 downwards.
AAAGAAACATAGCTGTTGATAATAATGCAGATTTGGGTCCTGCTGTTAAATGAAACCTTCCCCTTGTATATGTAAGTATTCTTTTGCCATGTTATCAGACTGTAGAGTGACAAATTAGTCAAACATAATAAAAAATATAAGAGTAGCACATGCAGCTGGCTGCCGGCGGAGCTCACGGGCACGTCACTGCAATCCCCCCTGGCCTCTGCTCCGCGGATACTGAGTGACCCTCATCCGGGACTCTCCTCAGCTCTTTCTGGGACAGTGGCGCGGCTGCCCCTCTGTTGGTCTTCCTTGGTCTCTTGTGTTCTGGGGGCCTCTGGATGTCTGGAGTCTTGATCTCCTCCATACCTGCTTCATGCCCTGGAGGATGGGGCTGTGGCTCCCCACACCCTCTAGCAGATCATTACATGAAGGAACCTTTTAAAAACAACCGCGCTCATGCTCACAAGTGTACACACGGGTGATCACACATACAAACTACACCCTTTTTGGCTCCTACTTCAAAGCACACTGTGCGCTGTCGATCTTACGTGCTGCACAATAATGTTTAATATTTAGTATTTACTGTTACATTCCCATAGATCATCGTGATGTTGTTTATTATGTTGCTCTTTTTTTTTTCTTCTGCTTATTTTCTCTTTTTTCTTTCTCAACAGGTGATCCAGGTGATTGATCTATGTATTTTTTGTCTGCTTATTTTATTGTTTTTTGCCCTTTATCCCCGTCCCTCTTCCCTGCTGTTTTTCTTTCCCTCTTTCATTGTCCCTTTTCTTTTCCCCGGTCAAGTCTGTCCCATACTTAACAAGTAAAATAAAATAAAATAAACAATAAAAGGTGAATCAAATGGACCATTACGGCAAGGCTGGGATGGTCCATTTGGTAAAGTAAATCCGTTGGGCATCTTTCTTTGCCTTTAGACAATAATTCTGATGGCAAAAGAACCAAACGGGACAGGAAAAAAAAAAGAAAAAAAAAGAGAAAGAAAAAAAGAAACATAGCTGTTGATAATAATGCAGATTTGGATCCTGCTGTTAAATGAAACCTTCCCCTTGTATATGTAAGCATTCTTTTGCCATGTTATCAGACTGTAGAGTGACAAATTAATAAAACATAAGAGTAGCACATGGGTGTAGAATTTCTAGCTAACAACATGCTTGTAATACAGTGTGTTTTCACCATTGTTTTTTCCTGAAATTGGCTTTATTTTGGTATTAATACAGTTTCTTTCTAGAAGTACTTTAGTGTTACCTTAAAACTTCACACATCACCTACAGCAAAGTGCAAAAGCAACCCAAGACTTTTTTGTGGCAAAGGAATGGTGTTTATGTTAAGATGTGCTGCTGGTGAGATTGTTGAACCTTTGTAATGTTGGGATTCAGAGATTCTTTTATTGCTACCATATAATCTGCCTTATGAAGAATGTATTAATAACATGTTTCACAGTATCATTTATCAGTAATATTTCCTACAGGGTTTATATTGCATTGAATATGTCTGTCTTCACATTGACCTTTCTATTTTTTATAGGTTGAGTTCATTTTATACACAATGCATAAATGTGCTTGGTTAGAGTTGATGTTCCATTCTAGAAGGTTTTAAGCTTCACTGGTGAGAGTGTCCAGATGATACATGCTGAGGGGAGATGAGAACATAGCAGGTTAATTGCATGCATGCTTACAATACACATATTAATCTAGTAGCAGGTTTGAGTGAAGGCCTAAGCGTCTTCTACTTCAGTTTGAGACTGGCTGCTAAAGTACTCTACTTAGTAATTAATGACGAGGGTCCATTATTAGCTCTCAGAGATGCTAAGACCTGAAGTTATTACCTTAAAAGGCAAGTAATGTAGAAAGGAGAAGTTATATGTCGGTGTAAGGTTATATGTACGTGATGTACCCTTGTCTGCACGAATTGAACTTTTGCCCGTCTGTCACCATGTATTTTTGAACTGTATTGACGTAGGTGTGATATTTTGTCCTATAAAACCAGAACCCAATGTATTCTTGTCAGAGCAAAACAATCCATATGCTGACGGTTGGTTGTTCTCCTGTGATAATAAAACTCATCGTTTGATTGCACTTTTCCGGAGCCTCCGTAGTTTGTTGTCTGGTCTAAAGTTGATCGATCTCGCAACAGTATCCTTAAAAGAAATATATTCAGAGCACTGGAAAATGACAACAAATGAAGTTTGTTGTGGTTTTTTCTTTTCTTTTTTGTGTGTGTGTTTTTTCCCCCATCATCTGGTCCTCTTCATGGCAGCCAGTATATCATTGTATCTGAGGGTTTGTAAACAACAGACAACTATACCTACATTATTAGTAGTTAAGTTAACCGAAGTCAAAGTTCTCTGGTGTCTAATATATTTACTAATATAAGCTTGAGGAGCTTAAGGGTCCTGTGCAGCATCCTTGCTGTTATTTGGACTGCACTTTTCTGGACAGAGATCTGGGATGTCCTTCACTACCCCAAGTCCTAAAATTACTATGTGAAACACTGTTTCTTTCACCCTCCACATCTTCTCACGTTCCTCTCTCAGCCCTTGGTACTTCTAAAGCTTCTCATGTTCCTTCTTCCTGGAGTTGCTATCACTTGGTAACACCACAGTACATCTATCACTACAGCTAATAGACCCCATTCCAACAGTACTGCTCAGAGAGGTCCTACCTTAAAGTATACCTCAGTCTTAAATATGGGCTACATACCACAGGCCTTTAAAGTGGACACGAAACACTTCATTTATAGAGGCTAATTTACATGATGGAGCCCAGCTCTCACAAACTGACACAGTGTGTGTTGCTGGATTTAGGAAAATAGTGCTTAAAACGCTAAAGAAGCTAACTAGAGTCCATGATCGTCTGGCAGCACATGAGGTCACCACCATGAGGGAGAGGTCGCCACACCACATGACCCTGCTAAGATGAACAGACATATGGCTCAATACACAGAAGGGAATAAGCAGGAATTCCAGAGAAACAACACACCAGCTACTGGTACAAGGTACCCAATACTACAAGACCAGGCTCAGCAACTTATGCATCACCTGGATTGACAAGAAAGCCTATGACTCGATGCCCCACACACAGATCTTGGAACGCATAGATTTGTACAAGATAAAAAGGACACTAAGAGCCTGAATCAGAAATTTGATGGGGATGTGGCGAACTTCAAGCCTATAGCACAAGTCGCCATCAAGTGCGGGATTTACCAAGGAGATGCGCTGTCCCCACTCGTGTTCTACATATGCCTGAAACCCCTGAGTCATTGACAGTAATAACATCGGAATGTAATTTGTACTGGAAAAATGTAGTTGGATGTACCTGGGAATCCCACGAACAAATAACCATGAAGAAACTGCTAGGAAAGCCAGTCTCCAGCAGTGTTGACTGCCTGTTGCCTCTGGTCCTCTGGGATTCACCCTTTGGCAGTGGGCAACCCATCTGGGCCTTCCTGATAAAAAATATCTAATATAGTAGAATAGAATAGAATAGAATAGAATAAACCTTTATTATCCCATGGATAACAGATTTTTTACATAGATTGTTACATAACTGTACATACAGTAGCTTTTTCACATTTTAGTTCAAAAACCAGAACCTCAGAGATACATACTTCATCAATCTTAAAAAGTGAACATTTGATAAATGCCACAGCCAAAACTTCACCCTGGCCACTTTCTCTGGGCCAATTAAAACAATCATAAAGGGAGGGCATAGTTCACCAACTAGGCAGTCCTCTCGAGAGTTTATTCATTTAAATAATTTAAAAATAAGTTATATTATCAAGTGGTCTAACATTAAAAAGACTAAACTTAGCAAGGTGAATGGAGGTGGCAAAGAAATTGTAGGTTGTAGATGAGGGGTGTCCAAACTTGGCCCGCGGTTGTCCAGGAAAAGGCTACAATAGCCAGCTATGAGGTCACCCAACCCATCGCAAGACATGGCAAGCCTTTTTCAGATGGAGACCTCATAAAACACGGCCTCGTTAAAGTCACGGAAATAATGTGCCCGGAAAAAGTGCAGGACTTCAACAACGTCAGCATGTCCAGAAATCCAGTTGTGCGACGGATTGAAGACTCGTTAGCCAACATATAACTGCAACTGTCTGATAAAGCTGTGCTTTTGATTTTTACTCCATCGCATGCGATGAGAGCACCGATGCCACAGACACCGCAGAGTATAACAATAGGCTCTCATCAGAGCTCATCAACCCTCGGAGAAACTTAACCCTTGTTTAACCAGAACAAATATATAAATTTGTGTCCCTTTTTTTGTTGTTTAAATAAATATATTGATCTTGTTTCACTTTCATTAAACAACAGTAAGAACAGAAACAATGAACATAAAATATTTTACTTTTTCTTCTTTTTTGTTTGAGATGATTTTAAGAACTGGTCTAATTCAAAAAACGTCTCAGACAATGTGATGTGTTAGGTTTAAAAAACAAACATTACAAATTAACAGCTTCGAGCTGGGGCTCGGTCGGGCCACTTCGGGGGTGGGGTGCCCCCAGCCTCTCGGCCTGGGGCTCGGTCACTCAGGCACAGCTGGCTGCCGGCGGAGCTCACGGGCGCGTCACTGCAACCCCCCCTGGCTTCTGCTCCGCGGCTGCTGAGTGACCCCTCATCTGGGACTCTCCTCAGCTCTCTCTGGGACAGTGGCGCAGCTGCCCCTCTGTTGGTCTTCCTTGGTCTCTTGTGTTCTGGGGGCCTCTGGATGTCTGGAGTTTTGATCTCCTCCATACCTGCTTCATGCCCTGGAGGACGGGGCTGTGGCCCCCCCACACCCTCTAGCAGATCATTACATGAAGGAACCTTTAAAAAAAAAAAAAACAAGCGCGTCCATGCTCACAGGTGTACACACGGGTGATCACACCCACAAACTACACCCTTTTTGGCTCCTACCTCAAAGCACACTGTGTTCTGTTGATCTTATGTGCTGCACAATAATGTTTAATATTTAGTATTTACTGTCATATTCCCATATATCATTGTGATGCTGTTTATTCTATTACTCTTGTTCTCTTCTGCTTGTTTTCTTTTTTCTTTCTCAACAGGTGATCCAGGTGATCGATATATGCATTTTCTTTTTTTTTCTTTTTCTGCCCGTTCTGTTGGTTTATGTTTTTTGCCCTTCTCCCCCGTCCCTCTTCTCAGCTGTTTCTCTTTCCCTCTTTCTTTCTCCCCTTCTTTCCCCCAGTCAAGTCTGTCCCGTATTCAGCAAGTGAAAATAAAATAAACAATAAAAGGTGAATCAAATGGACCATTACGGCAAGGCTGGTATGGTCAATTTGGTAAAGTAAATCCGTTGGGCATCTTTCTTTGCCTTTAGACAAGAATTCTGATGGCAAAAGAGCCAAACGGGACAGGCAAAAAACCAACAAAAAAACAAAAAACAAATTAACAGCTTCATCCTGTGCAACAAATAAACCCAAGGATGTTTGTATCTTGCTGAAGAGGAAATTCAACTTCCCCATCAGGTATAGCACAAATAATAAAAATGGCTGGCTGGCCCTTATCACTGGCAGTATTGTAAATCACAAACTAGCATTTGTATCTGTATACTTTCCAAATGAGCCAGACAGAGACTTTTTATCTATATTGCCAAGACACTATTAGACATAGCTGGACTGGCCATCAGCCCGCCGATAGTGATTTTTCATTTTTATGGGCAGAGGCCAATTTTTTTTTTTTTTTTGGTAACGGTATGAACAATTAAAGGTGGTGGATTGGCCAGATGCTGGCCGATGTGTAAAAATAACTCAGTTGTTTGATGGTGGCTATGGCGGAGCTTCCATAAAGGCCAGCAGGTGGATGAGGGAAAGGGGAGGCAGGAGGAGAGACCCAAGGCAGCCGCTGGTCCGACTGTCAGGTGAACTGAACTTCAGGTAAGAAGTTATGACCTGCATTCTATCTGGGTCAGATATAAACCAAGTTTAGGTGTAGTTTATTTTCATTGTGCTGACTTTTTACCGTCAGTTACTATAACTCATACTCAGTGTTGGGGAGTAACGGAATACATGTACTGCCGTTACGTATTTAAAATACAAAATATGAGTAACTGTATTCCGTTACAGTTACCATTTAAAAAGGTGGTATTCAGAATACAGTTACTTTGTTGAAATAAATGGATTACACGGCGGTATTTTCCTGTTTCATATTGTCGCGGGTCAGGACTGTTTGGGTTTTGTTTGACAGCTACGTTCTGTTGTTCCAGGCGGCAGCGTTATGGTTGCCATGGTTACAGGGCGACGCTCTCTCTCTCTCACTACGACTGTGTGTTTCCTGGGTGAGAGAGCGCCTTTTCGTTGTTGTTGTTGTTGTGCTAAGTTAACAGGCAGAATGCTACAAGCATAGCTCTAAAGAATGTAGCATCATGGGCAGTGTAGTCCGTGTTGCAGGGAGAATGGACTGCCATACACGTTATGGGTCTGTGAGCGCGAGGAGGGAGAAAAAGGGGAGTGGAAAGGTACGAGTTGTCATCGAGGAAAAACGGGAGCTGGAAGCATGTAAATATAATAATAACCACTGCAGCCAAGAAGAGTGCCTGACGTGCCCAGTTGTAAGTAAGCTATTAAGACTCGACTGTACACCGTGTTCGTGTTTTCCTCCGAAACAATAAGTTCCGTTGGAGCAGCCTTTCAACACCTCTCTCTGTCTCTCGCAAGAAAAGTTGACCCACACAACAAAGTAAAGCTAGTTTTCGGCTATGAACCGACAGGGACCCCGCCGTATTAGTCAGAGGTCCCTTTACTACAGTTCGGAGTCGCGGACCTTCAGTAATAGTAATAAATCACACAGCAATAGTACATTCACGTTGTTGTAAAAAGCATGATAATATATTAAGTAATCCAAAGTATTCAGAATACGTTACTGTCATTGAGTAACGTAACGGAATACATTACAGAATACATTTTGGGGCATGTATTCTGTATTCTGTAATGGAATGCATTTTAAAAGTAACCTTCCCAACACTGCTCATACTGCATACTAGCTAGCATGACGGAGTTTCTATACAGCTGGGTGGGTGCTATGATGTTAATGATAGTGAACTTTATTTTATTCATAAGGTTTGTTAGTAGAGTTGCCAACCGTCCCGTAAAAAACGGAATTGTCCCGTATTCAGAGAAAATATTACGTTTTTCGTATTGAGCTGAAAAGGAACACAGTTTGTCCCGTACTTCAGCTAGAATGGAAAAAAGACACAACGTTGGAGTTATTCTGTGTCTTTACGCTGTCAGCTGCCTCTTCTTCTCTCTTGTTTGTTTATCGCCCACTTTGCTCCAGAAAGAGGAAACCAGCGGATGTTGCGCTAAACAACAGCAGCACATTTAAGCGTGATAAGCTGTTGTTAGAAATTATTTAATATTAATTTCTAGTAACAGTTGATGTTTGCTACTGCCACAGTTGTAAAAGCTGCTGGTCATGATATATGGTGAGAGGGAAACATGAAGATAAAACCAGGAGATGTCTTTACTGAATCATCAGAGCTGAACATGTGATGGAGAAACAGGTTTATCTTTTAGGTGACATGGATGAGTTGAAGGGAAGTTATGAACAAATAACACCATAAATAATTATCTGAATCTTACAACCAAAGTTTTTAGTATGACGTAAAATGTATAGAAATCATACATATACCAAAAAGACAGTGTACATCACTGTCACAACAGCGTTTCTTTTCATCCAAAGGCTTTATAGTTTTTCCTATAATACGTGGTGGGCCGGTCTCTAGTCAAAATACCCAGGCCGATTTTTTGTCCCAGTACAGCCCTGTTATTAGAACACAATGATCATTCTTACTGTTGGGAGGTGACTGCAATGCCGCCATCAACCCTGTTATTGATAAATCTAATCCAGATGCAGCATCTAATCTCTCATCGTCTCTAGAGCTGGGCGATATAAGATTTTTTCATATCACGATATGTTTTTTTCATTTCAGGCGATAACGATATATATCACGATATAAGCCAAATAACTATATTTGTAAGATTTAAATGTGCCGTTGCTCACAAGTAAAATGTGAAATAATCAGCAGCTTGTTTTTATTTAAATATTTATTTCCCATAATAAGTTCAACAGGGTAGATGTACTTAAGGAACATGAGACTTTTTCAGATAAATAAAGGCAAATATTGCAAACTACACACAAGGCAGCCGCTAAAGCATTTAAGTTTCAAAATAGAACAAACGAAACAGACTACTAAATTGTCAATTCCACTTAGAAACAAAATATTAATTCTAAAAATAAATCTTAGTTTGTTTTACAGAAGAACAGACAAAACTGACTAACTTTTGTCAATATCAAATAAACTGAGAACTAAAAGGAAATTCTCAATCTCTCCTTGTTGTATAGCTTAGCTTTTCAAACAGTTTTAACAGTTACTTTAGTCTGACAAAAGCCGAATGACGAATTAGCGCTTCCAGTCAGAGACTGAGGCTACGTCCACACGTACACGGGTATTTTTGAAAACGGAGATTTTCCGTTTTCGTTTTAAAAAATAATCCCGTCCACACATAAAGGCAGAAATGAAGGAAAACGCTGCTATGAACATGCCAAAGCAGCAGGTGGAGCTAGAGTCCTAACCGTGCAGAAATGTTGGCCAATCAGAAGTCTAGAAGCCTCGGTGGGAAAAAGTAAACAAAGCTGGGGCATAGAAGCAGAACCGAGTCGTAAGTGTGGAGGGACAGTAACTGTGTGTATATGTAAGCATTTAAACACTGCAGAGAGTAGAATTAACAGTAACAGTATTGTAGAAATTCATTTCACCGAAACAATAACGTGGCGCACAGTGTGACGCATGCACCAGTTTATTGTATTTCCAGACTTGCTTTCGGCACAATTTACAGTGAACGCTACTCTGTTTTTTGTCAGACTTGAAATAGCCGAAATACCTTCACACTACGGAACTTCTATGGCTCTTCCGTTCGACAATCTCTCCGGCATTGGAACCATCATCTGTTTTCTCTTCGGTAACCTTCGGTCACGCTCGGTTGATTTTTCTAGTCGGCACACTCATTTCCTCCATTACCCGGGAGGTACGGTGGCTGGCTGCTTCCCAAACAAATACACATGTGCGGCTTGGCACTTGTGCTGTACGTAACAAGTCACGCGACGTGACGCTGCGGCTGTGATTGGTTCGGCTCTGCGCTACTTAATTTGGATTGGCTGACCTCTATTCAGCCAATCTTGACATCTGCTCACTCAGCTATATTATGCAGCGTTGACCTGCCTAACACTAAGACTATGGCCTCAGCACAGTCAAAATGAACATACTGTTATGTCTTAATTTCCTTTTATTCATGTTGCCACTCCTCCCTCCTCTGACTTACTTTAAGGATATACACTCTGTGGTGTCTAAATTTATTTTGAATGGGAAAAGGCCTAGGATACGTTTGTCAACATTGCAGCAGGCCAAATTACTTGGTGGTTTGGCAGTACTTCGAGTTTTACTACTGGTCATTCAAAATCAGGGTGCTTAGGGGGTTGTTCACGAGGCTTCTACTGCATGGAAAATGATTGAATCCGCTAAGGCAGTACCACAATATACACACCAAAAAGCTCAGCAACGACAACAAATTTGGGCCTATTATTGCAAACTCTATAAAGGCTGTAGTTTCTTTGTGGCAGAATAGACTGACAAAACCAAAGTGTTCCATTATTTAGAGCCCACACTTTTTTACTACCTTTTCCAAGTGTTTTGCTCTCTATAATAAATTCCTATAAGCAATAGAATTTTCTTAAAATACATTTACTTATGAGAATCGCATGGTTTGTTGTGTTTAGTGCACCTAACGCTGAATTTTTTTTTTCAAAGTGCAAAGTGTGGTTCGGAAGATAAAAAAAGAATGTGCACCCATGTAGGTAAGGTCTAACAGCTAACACTCTCTTAAAGTGGTCAACATAGTAGCAAGTCCATGTGGACGGTTTAATGAGATCCATAGAGACTGAAGTTTCATTATATATTTGATGTAACTTGAGTTGTTCACTTTTAAAAAATGAACACACACCAAGTTTAGGTAGCTATCAATAAGACAATCTACATAAAACAAATATTTTATATACACTGTTTGTTACTCGTTCTACCTGTTTTACATTTTAGTTCAGTTTCTGATCTTCACAAATGCTGAAATGAATATAACATATATAACTTTTGGTGGTCATGTGGAAGTGGAGAAATACAGATATATTTATTTTGTAATTATGTTTATGGTATACGGTCTAATAATTTGCAGCAATTCCACTATTGTGTGGCTTATCGTAGTTCAAAAAAGCCTTCATGAGCCTATGTATATTTTCATTGCTGCTTTGTTAGTGAATTCTGTTGTTTTGAGCACTGTCATCTATCCAAAGCTTTTGATTGACTTCTTATCTGAAAAACAGATTATTTTGTATCAAGCCTGTCTGTTTCAAGTATTCCTGTTTTATGCCTTAAGTTGCTCAGAATTCTTACTGCTGTCAGCTATGGCTTATGACAGATATGTGTCTATATGTAAACCTTTGCAATATCCTTCTATAATGAGAAGAACAAGAGTCAATCTTTTCCTGCTTTTGTGCTGGTTTTTACCTGCTATTCAGGTTGCAGTGCCAATAGCAGGAAATGCAAATACACCACTCTGTAACTTTACTCTGAAAGGTATTTTTTGTAACAATTCGGCCAACTATCTTTATTGTGTCAATTCAAGAGAATTATCTATATATGGTATGGTTGTTCTATTTAATGTTGCAATTTCTCCTATGTTTTTTATACTTTTTACATACATAAAGATAATTATAGTTGCCTATCAGAGTTGTGGAAATGTCAGAAAAAAAGCTGCACAAACCTGTTTGCCTCATGTGCTAGTTCTAATGAACTATTCTTGTTTGCTTACGTATGATATGGTTATAGTTAGACTGGAATCAGAGTTTCCTAAAACTGCACGTTTTATAATGACATTACAGTTTGTAACATATAACCCTCTTTGTAATCCAATAATATATGGACTAAAGATGAAAGAAATTTCTAAACACCTCAAAATACTGTTCAGTTAATTGCAAGCAAACCAATTTATTAATTTATAGTCTTTTTTTATTACTCATTTTTTATGAATTTTATGAAAACTGGCTTAATGTTTTCCTCCTACAACTGAGAATTGATCAATATTTAAAAACCAAAATGAAACGTAAACAAATATTAAAATGAATGTTTGATATCACTCTCCTCATTAATAATACATTTGTTAATAGTTTCATCTAATGTGATTGCCCCTATTGATTTTCACAATGAAATTAAACGTGAATATCCTTCTTAATGGATACTAACACAACATCAAGAGAAATGAAAAAGGGATGAAGTAGAGTAACATAAGGTCGAGTACTTAAAAAATGAGACAGTTATCATGCCAGTCACTTTTTATCTTGTGGCTCTGTGTAAATGAAATTCCATTACAATCTTGTGTTACATACAGTTCAGACACCTCAAAATACGTTTTATTTTACAGTTGAAAACTATATATCTGGATTTTCTTTCCAGTTTGTTTTCTTTTGGAGTGCAAGAAAATGTAGTTTAGCTAGTAGTTCACTTTCATTTTCTGGAAAGGATCCTTTATTTGGTCAGTTTTACTATTTTTGTTCTGTAAGGCATGGGTGTAACCTGAAGTCTCTGTTGAGATGATTTCAATCTATAGAGGCCTTCAGGACCAGCCAGGCTTCTACGCAGAGTATTAACCAATTGAAGAAATAGTACAGGCCCTTCACTGACACAGAATGCAGTATCAAAACACAAAACAAAAACAAACAAACAAACAAAAACCTCAGGCATGAACAACCATACCTGTTGATTATAATAGACTGATATACAATACAGCTGGACTTGAACCCTCAAGTGACGTTTTTGGTATTTTGGCCTTAATAACTAATAGGACAGTTTTTGCAAGGCGTAGGGAATCTCTTGTCTCATCCAGTTTTTTAAATGTTGTTCATCTACAACCTACAGTTTCTTTGCTACCTCCATTCACCTTGCTAAGTTTAGTCTTTTTAATGTTAGAGCCCTTGATAGTTTTATATTTTTAACAGAAATGTGAATAAACTCTGGAGAGGACTGCCTAGTTGGTGAACTATGCCCTCCCTTTATGATTGTTTTAATTGTCCCAGAGAAAGTGGCCAGGGTGAAGTTTTGGCTGTGGCATTTATCAAATGTTCACTTTTTAAGATTGATGAAGTATGTATCTCTGAGGTTCTGGTTTTTGAACTAAAATGTGAAAAAGCTACTGTGTGTACAGTTGTGTAACAATCTATGTCAAAATCTGTTATCCATGGGATAATAAAGGTTTATTCTATTCTATTCTATTCTACTATATTAGATATTTTTTATCAGGAAGGCCCAGATGGGTTGCCCACTGCCAAAGGGTGAGTCCCAGAGGACCAGAGACAACAGGCAATCAACACTACTGGAGACTGGCTTTCCTAGCAGTTTCTTCATGGTTATTTGTTTGTGGGATTCCCAGGTACATCCAACTACATTTTTCCAGTACAAATTACATTCCGATGTTGTTACAGTCAATGACTCAGGGGTTTCAGGCATATGTAGAACACGAGTGGGGACAGCGCATCTCCTTGATAAATCCCGCACTTGATGGCGACTTGTGCTATAGGCTTGAAGTTCGCCACATCCCCATCAAATTTCTGATTCAGGCTCTTAGTGTCCTTTTTATCTTGTACAAATCTATGCGTTCCAAGATCTGTGTGTGGGGCATCGAGTCATAGGCTTTCTTGCCAATCCAGGTGATGCATAAGTTGCTGAGCCTGGTCTTGCAGTATTGGGTACCTTGTACCAGTAGCTGGTGTGTTGTTTCTCTGGAATTCCTGCTTATTCCCTTCTGTGTATTGAGCCATATGTCTGTTCATCTTAGCAGGATCATGTGGTGTGGCGACCTCTCCCTCATGGTGGTGACCTGTTCATTTGTGCTGCCAGACGATCATGGACTCTAGTTAGCTTCTTTAGCGTTTTAAGCACTATTTTCCTAAATCCAGCAACACACACTGTGTCAGTTTGTGAGAGCTGGGCTCCATCATGTAAATTAGCCTCTATAAATGAAGTGTTTCATGTCCACTTTAAAGGCCTGTGGTATGCCCATATTTAAGACTGAGGTATACTTTAAGGTAGGACCTCTCTGAGCAGTACTGTTGGAATGGGGTCTATTAGCTGTAGTGATAGATGTACTGTGGTGTTACCAAGTGATAGCAACACTAGGAAGAAGGAACATGAGAAGCTTTAGAAGTACCAAGGGCTGAGAGAGGAACGTGAGAAGATGTGGAGGGTGAAAGAAACAGTGTTTCACATAGTAATTTTAGGACTTGGGGTAGTGAAGGACATCCCAGATCTCTGTCCAGAAAAGTGCAGTCCAAATAACAGCAAGGATGCTGCACAGGACCCTTAAGCTCCTCAAGCTTTTATTAGTAAATATATTCGACACCAGAAAACTTTTCTGGTCTTTTAAGGACACAAAGGTTCAACCATCTCTCCAAGAGCTTAAAATATCTTAACATTAACATAATTTCTTTGCCATAAGGAACTCTTGGGTTGCTTTTGCACTTTGCTGTAGGTGATGTGTGAAGTTTTAAGGTAACACTAATTACTTCTAGAACAAATTGATTTAATACCAAAATAAAGCCAATTTCAGGAAAAAACAATGGTGAAAACACACTGTATTACAAGCTTGTTGTTAGCTAGCAATTCTACACCCATGTGCTACTCTTATTATGTTTGACTAATTTGTCACTCTACAGTCTGATAACATGGCAAAAGAATACTTACATATACAAGGGGAAGGTTTCATTTAACAGCAGGACCCAAATCTGCATTATTATCAACAGCTATGTTTCTTTTCCTATCAGTGCCCACTTGAAGAGCTGCTTTCTTAATTAATTTTCTTTTTGTCTTTACTTTTTTCTATTGCAGATGATTTTGAAAAGTCTGTCAACATGTAGCTATAAATGTGACTGTTAGTGTAGAAGTCCTCACCAATTTGTAACAGAAGAGTTCATCACATGAACAAAATGTTGATTCTCACACAAAGTGAGAGATTGTTAAATAAATAGATAAAAGAAAAATTGTTAAGTACAAAGAGAGATAAATCAATATTTATATAGGAGATATATCAATATAAAGAATATCTGATGAAATAAACAATAAATCTGTTTCAGGGATCAAAATCAAACATCTCACTATACTTTTTTCTTAGCAGAACAATCTCTTTAGGTGTTTAGAAATGTATTTCATTTTTAGTCCATATATGATTGGATTAAACAGTGGATGATATAAAACCACTTGCAAAGTCATTATTAAACGTACAGTCTGTGAAATATCAGATTCCAGTCGAAGTATAATAACTTCACATGTACAGAAGAATGAATAGTTGAATAAAACCAGCAGGTGAGGTAAGCAGGTCTGTGTAGCTTTTTTCCTGACTTCTCTACAGCTTTGATAAGATATTATAAGTATCTTTGTGTAAGTGAAAACTATGTAGAGCATGGGAAAAAATACAATATTGAGCAAAACATTCACACCATAAATAGCCAAAACTCTTGAACTCACACAATGAAGTTTGTAAACTGACTTATTACAAAATATCCCTTGCAGAGTAAAGTTACACACTTTTCTAGTAGCACTTAGTGATGTTGTTGTCACGGTTCTGGGTCCGTTGGACCCAGTATTTCGAGTTTATTATGTTTTGGTTCACTTTTGCATCATGGATTATTCTTTGTTTCTCTGGTACTTTGTGTTTCAGTTATCTTGGTGTTTTGGATTGTTTCTCATTCTCTTGTTGTGATGTTTATTATTATTATTATTATTAGAGTTTCATGTTTCTATTATCCATGTTTTAGGAATGGTGGTTTCATGTATAGTTCAGTTCCATGTTTCATTTTCTGTCTCTGTGTTGAGTCCATGTCTCTGAGTTGTGATTCATGTTTCCTGTTTTATTGTGAAAGTCTTTGTCTTATGTTAGTGTGTGCAGCTTTGTTCCCCATGTCTCGTTAGCCCTGATCTCTCCCAGCTGTGTCTCCCTTCTGTGGCCCATTTCCTCATTACTACCCTGTGTATTTAAGCCCTGTGTTTTCCCATGCCCAGTGTCGCGTCGTACCCTCAGATTATGCCTGTGTGTCCTTGGTCTCAGTGTTCCATCCTCACTTCATGTTTGTTTTCCTGCCAGCAATAAAGCTGAGGTTTTGTGAGTTACAATTCTGTGTTTGAGTCCTGCATTTGCATCCTCATCTCTGCCTGCTCGCACACAGAGCCCTGACAGAACGACGCGACCAGTATGGATCTAGCAGACTCCGTATGGTATCGGCGACCCGCAGTCTCCACCTTCCTCAAGGAGAGGGAGAGGCAGGGGGCTAGGTGTGCCTGGGAGCACGAGTCACCATTCGATGGGTCTCGTTTGGCTCTGGGTGGGCCCCGCAGCTTCCAAACTGCGATGGCTACCGCCGTTCCATCAGCTGTTCCGTCAGGGATGCGAGGGGCCAAGCGCTCTCCCTCGACGGCAGTAGCTCCTCCGTTTTCTGGTGTCACTCCACCGCTGCTCTCCGAATTCAGGCCCTGCAGGAGGGGCAAGCAGCGACGAAAGAAGGATTATGTGGTGGAAGACACTGGGCTTACTCCACTGCAATCCTTTGCTTTGTTTTTGGGACTTCCACGTTCGGAGCTACACAAACTTCCCGCCTCTTCGTCCCAGCCCGGCCCACCGAAAGACTTTCGGCCCGGTCTGCAGGAGGATTCGCAGTCTGGCTTACCTCCCTCTTCCCAGAGTGAGCGACGCTCACGCAGCCGTCGCTCCGCTTCCTCTGGACAGTCAGCAGTGGTGAGCAACAAAGACTGTCTTTCTCATGCTCCTCCTGAACTCTTGAACATAACAAACAATAAATCTACCCCTAAGATTCTGAAGACTACCTGCCATTCAAGTGAATCTAAATCTACTAACTTAAAGGTAGTTGAGTCTGTGTTTGTTAACCCTGTGAACCCCTGCTCTGAGGATTTAAGAACCTGTTTTCATTCTGCCCAATCTGAACCTAGTGTTAAAATGAATAAGACTACGCCACTTAAATCTGGGGGGAGAAATGTTCGAACTGCTGTGAAATTTCTGGAGGCTTCAAGTTCTGTTTTCAAGTCAGCTGAAAGGGAGGTGGTTAATGTTTCTAAGCCAGCCTTTCAGCCATGTACTTTTCAGCAAGGGCGCAGGCAGTTGGTAGGGACAGAAATTTCAGGCTGTAACTCAGGCTCTCTGAAGGAAGGGGCTGTCTGTTCCCCAAGGACATTTAAGGACTCTAGTTGCACCTCTCTACAATCTATTAAGACCGTGGCTCTTCCCAGGGACTGTTCTGTGTCCCAGTTGAATGTTTCTGAGGTTGCCCACTCTGCTAAGACTATATGCTCAGACCCAGTTGGCAATATTGGGCATTTTGAGACCATTCCTGAGCTTCTCTCTCCTCCTGTTTCTGCTCCTAGGGTAGCTCGGGCCCAGCGTTCCCCTCCACCCGTTTCAGTTCCTCGGGTGGAAGGGTTTGGTGTTCAGCTGGTGCCGGCACCCGTTCCTGTGTCAGCTGGAGGCTCAGGTGAGCCCTTCCAGCAGTTTTTGTCGTGTTCAGAAGGCTCAGGAGGATTAGCTCAGTCACCATCACAACCACCATCACTACAACCTTTATGGCAGTTCCCAGCTCAGTTTTCTGATCAGCAGCCACCTTCAGTTCAGTCAGCTGATCAGCAGCCACCTTCAGCTCAGTTTACAGTGTCCCCTGATCAGCAGCCACCTTCAGCTCAGTTTACAGTGTCCCCTGATCAGCAGCCACCTGTAGCCCTGTCACCTACTCCACTACCGCTTTCATCTCAAATTACGTCACCCGTAGCTCAGTCTTCACCCCCGTTATTCATAGCTCAGTCGCAACCACAATCAGATTTGTTGCAAGCTTTGTTGCAATCCATAACCCAGTCAGTAGTTCAGTTAGTGAAGGAATCATTGGCGTTGTCATCTGCTAAATCAGCCTCTCATCTTCGCCCTCAGTCAGGGGTCCCTATTGCCTCTGGCCCTGCATCTGCTCCAGCTGGAGGGCCCGAGGAGCCCAGCCAGCCTCATGTTTCGTCCGCTGGGGGTTCGGGAGAACCCAGCCGGCCTCATGTTTCGTCCGCTGGGGGTTCGGGAGAACCCAGCCGGCCTCATGTTTCGTCCGCTGGAGGGCCCGAGTCGCCTGTCCAGCCTCAAGCCACGTCCGCTGGAGGGCCCGAGTCGCCCGTCCAGCCTCAAGCCACGTTAGCTGAGGGTCCTGGGGGACCCAGCCAGCACATCCTCACACCTGCTGATGGTCCGGGGAAATTGGTTCAGCCATCACCTGCTGAATCGTCCCCCGCGACTTTTACATCATCATCCGCAGCCGTCCCGCTGCCGTCAGGTTCCGCAGCCGTCCCGCTGCCGTCAGGTTCCGCAGCCGTCCCGCTGCCGTCAGGTTCCGCAGCCGTCCCTTCATCCACGCCTGGTCCGGCCTCCGTGTCTTCATCCACGCCTGGTCCGGCCTCCGTGTCTTCATCCACGCCTGGTCCGGCCTCCGTGTCTTCATCCACGCCTGGTCCGGCCTCCGTGTCTTCATCCACGCCTGGTCCGGCCTCGGCTCCGCCTTCGTCTTCGTCTGGTCCTGCGGTTGCCATACCGCCGTCAGAGCCAGCTCGACCCGTTCCTCCTCGCCTCTGCCGGCCGTTTTCCGGGCCTATTAGGTGGCATCATGGCCTTCGAGGACGGCCTCCGGAAAGGGTTTGTCGCCGCCGCTGGCATCGCGGCCGCCCTCCGGACCTGCTCAGTGGCCGCCACTGCCTTCCAAGTGGTCGTCCTCCGGAACTGTTCGCCCGTCGCCGCCCGTTGCCGTGTGCACGGTCGGCCTCCGGAACTGTTCGCCCGTCGCCGCCCGTTGCCGTGTGCACGGTCGGCCTCCGGAACTGTTCGCCCGTCGCCGCCGTTGCCGTGTGCACGGTCGGCCCCCTGAACTCTTCGTGGACTCTAGAGCTCCTTGTTTTTTGTTTGGTCTCTGTCCCTCCGTCCTGGACCCCCTCCGCCCGCCCTGGCCTGGTGCTTTATGCTTTTTTTTGTTTGGGGCTGTCGGGAGCCAGCCCTTTGAGGGGGGGTACTGTCACGGTTCTGGGTCCGTTGGACCCAGTATTTCGAGTTTATTATGTTTTGGTTCACTTTTGCATCATGGATTATTCTTTGTTTCTCTGGTACTTTGTGTGTCAGTTATCTTGGTGTTTTGGATTGATTCTCATTCTCTTGTTGTGATGTTTATTATTATTATTATTATTATTATTATTATTAGAGTTTCATGTTTATATTATCCATGTTTTAGGAATGGTGGTTTCATGTATAGTTCAGTTCCATGTTTCATTTTCTGTCTCTGTGTTGAGTCCATGTCTCTGAGTTGTGATTCATGTTTCCTGTTTTATTGTGAAAGTCTTTGTCTTATGTTAGTGTGTGCAGCTTTGTTCCCCATGTCTCGTTAGCCCTGATCTCTCCCTTCTGTGGCCCATTTCCTCATTACTACCCTGTGTATTTAAGCCCTGTTTTCCCATGCCCAGTGTCGCGTCGTACCCTCAGATTATGCCTGTGTGTCCTTGGTCTCAGTGTTCCATCCTCACTTCATGTTTGTTTTCCTGCCAGCAATAAAGCTGAGGTTTTGTGAGTTACAATTCTGTGTTCGAGTCCTGCATTTGGATCCTCATCTCTGCCTGCCCGCACACAGAGCCCTGACAGTTGTTCCTGCAACCTGACAAGCAGGCACAAGCCACACTAAGACCAAGAAAACAGAGATGGTAGTTTTTTTTCATGATTACGGAATATTGCAAAGGTTTGCATATAGACACATATCTGTCATAGACCATGGCTGCCAACACTAAAAATTCTGAAGCTCCTGAAGTGTAAAGTACAAAATACTGAAAGTGACACGTGTGTGTGTGTGTGTGTGTGTGTGTGTGTGTGATATAATCTGTTTTTCAGATAAAACATCAAGCAAAAACTTTGGGTAGATGGTTGTGCAAAAAAAAGTAGAGTTAATCAGCAAAACTGCAATAAAAATATACATGGGCTCATGAAGGCTTTGATGAAACACAATAAGACGAATAATGGTGGAATTAGAGAAAATTACTGCAGCATATATTGTAAAAATAATCAGAAAATAGACATATCTGTACTTTTCCACCTCTACATACCCATTAAGTGTTATGTAAGTTAAATTTAGTTTATTGTCCATTGAGTTACCTGGCTGGGAATTGTATTTACAAGATCCTATCCACAGTTCTAATGCGTCCTGCTCTGACCATGCAGTATGTTTTTAATCACTCTACTTCACCCTCCACGGATTTCAGCAAACCCTCCACCACAACATGCATTCATGTGACCTTTTTTAAACTGTGAAGAGTTGTTTTGACTTTAAGGCAGCTTTGCAGTCCAGAAGTTCAGTGTCTAATAAACAGTGGCAAAGATACCCCAAGTCAGCATGCAAGTAGTGTGGCTAAATTGTAATTCTGTTTCTGCACATTAAGTAATAGAATCAAAATTTACTTCAAAGCTCGAAATTATTATACCATCTACTTAAGGTGCTTTGACAATTGATCTCTTAGGGTAGTAATCAGAATCAGAAGATTTTATTCATCCCCCAGGGGCAATTAACAGACAACCGAGCAGCATAACGTTGAAGATAAGGACAGTAAGAACAGGGTATAACAGTGAGATAATAAATGCACAGAATATACAGTATATACAGTTTTAAAATTAAAGTGACTGAAAAAACTTTTCAGCTGACTGGCCGGTGGACCGCACGAGTAGCGACCCGGAACCAGTATCCAGAAAAAGAAAAGAAAGTAAAGAAAAAAGAACAACCAAAACTTGATTAACCTATTCAGTCTTTCATGAGAAAAAACTAGGAGGCTTAGGTCCACTAAAGTGAAACTCAGTCTACTCAGATAAAAGTTATTAAAGTTCTGTAGTATCACATCAACGTTCAGTGAGAGACTGAAATTACCAAAAACCACTGAACGACGCAGGAAATCATTCCTGCCTGTGGCCATCTCCCTGTAGAACTCCTCCGTCTAATACACTGTAAACACTGCAAAAGTTACATCCTTTTGCACACACTCTTTTCTTACTCTGTAATGTTGCCGTCTATTTTCTTGATATTTATTTGCAATCACATCTGGATATTTATTATTTGGTGATTTGTATATATTGTGCTATTCCTTAGATCTTAAGATATTCTATTGTTAATAGTCTAGTCTGTTTTTGTTTTTGTTATTGTTTTTTCTAATGTCACTGTACTGGAGCAACCCGTAACCCACATAATTTCACAAGGGATTAATAAAGTATGCTGATTCTGATACTGATTTAAAGGGAGCGTCTTTGTTAAAGTCTTCTCATGGATTTTCCAACACAGAGCTCCTGGGTGGTAATACTATATCAGTCCCAGAACTGGATTCAGTTGGGCAGCGTGGGGTGAGAACTGAATAACTGAAGAATGCAATGGTTTTTAGATTTCATTGGACTGTCTTGAACAAAGTGGATGATAACAAAGAGAGGGAAGGTAGTCAGAACTGAGGGGATGGAACTACCAGAAGGCAACATTGCAAACATTGAAGACAGCTACAAGTACCTGGAGATCTCACAGGCAAATGGGAACCATGAAGAGGCTGCTAGGAGAGCTGCAACCACCAAGTACCTGCAGAGGATCAGGCAAGTCCTGAGGAGTCAGCTGAATGGTAAGAACAAGATCTGGGCTATCAACACCTACGCCTTGCCCTTGATCAGGTACCCTGCTGGCATAATAAGTTGGCCAAAGGTGGAGATAGAAGCCAGTGACATCATGATCAGGAGACTCTGACCATGCATGGAGGGTTTCACCCCAAATCCAGCACCCTGAGGCTGTATGCTAAGCAAAAGCAAGGACTGGTGTGTCAGCACCACAGTCCAGGATGAGGCAGCAAACATCCATGAATACATCAGGAAGATGGCCCTAACCAACCACATGCTCAGGGAATACCTCAGGCAGCAGAAACCCGAGAAAGAGGAGGCACCATCATAGAGGGACAATAGGATAGAGGAAGTGGCTGACATCCAGAAATCCTACCAGTTGCTGGACAAAGCTGGACTAAAAGACAGCACAGAGGCACTAATCATGGCAGCACAGGAACAAGCTCTGAGCACAAGACTGATAGAGGCTGGGGTCTATCACACCAGGCAAGACCCCATGTGCAGGCTGTGTAAAGATGCTCCAGAGACAATCCATCACATAACAGCAGGATGCAAGATGCTAGCACGCAGGGTATACATGGAACACCATAACCAAGTGGTTGGCATGGTATACACAAACATCTGTGCCAAATATGGCGTTAAAGTCCTGAGGTCAAAATGGGAGACGCCCACAAGGGTGGTGGAGAATGACCGAGCTAAGTTCCTGTGGGACTTAGATGCAGATGCAGACGGACAAAATGGTGGTGGCTAACCAACCGGACATAGTGGTGGTAGACAAACAGAAGGAGACGGCCATAGTGATAATTCCTAATTTCCTTCGGGATTAATAAAGTATTCTGATTCTGATTCTGATAGAGGTAGCGGTTCCCAATGACAGCAACATCAGAAAGAAGGAACACGAGAAGCTGGAGAAATACCAAGGGCTCAGAGAAGAGCTTGAGAAAATGTGAAGGGTGAAGGTAACAGTGGTCCCAGTGGTAATCGGAGCACTAGGTGCGGTGACTCCCAAACTAGGCGAGTGGGTCCACCAGATCCCAGGAACAACATTGGAGATCTCTGTCCAGAAGAGCGCAGTCCTAGGAACAGCTAAGATACTGTGCAGGACCCTCAAACTCCAAAGCCTCTGGTAGAGGACCGGAGCTTGAAGGATAGACCGCCCGCAGGGGTCAGCGGGGGAATTTTTTCCATGTATGCTATATATAGGCTTTATTTATAGGCTATAAATAAAATAATGTATGAAAAGACATTCGTAATGCACAAGCTTGATGTCCTTGTTTTTGTTAAAGTTTTTTTTAATTATTATTTTTATTATTATTATTATTTAGTATGGTAGTTATCCAAGTTTTTTTTTCACTGAAAATGTACACAAGGCATAAAACCACACCACCTAAACTGGAAACCAAATAAAAACTCCTTATGAAATAAGATATGGACCCGAGTGCAAAAAAGCCAGGATACACTCAACAATAAAATCTTGCTACATTATTAAAATTCTATACTAGATTAATAGAAGTTGGCTGATCATTGTCATTGTTAGCTGCAACTTATGATCCATTAGCTCTAACTACTAAAGCCTCAAGTAAAAGAGGCTGAACAATGATGTAACTGACTTTCACAGTTCAGCTCCCTCAAGGTTGAAGCAAACCAATAAAACTCTTCTTCAGTCCACATACATATGATTCACTATAAGCATTTGATTGATGAGTGTACTTGTATTTGAAGTTCTGATATCTTTATGCTGCTATATATTTATTTTGTAGCATTTTTTTTAATTCATGGATGAGGAGTTAAATACCACATATGTAACTCTAGATGGATACATTGAGGTTAACAAGTACAGATATGTTTATTTTTGTATTATCTTTACATTATACATTATAATAATATGCAGTAATTCTACCATCGTGTATGTGATCTGGATTCATAAAAACCTTCATGAGCCTATGTACATTTTCATTGCAGCTTTGCTGCTGAACTGTCTCCTTTACAGCACAACTATTTACCCAAAACTTCTGATTGACTTTTTATCTGAAAAACAAGTCATAACATATTCAGCCTGTCTCTTTCAGTTTTTTATATTTTACACTTTAGGCAGTTCAGAGTTCTTTCTCTTGGCAGCCATGGCCTATGACAGATATGTGGCTATTTGTAAACCTCTTGAATATCCAACTATCATGAACAAAACCACTGTGATCATTTTCCTGGTCGTATCTTGGCTTATACCTGCTGTTCATATTGCAATCCAAGCAATAGGGAGTGCTGAAGCAACATTGTGTAACTTTAATTTAAAGGGAATATTTTGTAATAATGCAGTTTACACTCTTCTGTGTGTAAAGTCAAGATTAATTATTGTATTTGGAGTGGTTGCTTTAATAGATCTTATAATACTTCCTGTGCTCTTCATAGTTTTCACTTATACGAACATTTTTATCATCTCATATCAAAGTTGCAAAGAAATTAGGAAGAAAGCTGCAGAGACCTGTTTACCCCATCTGTTAGTTTTAATCAGTATTTCCTGTTTAAGTATCTATGATGTAAGCATAGCTCGAGTGGAATCAGATTTTCCAAAAGCTGCACGATTACTAATGACATTACAAATAGTGCTCTATCATCCATTGTTTAATCCATTCATTTATGGGCTCAAAATGAAGGAAATTTCTAAACAGCTAAAAAGATTCTTTTGTCATGCCAGAATCATCGTGTATTAACTACCAATGCTAATGTGCCTTAATTGTTATGTAATCAGTTTGCTGAAATTACTGAAAACACTTTTTAACATAATCAAAAAGTAAAACATAAAAATGTCATTTTTACTTATTTAATTATTCATAAATTATTGCTATGATTTACTGTTGGTGTATTAAGTCCATACTGATAATAGGACAAACATGTTCTAAGTTTATTTTGTAAATATACTATTCCTCAACAAGTTTTTCTTTAGTTTCTCATAATTACAAGTCTAACAGAGTAATCAATCTTTTTAAAGAAAACGTATATGAGCAAAATAAATGACATTAGTTTTAATTCATTTCACACAATTCTTTTTTAGTTTTTTCAAGTTGTATGTTGCTGTACTCAGTACAATGCTCATCTGAACGTAATACCTACAGTTTCAGAGCTGCAGAGTTTTGGTAAGTTACAACCTAGGAGCTTTTGGGAAGCAATTAATGAAAAATGTATGCAGTTGTCTTAACATAAACATATCCATTCTGCCATAGGTAAAATGATAGGTAATGTTGAAAACACGCAGTTCTTTGAATCTTTGGGCTGAAGGAAGGACAATACTCGGTGTATAAATGCTCAATCAACAATCATTTATTTCCATACAATTCAACAGTCAGAGCATTACAACGTCCGGACGGGAGAGATGCTACCAGAGGGTCAGGCACATGTCTCAAAATGGTGACGGGTTGCTCAGCTTTTTATAGTCTCTAGTGGCCCCCAGCTAGTCGTAAAAGCCAAAACATCACATTTTTTCTCTGTTACAGCGCCTAAGTTATGACCTCGGCAGTTGTTTCTCTGCTTTCTGTAAGGTGGGGGTGTGGAATGTGGTCTATCTATCTCCCCTGTCTTTAGACACAGAGTCTCCTGCTTACAACCTTCTCTTCATGATTCAACAATTAAGCATGTCAAGAAAACAGTGTAACACATTCCCAGCAGATCAAGGATACAGAGTGATGCACATTTATCTAATGAACTAATATGTGAATATGTTCTGTTAACTCAAAAGTATAATGAGAACTAAACTACATACAGATCACACACTCTATTTTAAAGGGTATAATATGATCTACAGCAGTATTCTAATTCAACTACTTTGATTACATATATAAGGTAACATATAATAACAGAATAATATCACAATACCCTCTTTTGATCTCTCATTAAAGAGATCACTAATAACAAGCACTTCAGCGTTGCAAGGTCCAAGTTTTCTTGATCCTGAGGCCCTCTGTCCCCCTTTAACGGGTGGACCATATGGGGGATGACCTCTGTGTTCACGCAGTTCAGATGCAAGCAAAGTTAGATTTACAACCATAACAGCAGTTACAGATGACACTCCCATCACTCCCCATTTTCCCACAGCTTTATTTTGGTGCTCCAGTTTTCCTCTCCCATTTTAATGCCCCCTTATACCTTTCAAATGTACTTAGACTAGAACCTCTCTCTAAGGAGCTTTTAACCTTTATTTTTATTGCTGCAGCTACCAGTGTCTTCCAGTTGGGTGATTCTCAGCTTCTTTCTTCGACCTCCGGGGTTAGACCACCCTTTAGTCATTGCACAGTTATTCTGCCCCGATTTCAAACAAGGATCTGTGTGTTTTGGGTTCACCGGCGTGTCCCCCTTTTTGCCAAGAGCCTCTCGAACCTCGTTGGTCTGGTGTTCCTGGTTTTCGCCAACCCCTTCATGGTTATCGCTGTGTTTGTGGGATCCATCTTCTCCAGGAGCCCAAACGTCATGACACTTGACCCCAGTTGCTGTCTTGGCAGTCCCTACATCTGTCCCTGCTGTGAAGGGTCCTCACATCTCCGGGTCCCCGTCTGGTGTCTGTTCCTTTCTCTGCAAGAGACAGAAAACCAAAACACCTCTCTCCCTAGCCTTGATAATCTAATATTGTTATCCATTGTTCTTCTAATGATTCAAATTTGGTTTAAAATATTATGTTCAGGACTTATTCTAATTCTAATCATAATCTATGTGTGTGTAAAAGAAATCAAAAATTAGTGAACCCTTTCTAAGTCTAACACATTATAAGCTTAAGTTTTACCATAGCTAATTTATTAAACACAAAAATAAACTCATAGAAATTTTCATATCACCATTGTTTGATGTTCAAACTCAACTCCCCCTTTTTGACACACTCCCATGTGTCAATTCATTGGAGCTAGACAATTAAAAGAGAAGGTTAGTGACATCATATCTCAGAAAGTATCAAAAATTCTTCTCTCGAGTACCGTTGCTCCAGCCTTGTCATCCCTGAGGATCTTCGATCCCGAAAATGTCCCTTCTCCTCATGTAATAAAGTCTGTCATCCTTCCATGCCCTGGTAACTGGTCCATCCAGAGCTGTAACATTTTGAAATGTACATACAACAAGCCAAACCACACCTTGGTCACACCAACCCTTTTCTGCCCCGAAGATGTCCAATGCCATCCTAGTATGGACTGTCAAATGTGGCTTTAACGCTGACTTTCCTGACAATCCATTTTATAACGTTTCCTGGTCAGATGTGCCAATCTCTGCACCAGGGTTGTAATAGTTTTGCAATTTTCATCAGTTTTTATTAGTTTTTACCAATTCTTTGCTAGTTTAGTGTAGTTTTTATTTTCTGAAAATCCTTAGTTTCAATTTAGTTTTATTTGTGTTTTGCAAAAATTAAGTGTAACAAAATCCCAGTCCCACCATATCAGTCATGCTCTTCTGGTTATCCTTGGGTGTTGAGACTAATAACTATTAACTCTTGCCGCACCGTGTGGTCCTAATTTTGGTTCAAGTGAATTGATAACCTTTTGAAGGCGATTGTTTCACACCTTTATTTAGATGTCCCAGTCCTGTTGTCTCGGGATCCATCACGCTGCCTTATCTGGGGTTAGCTGTTTTCTGGGGATGCGGGTTGAGTGGGTGAGCTCTTCAAGGAGGGGGAGTGTGCTCCCCCTGATGAGGTCTTCTAGGTAAGCTAGGTTAACCTTCTTGTGTGGGCTTTTCAAGTGCACTTTAAGGTTAGTGGGACTTTTAGTTTTATAAATGTCCCTCATGACCCCCTGATGACCCAGTATTTCATTTTTGCACACTGTAGTACACATTTTAGTTTTTGCTTGTAGCTCGCATACTCTACTTGCCACTCCTCTAATTCCTGATGTTTCTTAGAGAGGGCAACAGTACCTTTAAAAATATATCACATGTGTGGGGGTGTGGCCTTGCCAATTGTTTTGCCCACCTTTTCAAAATGGCTGGCGTGCCCACTAGCACATTTCATGGAAAAAGAAAGGTAAGCTTGATATTTACATTCAAACTGTTTTGTTAAACTCAGATTTTTATTTTATTCTTTTTGCAAGTACCCCTCCTCGGTGGCGAGAAACTGTTGGTGTGGTCAAGTGGGTGCTCTGGAAACAAACGCTCAGGACAGAACAGTTATCAGTCATGTACTTCCTACAAATTTTGCATATGTTTTATTCCATATTGATCCTCTGAGTGTAATGGTACATTTTAATTCGAATTTATCCAAACTAAACACAATATTTTCTTTATTTACTTTGCTCTTGTTCTTTTTCAGTACCACATCCTATCAAATGTCCCTGTCGATTATATTCTACATTTAATAACTTACTATTTCAAGTGAGAACCTAAATCATGTGGACCAATGTTTATTATTGCATATCTCTATTCTGAATGTGGCCAGTCATTCATAGGTATTGTTCAATTTTGGCGATTTTCCTCTATAAAATTTAATTGACTTCTTTACAGTGGCCTGCTGTGGTTAATAGTAACATATTCCAGTCATGAGTGATATCCAAAGTCTTCTCCACTGTAGCATTTGGCATTCCCAATAATATAACATGATACCTTAATCAAAACACAGTTAATATAGCACAGTTTTCTTGATGCAAACATCAGTAACTCAAAATCAGCAACCACAGTGTTAAGTCTGCAGTTCATACTTATGTGAAGCTAGAGTCTCCTCCTCCAGTCTCTCTTATCCTCCTGCTCCTGAAAAAACAAAACAAAACAAAGCGAAGCATCCACCCTTCTCTTGTCGGCTGGGTGACTTGTTTATTGGCATTTACTAATCCTAAAGTGGGTGCAGTCATTGTCTCAGTATCAAGTCAGTCAAAACTTTTAGTCGTCAGTCCATCACAGTCCATTCACATGCATACCTCCCTACACATTCATACCAGATGTTGCTGATAATGGAGTCTCCCGCGCAACCTATTCGAGCGTCCATCACCAGCAAGATGACGTCATCATTTTAAAGGAAAACAATTCCTTGTTGTTTTTTGGGCCGGATTGACTCGGTGCAATCCTTTTAGACTCAGAACTTCTCAGTGTTCCCTATAAGTGAATTTCTCCCAAGCCAATTACAATCATGGAGAAGCACACTTTGCAACTGTTTTTGTAAGAATATTTCATAGCGCTTTAAATTTCAATCTTTCAGGCCTGGTTTAAAGAGCTGATTGTTAAATCATGAACTCACAAAATATCAACATATCACCATATCACCACCGGTGGATCACACCTCTCAGATGTTTTTTTCTCCAGTGCACTGTAACAAAAACAAAAACAGACATAACCAACAAAATACTACTAAAATAACACAAACTAGGGCCCGTTGCAGACATGTCCAAGCATAAAACTATCCTCTCTCGCTTACGAGAAAGAACACAAGCCAAAGCTCACTGATAAAATCAAGCTAGCGCTAAACAAAACTAAACAATCAACCAGAAATTCACAGGAACATTTTGCTTCCTGCCGGGACAATATTGTGTGGGAATGAGAACCTCAGGTGCCGTAACACCTTTTGTTCCTCCTTGAATTAAAACTCAATCACAGAAAATGCCGTACTCCAACCTAACCTTACACTATTAATTCATCATTTTCATTCTGTGCCACTGTTCCTCATCAGGGCTGTGTGAAGCACAGCAAAGAATTCAGTCAAGGCCTTGAGCCATAAACAGACATCACGCACAGACATTGTTTTCATAACCAAACCGTTTTAGAGCTTATTCCTAAAATCTACATAAATGCCTTCTAGGTGACATATAACACATTCTAAGTAATCAATGGCTCCTCATAAAAATTATGCATTGGGATGTTTGTGTGCAGCATTTTGCATATCAGCATAAGCAAAGCATTCTTCATTGCATCAGCGTGTATGTGTGTGTGCGTGTGGATCACTCTTCATTGCACAAGCGTGTGCATGTGTATGTGTGTGCATCACTTCTCAGTGAATCAACATTCCCGTGTGTGTGTGTGTGGGTGTGTGTGTGTGTATGTGTTTCTCTTCATTCTGAGTCAGTGCATGTAGATGTGTGTGTTTGTGTGGGTGTTTGTGTTCATCACTTTCCTGTTCTGGTGTTCTGGGTAAACCACGGCCTGAAGCATGTCCTGGGGTCCTGCCCCCCTCCTTTTTCAGTTTGTTTGCGACCATTGCTGCTGCTGCTGCTCAAAATTCAGTCCATCCTGGTTCTGACCCCAATTGGGGCAGTCCTTTCTCCAGTGTCGATGTTCACCGCAGGTGACACCTGCATCTTCTTCTGTGTTTTTGTCCATTCTGAGGTGCCTTCTGACCTCAGTTACTCCTCCTGTCTCGGTCACGCCCTTTTTCGCCACCCGATCATCCGTGTTGGTCCATCACTGTCCTGCACAGTGTGAATGCAAAGTTATCAAGGTCAGCATTCTTTCGCTCGGCCTTACTTTTCATTCGGGCTTGGCGGGCGTCTCGTCACAGCTCTGTCAGCTGACGCAGTCTGGGAATTTTTCCCCCGTGTAGTGAAACGGGCCTTAGGTTTAGTGCTCTCCGTCTCGGCTGCCTGAGATCACATTCCTGCAGGTCTGTTGACATTCTCAGGTCGTTGTTGTGGGTCCAGCTGTTGCAGCATTTGGTCAGTGTCACGTATGGGGGAGAGCAGGAGTCCAGTCAGCCTCGGCTTTCAGGGCCGGCAAAGCAGCCTGTAATTAAATATGTATAGAAAAAACAAAAACAAAACAAAACAAAAACAAACAAAAAACAAAAACAAACGAACAGGAAAATGTTGTTGTGTTGGCTGTGTTATTCAGAGGGGAGGCAATGGGGCCAGGCCCTGTGTCAGCCTTCTCTCCCCCTTTTTTTGTTTTTTGTCTCCCGATATAATCAACTCCTAACCCACCAAGTTGACAGGACAACACCGGTATATGTTAAAATTCTTAAGATCATGTTTAAAAGCCCAAAAAGGAACTTTCTTTCATTCAGTAATCACTTTTATTAATCAGTCAACAGAAAACATGTCACAATTTGAATCTTTTAACCACTAAATTTGTTGTGTCTTGCCTGGTTGGTTAGACCAGTGTTCCTTTTTTTTTTTAGTTAAATTGTTGTCCTGCAACCCAGAGGGTTTCTTTGTCAGTAATGTATAGACTTCATCATTTAAGTATGTTAATTTTTCTTTAACCTTGCTGGAAAATCTTCACGTGTTCATGAGTGTAAGCTGTTTCTTCATTGCGTGTATGTGCATTTGTATAAAAGCAGGTTAGTTTTATCTTTTCTCAAACTAGGCGTTACCTTAAAAGGAGCCTCTCTCTCAGATTTCTCTGCTTGTGTGTGTTTTTGTTTCACCTTTTTGTTGTGATGCTCCGGACGCCTTCCCAACCTCCACAAGTCCGTTGGCCCCAATTTTATGTGTTAAAACTTCTCTTAATTTCTCCTCTAATTCTCTCCTCGCTGCTGTCTTTTTCACAGCTGCTGATTCGTGCTGGGTGTGGTTCCCATTACCTATAATTTTGCTTCGGCCGCTGTGCTTGTGGGGGCAGTTGGTCCAGGTCCACAGCTTCCTGTATTAACACACTAAGAGATTTATTTTAATTTCATTTTCATCACTTTTAAACCGATAAGCAGGCAACACGCCTACCTTGACAGCGTAAACTGTACGCCAGTCTCCCAACACATTCCTCTCTCTACTCCTCCATAATTCTCCACTGCACACCTCTTACTATCTCTCCTTTTTATTTTTATTACACCACAGAGTAATACACCCAATTATGCCCGTCTATCTCTATGTGGCTCCAAATTCCCTCTTTATTTTAATTTCACACTCGTCAGGGGACAGGCACACAACAATTTCAACCGCTGAAACGAGGAATTCAACCTTTTTATATTTCTTTACTAATCTAGACTCAACGTTTGTTCGCAAAATGTGTCTTGTTCTAGTCCGGAAATAAATGTGAACCCGTGATTACACGGCCGTTCCAGTGTTATTTCCGTGGCTATGCGGGGGCCCTCACCTCCCCAAGTCACCACCTCGGCACCCGGACAACGCCGGTCCTGGCCACGCGTCCACGGACAGGAGGGTCGCTACTCCATAGGCAAAGTTCCACAGGTACACTAGGCATCAACCTTTGATCCTAAAATGTGTATTTGCTCTAATGTCCTCCTAATCAAACACATTAACCGTCACTGTCACTGTGTTCACGCTTCACACTCCACACAAAAACACACTCAGAGCGCGCCTCACTCACACTCTCACTCAGTGCGCGCTTCACCCACAAGACAGCACCCAGAGCGCGCCTCGCAGCTTCACACACACTCTCTCACCCAGAGCGCGCTTTGACACTCACACACAACACTTTTCCTCAGCGGGAATTTTACACAGAAACCTCTGAGCTCAACTATTAGATCTTCTTAAAGCACACTGCACCATAGACCAAAATACCCTTTTCTCTGCGATTATGACCGCCACCACGGGGCAAAGTCGCATCATAAAAGTGATGCTTGCATCCCCGAAGTTATACCTGACATCATAAACCAGGTGTTGCTCTGTACTTAAATTTTTACTTTGTATTATGGCCGCAGCCCTTTATACTCGACTGACGCCACAAACCACCGTCAAAACCTCTCTCAAATGTACTAAAATTAGCACCAACCACTACTGCACTTCACGGCCGCACCACCGGAACACGCCGTATCATAAACCAAACCTACGGACGTGTTTCGCTCTCGCGTTGCCAGCGTCCAACTGCACCGTGAAGCCAGTATCTGCTTGTCCTTAAATCAACTTCTATTTCATAGCCGGCAAAAGCCAGGACGTCACTGACACCATAAACAAAATAAACAAACCTCGACTTCAATGTACTGAACTTATGGCCGCGTCTTCAGAATAAATTCTAACGTATTATTGCTACAGAAGCCAGTATTAGACAAAATTAAATGTGGAAGGTAAAGTGGCTGCACTCTAGTCCAACGTAGTATGTTATTAGTATCTCGGTAGAGGCAGATTACTGCAATCTAGACCAACGTAGTATGTTATTAGTATCTCGGTAGAAGCAGATTACTGCAATCTAGACCAACGCAGTATGTTATTAGTATCTCGGTAGAAGCAGTTTATTTAACACCCTGGAATTCAGCCTCAACTTATGTTGTTAGTATCTTGCGCCAAAAACCAGACACCGACAAATTTACTGTGAAAATACATGTGACTCAGCGAACAGATTAATTTGGAAAGCCCAATATGCACATTTGGTATTTATAATACAACAGGCTGTGCTTACCTTTCTGTTTTAGGCCGGCCTTCTGTTCACTTTGCCCCACGATCTCACCAAAGGCCAAATCTACACCTCCTCAGCACACCAAGGATCCGGGTCACACGGCACCAAGTTGTTGAAAACACGCAGTTCTTTGAATCTTTGGGCTGAAGGAGGGACAATACTCGGTGTATAAATGCTCAATCAACAATCATTTATTTCCATACAATTCAACAGTCAGAGCATTACAACGTCCGGACGGGAGAGATGCTACCAGAGGGTCAGGCACATGTCTCAAAATGGTGACGGGTTGCTCAGCTTTTTATAGTCTCTAGTGGCCCCCAGCTAGTCGTAAAAGCCAAAACATCACATTTTTTCTCTGTTACAGCGCCTAAGTTATGACCTCGGCAGTTGTTTCTCTGCTTTCTGTAAGGTGGGGGTGTGGAATGTGGTCTATCTATCTCCCCTGTCTTTAGACACAGAGTCTCCTGCTTACAACCTTCTCTTCATGATTCAACAATTAAGCATGTCAAGAAAACAGTGTAACACATTCCCAGCAGATCAAGGATACAGAGTGATGCACATTTATCTAATGAACTAATATGTGAATATGTTCTGTTAACTCAAAAGTATAATGAGAACTAAACTACATACAGATCACACACTCTATTTTAAAGGGTATAATATGATCTACAGCAGTATTCTAATTCAACTACTTTGATTACATATATAAGGTAACATATAATAACAGAATAATATCACAGTAATTAAGTCTATTTTCAGATTAATGTTTTTAAACTTTTGTATTTCTTCATTTTTACATTATTGCTAAATATTATTTAGGATATGCTAGTGGAACATAGTGAAACATAGATTCTCCACTAAAGGAATAAGTGGTAACACTTTGTAACTGTTGCCCAAGGACCTGCATCTTCACCACTTGTCACATTTTATTGGTCAGTGTGAGTTATTAACCAAACAGATGTACAGTGGGGCAAAAAAGTATTTAGTCAGCCACCGATTGTGCAAGTTCCCCCACTTAAAATGATGACAGAGGTCAGTAATTTGCACCAGAGGTACACTTCAACTGTGAGAGACAGAATGTGAAAAAAAAAATCCATGAATCCACATGGTAGGATTTGTAAAGAATTTATTCGTAAATCAGGGTGGAAAATAAGTATTTGGCCACCTCAAACAAGGAAAATCTCTGGCTCTCACAGACCTGTAACGTCTTCTGTAAGAAGCTTTTCTGTCCCCCACTCGTTACCTGTATGAATGGCACCTGTTTGAACTCATCATCTGTATAAAAGACACCTGTCCACAGCCTCAAACAGTCAGACTCCAAACTCCGCCATGGCCAAGACCAAAGAGCTTTCGAAGGACACCAGGAAAAGTATTGTAGACCTGCACCAGACTGGGAAGAGTGAATCTACAATAGGCAAGCAGCTTGGTGTGAAAAAAATCAACTGTGGGAGCAATCATCAGAAAATGGAAGACATACAAGACCACTGATAATCTCCCTCGATCTGGGGCTCCACGCAAGATCTCATCCCGTGGGGTCAAAATGATCATGAGAACGGTGAGCAAAGATCCCAGAACCACACGGGGGGACCTGGTGAATGACCTGCAGAGAGCTGGGACCAAAGTAACAAAGGTCACCATCAGTAACACACTACAACGGCAGGGAATCAAATCCTGCAGTGCCAGACGTGTTCCGCTGCTGAAGCCAGTACATGTCCAGGCCCGTCTGAAGTTTGCCAGAGAGCACATGGATGATACAGCAGAGGATTGGGAGAATGTCATGTGGTCAGATGAAACCAAAGTAGAACTTTTTGGTATAAACTCAACTCGTCGTGTTTGGAGGAAGAAGAACACTGAGTTGCATCCCAAGAACACCATACCTAATGTGAAGCATGGGGGTGGAAACATCATGCTATGGGGCTGTTTTTCTGCCAAGGGGACAGGACGACTGATCCGTGTTAAGGACAGAATGAATGGGGCCATGTATCGTGAGATTTTGAGCCAAAACCTCCTTCCATCAGTGAGAACTTTGAAGATGAAACGAGGCTGGGTCTTCCAACATGACAATGATCCAAAACACACCGCCCGGGCAACAAAGGAGTGGCTCCGTAAGAAGCATTTGAAAGTCCTGGAGTGGCCTAGCCAGTCTCCAGACCTCAACCCCATAGAAAATCTGTGGCGGGAGTTGAAAGTCCGTGTTGCTCGGCGACAGCCCCAAAACATCACTGCTCTCGAGAAGATCTGCATGGAGGAATGGGCCAAAATACCAGCTACTGTGTGTGCAAACCTGGTAAAGACCTATAGTAAACGTTTGACCTCTGTTATTGCCAACAAAGGTTATGTTACAAAGTATTGAGTTGTGTTTTTGTTATTGACCAAATACTTATTTTCCACCCTGATTTACGAATAAATTCTTTACAAATCCTACCATGTGGATTCATGGATTTTTTTTTTCACATTCTGTCTCTCACAGTTGAAGTGTACCTCTGGTGCAAATTACTGACCTCTGTCATCATTTTAGGTGGGGGAACTTGCACAATCGGTGGCTGACTAAAT
Source organism: Rhamphochromis sp. 'chilingali' (assembly GCF_963969265.1). Lineage (NCBI taxonomy): Eukaryota > Metazoa > Chordata > Actinopteri > Cichliformes > Cichlidae > Rhamphochromis > Rhamphochromis sp. 'chilingali'. The sequence goes on along the minus strand of NC_137941.1, from coordinate 30,403,588 downwards.
ACTTTTTTGCCCCACTGTATGTATGTATGTATGTATGTATGTATGTATGTATGTATGTATGTATGTATGTATGTATGTATGTATGTATGTCATAAACCCACAATATTATTAACAATAGCACATCAAAAACATATCAAATGTTTTGAAATGAAAGTTCAATATTTTACCATTTCATGAAAAATATTAACACCCTTACAACAGATAGGTTCTAAAATCTACCTTCACATTCTGCAATTAAATTATATAAATAATTTGTAAAACAAATGAAACTTCTAAACTCAATCTTAAGTTCTTCTTTTGTCAGATCTAACTAAATATATAATTGGGAAAAGTAGATGAAAATTAAAACTTTTTTTTTTTTTTTTTTAGTGATATGACATCTTTGCCATTACTTTTGTCATTGCAGGGTGGGTTCAGAATCTTCCCCATAATATCAAATATGGTATCAAGTATTTTCCTGGTTAATATGTATCGAGTTCGAAATTCTAGTATCATAACAACCCAATTAGTCATCATAGCTGTTGATATTTTAATGTGTAGAGATTGTAATGGAAATGTATTTTTCCTTAGTGTTTCCTCACCTTTTCTGACAATAACACATATATAACATGTTTATTTGAAGCATAGTGGGACAGACACTCAGACTGGACTCTCTCTCTTGCTGCAACGTGAATAAAACTCACTTCAAAGACATTCATCAAGTGTTTGCATTTTATTTTAAAAAGTTCCACGACAAGATATAGGTGAATATTCATATCTGTGCATTCCCAGGTGCTGCCAGCTAAATCTAAGTTTTATCACTCCCACTTTTCCATTCAAGCTATCTCCACCACCAGCATCTTGGCTCCGAGGGGTCCTGCTGTAATCCCTCTCATAGCTTTGGTTCCGTTCCACCAAGATGGGCCATTGAATTGTACTCAGGCAATCTATTCCGTCATTCCCATGTTTACTCCATTTTGAATTATGAAAAATATCTGAATATAATAACCTTTTTGTGTTGACTGTCAAGTTTACTTTATTTATATAGCACAATAATCAACAGAAGTTGACCAAAAGAAGAAAAATGGTAAAAATGGTAAATGGCCTGTATTTGTATAGCACTTTACTAGTCCCCCCCAGGGACCCCAAAGCGCTTTACACACCCAGTCATCCACCCATTTACACACACATTCACACACTGGTGGAGGCAGCTACAGTTGTAGCCACAGCTGCCCTGGGCACCTGGACACTTACATTTACATTCCAAGTCTTAAAGACACCCAGTTCCTAAATATATGGCAAGATGACTTGTCTGTTTTATGTCTGTTTTATTGTGTTAACTATTTCTTGTGGAAGGTGATTTAGTTGTCATTAAAATGTGCTCAGAATTTTCAAATTGATGATGATTTATTTGATAAATCAAGACACACGGCTCTCTGCCATATAAGCTGTCTTTATAAGTTAAAAGTATCAAAATCTGTACTCAGCAACAGTAATGCTGAACCTGTGTTTACTTTGCAGTGTTGCAGACCACTAGGAGCCAAGCTTCTCATTTGACTGTCATGAAACGTCTGTGTGCTGGCAGGAGAGGACCCAAACACAAACTCATGGAAAACGGGACTTAACTCAAAATACAGCTTTATTACTGAACGGGGAAAAAAGATACAAGACAATGCTAAACTAAACTGGGAAATTCTAATGCTAATCTAATCTAATTACTTAGGGAAACACGGGGAGAGACACGGAGCCATGAGGGAGGACCGAACTGAGAGAGACGCTGACCTAAATACACAGAGGGATGACAGGGACATGAGGACACACACAACTGATAGGAATAACCATAACGAGACAGGGGAAGCTAGACTAAACGGAATGAACATGAAAACATGTGCTAAACAACAGCAGCACGTTTAAGCTTGATCAGCTGTTGTTAGAATTCATTTAATATTACTTTCTAGTATCAGCTGATGTTTACTGGAGCCACAGCCGTAAAAGCTGCTTGTCATGATGTCGGTTTGGATATCTGGTGAGAGGGAAACACGAAGGTGAAATCAAGAGATGTCCTTCAGTGGTCATATGATGTAAACTGTTTAGAACTCATATGTATATACCAACAAGACAGTGTACATCACTGTCACAACAGCGTTTGTTTTCATCCAAAGGCTTTATGGTTTTTCCTATAAAACCTGGTGGGCCTGTCTCTAGTCAAAATGCCCAGACTGACTTTTTGTCCCACTCCAGCTGACCAGGTGGTCAAGGCGCAGACTCAAGGCACATCATTTTCAACCCCCCAACCCCCCTACGGTCTTTCGCTTCTCGGGTTAAACATGATATATAAGTCACTCTGATAACTTCTAAATGTCAATGTTTGGTTTATTTCAGTGTTTGATTTGTTCCTGAGTAAATCGGTTTTGGCTCAGATTAAAGTTCAACTTCATAACTAGACCGTTTTATTTAATACTGAAGTCTTGCTTGGAGAGCTGTCAGTATATTTTGAATTTCACCAGTTATATTATGAAAATGTTTCCTACTGAATTTAACTATTTTTTAATGTTAGATTTAATTCAAAGTCAGCTGTTTAAATAAGAACTGTGAAATTCAAAAAAAGAATTGTCCGATTTCCTCCATAAGAGAGTAGAACCGCTGCAGTGCAGACCTCCTACTGAGCCATCTTACGTCATTATAATACACAACATCTCCGTATTCTGGATGTTGAGTAGAAGCTGTTGAAACTGGCGGTTGTACAGGGCTTTGGAGCGAATATAATTAATAGCCTTTATCACCAGTTTCATAACATGGTCATATTTTAAATGTTTAGCACAGAGTACTTGTTGGTGAATAATACAGTGGAGTTTTATAGCTTTACATCCTTCTTTGCTGACTTTGTTACAGACTAGGGTTGTTAATTCCTTAGTGAGTACTTCAGGCAGCAGAAACTCAAGAAAGAAGAGGAGCAAGGAGAAGAACCATCATGGAAGGATAGGCCCCTGCATGGGCTGGAGATAGAGGAAGTGGCTAACATTCACCACTTTTGCTGTCTCTCAGCATGAAATGTTGCAGTAGTATTTGTAGTGGATCGATAACACACACTCACATTGTGGCTTGTTTATCAGAATCAGAATACTTTATTAATCCCGAAGGAAATTAGGGTTACAGCAAGCAGCACGCTAATGGCGCAAGCACAAGCATCGAAGGCGTTTGGACAGGGAGGGGGGATCAATGTGTGCATATCAGTGTATGTGTGTGTGTGTGTGTGTGTGTCCAGAGTTCAGCTGAAACAGTGTCCTTCGCCCCGCCAGGATAAGTAAACAGTCTTCCAGCCAACCCAGGTGGCCTTGCATGGAATGGGGGGAACAGTCTAAACACAGTCGTTATCAGGGTGTTTTGTTCAGCTCCAGCCTTGAGGCCGCAGCTGGCGCCGAAGGGGTCTCCGCATGAAGTGATGATGGTTTTTACTTTAGTGCGATCAACTCATATGAATTTCAAAGCTGTTCTAACAGTCCAACACTGGTCTCTCAATCTGCCGTTGGAGAGCCGTGAGCTTTCTATGATGTTATCCAAACTTACGTTCCGTGATGTTGTCATTCTTTTTGCTCAAAGAGCAGGTTCTGAGAACTCATGACCGCAGTGCACTTCGCCAAGATGTGATCGAATTTGCGCTCAAAGGTGTTATTCGAGCTAGCCCCTCCAGATGTAATCCAGTTTTTCACTCAGATGTCTTGTTCTGAGTATTCACGGCAGCCGTGCGTTCTCCAAGATCTTCTCCGTGCTGCACTCAATGAGCCCATTTTGAGAAACTCATGCCTCGTCCCATCATTTCAATCCCAGTGGGCAGCCTTTTGGGGGTTTGAACAGCTGGTTCCACTTCCTTAATTCTTCGATAAGCCAGGGCCAAGCCAGCTCCGATCAGCAAGAACCCTGTTATTATGGTTCCGAATAGGTAGATATCTTCAGCAGTCAGGCTCACCTGAGCCCAGATTCTCGTTGAGAAGGGGTGTCAATTGCATTCAGAGACCAGTTGATCAAATCCATAATTCCTCTTTTAGGTTTTAGAGAACAGACTGTGAGAGAGTGTTCCAGGGAAAAGTAAGAAAAAACACAAGACAAGACAAGGACATAAGAAGCTAAGCAGGGAAGATAGGGGCAGGAGAGCTCAGAAGATAAGAGCTGAGAGCCAAATAAAAAAACATGCACTAGTCTACAGCTGACCACATGACCAATTGCTAGATGACTTCCTTCAGCTACACCAGGCAACCCTGGGCACGTGTGCCACAGCTGACACGCGAAGGGTTAAGTGATGGCGCAGCATGCAGTGAAATAATCTGAGAAGGTGTATTTAAAAATAAATATCTACGGCTGGGCCACCAATGCACATCACAAATTAGTTCACACAGAGCTAATGACAATACAGCTAATGACAGTCTTAATGACAGTATCTAAGCTAACAGCCCCACCTCCTTGTTTTACTTGTAACTGGCTAAAAATTACACAGACGAGAGGGATGTAGCCAGTTCTGTGAATTATATCGAAGCGAGCTAAAAAAGATGATCCCTGGTCTTTTATGCCAATTTGGAGAGAAGACTAGGGTTTTGCGCAACAGAAAGATCGTGCTGTATGTGCCCTTTGCCTCGAGAGTGTTGTTTGCCGGACTTCCAGTGTTAAACGACATTTTGAGACGAAACATCAAAAAACCTTCAAGGATGAGGCAGAGAAAGTTGAATCAATTACACGTCTGTGTCAAGATATGAGAAGCAAGCAAGTACTCTAAAAGTTTTTACAGCTGCAAAACATCATGGAACTGAAGCAAGTTATCGTATTGCACACTGTATTGCTAAACATGGAAAACCGTTTACAGACGGAGAATTTGTTAAGGAGACTTTTCTCTCAAGCTCAGAAGTGTTATTTAATGGGCTTCCAAACAAAGATGCAATTAAAGCAAGGATACAAGACATACCTGCATCAGCCAGAACTGTGGAACGACGTATCCAGGAAATGGGTGACAATGTCAGAGCCCAACAAACAGCTGGTTTGAGAGAAGCCCAGGTGTTTGGTGTAGCTTTGGACGAAAGCGTTGATATCAATGACATTCCACGTTTGGCTGTTATGGTAAGATACTGTGATGTGGCAGTACAAGAGGAACTCTTCTGTTTAACCCCGATGCCTGAAACAACGCGAGGTGAGGATATTGCCAAAGTTTTTAAGGAGTGTTTTGATGAGCAAGGCATTGACATTACAAAGATTTTTGCTGTGACAACTGATGGTGCGCCAGCTGTGGTTGAGAAACACAGGGGCGCTGTTACCTTAATTGAGGAACAAGTTGGCGATCCCATCATGAAACTACACTGTATAATACACCAAGAAAACCTGTGTTCCAAGATTTCAAATTCAGATCTTCATGACGTCATGCCCACAGTGGCAAAAGTCGTGAACTTTATAGTTAAGCGATCTCCTTTGACTCACCGCCAATTCCAGTCTCTGCTCGAGGAGCTGGATAGCTCATGCAAAGACATCCCGCTCCACTGTGCTGTCAGATGGCTTAGCTGTAGAAAGGATCTGGAATGATTTGTGGATTGTTTTGATGTGGTAAAAAAATTCCTGGCAAAAAAGGGGCAAAGCCATTCCGAACTCCAAGATGAGAAGTGGGTTGAAAATTTTTTCTTTCTCGCTGATATAACGGGACACCTCAACGAGTTTAATGTCAAACTGCAGGGATCCGGACAAACTGTTTTAGATATGCGTGACACGTGGGAAGCTTTCGTTCAAAAACTGGCAGTTTTTTCCAGCAATGTTGAAACTTCCACGTTCTGCTACTTCAAACGCCTCAGGGAGCTGTCCGCTCAGCGCAGCATCAGCACCTCGGAAATACACGGGTACGTCCAAAGACTCAAGAAAGAATTCTGAACGGGTTTTCTGGACTTTCAGGTGTATGGACCGATGTTTTCTTTTCTTATCAAGCCAGAAAGCTTTAATGAGCAGCTGGATTTGTCTCTTTTTAAATGGCTAGACACAGATGACATGGAAATGCAGCTGATTGAACTGAAAAGCTCGACTGTGTGGGTGACAAAGTTCGCAGAACTACGAACACAGCTAGAATCCACAGCTGCGCGTGAACCTGGAGCTTGCATCTTCACTTGCTGGACATCACTACCAGACAAGTTTAACTGTCTTAAGAACATTGCACAGGCCCTATTGACAGTATTTGGCTTTACCTATCTGTGTGAGCCAATTTTCTCTCACATGAAGAGTGTCCTTAGCGCCTCCCGTTGCCGTCTGACTGCCGGACACTCAGAGACCTGTGTGCTCCTTAAAGTTACAAAATGTGACCCCCAGATAACACAACTGGCAAATACAAAGCAGGGACAGGGATCACATTAACATGCATATCCCTGTATAAACAAATGTCATATTAGCCCAGTATTTTTTCTTTCTAAAAGTTCAGATAGAGCACTGGACTCACCAACACGCCTCAGTCACACACAGAGAATCCAGATCATGGGAACTGAAAAAGTCCAGAAGAATAAAAGTTTTGTTTAAAGGGATCTGGCATTTACCAGGCCAATCGCTGCAGGAGCTGGAGCTGCAGCACGGGGTTCAGTAAGTTGAGAAACCAGACGCAGCGATCTCAGGTTTCAATAATGTTCACAGCGGAGGTTTAGCCTGGGAGGGCATGGGCAGTGAGGCTGAGGACCATGATCAAAGCTGACCACAGGCACCAAGCAGGCATCAAGAGGATCCAGGAAATGCCAAGACACAAACAATCTTGGGAATAATCCATGCCCTGGTTGGAAAACAGCAGAACAAATCCTTAGAGAAACCTTTACCTTCACCAGCTGACTGCTTTGTTTACCCCTGTGACGATGACGTTTTCGCCAGGAAGGTAGCGTGGGAACGTGGTACAGGTACCCTGCATTATTTATTAATCTAATTGCCCTGTCTTGTCTGCTTTATAATTATTGTTTGTGTATTACTTTTGCATGTGTTTCACCAGACCGCTACACAATAGCTCATATAAGGTAATAGTAAAGCACAGTATAATATGTGCAGTGTTTTCTGATTCAAGATTTGCTTTATTTTTCCCATGCCAGTTTCCCCCTAACATAAGTAATGTGTGGTTTCCAAGAGACCTGGAAAACTCTTTCTCTTATACCACAAATCCAAATGTCTTTAATTCTTTGAACCTCTCATGATCTTACAGTTTATTTACTTGACCACATCCCCACTAAACTATTTAAACCTATATCTCATTAATTTAATTAAGTTAATTGTACAAGTCACCATCAAATTCAAGATTTACCAAGTAGATTTTTTGTCCCCACTACTGTTCAGCATAAGCCTGAACCCCTCGATAAGCTCATCAACAAGACTAGCTCCATATACTGACAATGGAATGAAGCCATTGTCAACCATCCTCTACTACCTACATGAATGATATCAAGTTATATGCCAGGAGTGAATAAGACATCAGTTCAGTTATCCACACCATTAGGATCTACAGACATGATAGCACAATATCATTCGGACTGGAGAAGTGTAGTTGGATGGTAACTAAGAGTGGGACAGTAGTCAGAACTGAGGGGACTGCACTATAAGAAGGCAACACTGCAGACATCGAGGATAGCTACAAGTACCTGGGAGTCCCACAGGAAAATTGGTTGGCAGTAGCTCAGGAGGTAGAGCAAGTCCTCTACTGATCAGAAGGTTGGTATTTTAATTTGGGTCCCCCAGTCTGCATGCCAAAAATCCCTGAGCAAGATATTAACCCTAAGTTGCTCTATGTTGCATCCAGAGGAAAGTGCTCGTGTGAATGGGTGAATGTGGCATGTTGTATTAAAGCACTTTGAGTGCTCCAGAAAAGTAGAAATGTGCTATATAAGAATCAGCTCATTCACCATTTACCAAATGGAAACCATAAAGAGGCAATTAGGAAAGCTGCAACAACCAAATATTTGCAGAGAGTATGGCAAGTTGTAAGGAGCTGAATGAGAAGAACAATACCTGGGCAATCAACACCTGCAGAAACCTGAGAGAGAAGAGGAGCAAGGAGACGAACAATCATGGAAGGACAGATCCCTGCACAGTATGTACCACCGGCAGATAGAAGACATGGCTGACATCCAGAAATCCTATCAGTGGCTGGACGAGGCTGGACTGAAAGACAAAACATAGAGGTATGAATCATGGCAGCACTGGAACAAGCTCTAAGCAAAAGATCCATAAACACTTAGGTCGTGTCCAAATTCATGGGCTGCATCCTCCTGAGGCCGCATTTGTAGACCAATTATGTCACAGCGACGTGCCGAAGGCTGTCCAAATTCGTAGACTCCTCCGAATGCAGCCGACAAATGCGTCCTCCTTTTTCCCGAATTTGAAGGATGGGTCGGGTGTGTCCTTCGTGACCTACCATATCACAGCCAAACTCCAGTTTCCAACAATGGCGGCCGTTACTAAGTTTTAAAATTACTCTTACTAATCTTTCTGGGTCACAAAATAAACTTTTAACATATTTTCAGGCAAGAAAGTAGCTGTGTAAACATCAAATATCTGCTCGGTTTATCAAGATATCGCATATTTGCAAAAGTGCTTCGACGTTTTCGGAGACGTCTGCTACCCACCAGCTCGATAGCTAGCCGGTAGCTCGAGGGTTACTGATGCGGCCGAGAACGGCACAACTCCCGGCACATCATTTTCAGATCACCGCAGACTTTCACTACTCAGGTTAAACGTAATATATAAGTCACTTAGACAACCTAAAAATTTTATTGCTGGGCTTTTTTCAGTGTTTTATTTGTTCGTGAGTAAATCGGTTTGGCTGAGATTAAAGGTATTAGATTAGATTAGCTAGAATAAAACTTTATTAATCCCCTGGTGGTTTCCTCCTTGTTTTTTACACAGCTGAATAAACATCAAACAGAAAACTGATTAAACAGAAGTATGAGACAGTCGAGAATTTCCGCCAGTGTCCTGTTATATTTTAGATAGCAAGGAGCAGACGGCCGAGTTTATTAAACTCCACCGAGATAGCGGTGACGCTAATCAGAAGCCTAGACCGTCCAATTTCCCCAGCCGTTTACTTCCGGCCTACCCGACCTTCTGAGGACCCGGCCCACGTAGACCGCGAAGGTCCTCAGGAGGATGCAGCCCATGAATTTGGACATGACCTTAGTTCTACCACACCGGGTAAGACCCCTGGCAGACTGGCCTGAAACACTCCAGCACATAAGAGTAGAGTGCAAGATGCTAGCAGGCAGGACAAGTATACCAATTAACATTTGTGCAGCATATGTCCTTGAAGTCCAGAGGTCATCACCCAAGGTAGCTGAAAATGACCAAGCTAAGTGTGGGGATTCCTAATATAGACAGACAAACTGGTGATGGCTATCCAGCCAGAGATAATAGTGGTCGAAAAGCAGAGGGAGATGATTGTAGTGATAGATATAGCTATATCAAGTGTTAACAACACGAGGATGACTGAACGCGATAAGCTTGAGACTTGAGAAAATGTAGTGTGAAGGCAGTAGTGGTTTCCGTGGTTTCCGTGTTTTTTTTTTCTTTGCTTTTATACTAATCCTATACTAGTTCCAGGGATTTAAAACAAATGGATGGGCAAACAAAATGAAGTGCATAGGACTAAACGTCAAATCGTCAGATTCCCTGAAGTTGTTTACATGTTAGTAGAGAACTTAATGAGTCCCATAGAGGATGGAAGGTTTTCTGATAAAACAAAGCCACAAAACAGAGTCAATTACTTACCTTCTTAGTTCAGTGCAGGAAATATATTACTACAGTACTTTAAAGCATTGTTTATTTAATGGATGTTGAATTAAATGTAACATTGTTAACTCTTGGTGGGTTTGCAGAATTGCACAAATACAGATATCTTTATTTTGTGGTTATATTCACATTATATATTCTGATACTCTGCTTTAATTCCATTATAGTGTACCTTATTTGGACTTGCAAAAACCTTCATGAGCCAATGTATATTTTTATTGCAGCTTTGTTAATCAACTCTGTTCTTTACAGCATGATTATCTATCCGAAGCTCTTATCTGATGTTTTGTCTGAAAAACAGACTATATCGTATCCACTCTGTCTCTTCCAAGGATTCTCATATTACACCTCAGCTGTGTCAGAGTTTTTACTGTTGGCAGCAATGGCATATGACAGGTATGTGTCTATATGCAAACCCCTGCAATATCCAGTTATTATGAATAGAATAACTATTTATGTATGTGTGATTTTAGCTTGGCTTATACCTGCTTTTGAGATTGCAGTGTCATTTGTGAGACATGTTTACCCCACTTGCTGGTGTTAATCAACTTTTCCTGTTTTTTTTTCTTTGATATAATTATAGTTAGACTGGAATCTGATCTATCAAACACTGTACGCTTGACATTGACGTTTCAGTCAATTTTATTCCATCCTCTTTTAAATCCAATCATATATGGACTCAAAGTGAATGAAATTTTTAAACACATCAAGATGTTGTTGTGTCAGGTTTAACAACACTGGTATTACTGCACCATTATCAAATGTATGGGATTTCATTGTAATGTGAGTTAGTTAAAAGAGTTTCTTATCTCTGATTTGACATGCAAGATAGAAGGACAGAGATCAACATTTATATAAACGTTGATCTCTGTCCTTCTACTGACAACAAGACGATAAACATAATGGTCATAAAACAAAGATAAACAATTTCTTAAACTCTTGCTGGTAATGTTTGAAGTCTAAGCAGCTCATATGCCTGCGTTTCACATTTTTCCTTCTTTTTTGTCACAGGTTATCTTTTACTATTGTGGGTTGTAAGCGCAAAAAATAATTTAGTTAATTTAGTTAATCAATTGCTACCTCTCTCTCTCTCTCTCTCTCTCTCTCTATATATATATATATATATATATATATATATATATATATATATACCGCAGACATGAGCGAGACAGATAAATATGAAGGCATGCCGGCTCGGACGTCGCCCGGATCAACAAGGTCCGCGTCAGGTGTTGAGGAACCAGGGCACCCTGACGAAAAGTGGGCTACTGGAACAAGAAGGCATCGGTGGGCAAGAGACGAAAACAGGGCGTTGTTGGAATGCTACTACGCAAGTAACCCCGGCGGCAGGGGCTACATGAATAGGATGACGGACCTATGGATTCTTCGATACCCAACATCCACAGTGACGGCGAAACAACTAGTAGCTCAGTGTTCCAACATTCGAAAGAAGGGACTGCTCTCACAGCTAGAGATTGACGAGGTACAACACAAATGCTACGGCAAGGAGGAGTCAGGACGCCAGGTCAGGGGGGCGATTTCATCACCCCCACCCGAGATTGGGTACGTAGCCCCAAGTGCGATAGGAGAAGGACCGTTGAGTGCGAGAGGAATTGACCTGAAAAATAGGATCATGGCCAAGCTTGAAACCTGGATCCCCCGTAGCCGGTTACCAAGATTACGTGAAGTACCCTCAGAAGGTCTGCTAGATGATGTTAATGCAGCACTACGGACAATACCTACAACCACGATTACCGACACTAACAAGCTGATCTACAATACGGCAGCAGTGATCAGTGAGATGCTTGGCTACAAGTTGAACAGCGACAAGGGGCAGTACCCTCCATGGAGAAGGAGGCTAGAGGGCAAGATCAAAGTAGCACGGAGGGAGGTTAGCCAACTAACGGAGTTGCAGAAAGGTGCGACAAATAAGGTGCATAAGAAATACAGCAAGCTGTCCATACCTGAGGCCTTGGAAACTGCCAAGCAAAGACTCACAGCCTTGGCCAGCCGCTTGAGGAGGTACACCAGAGAGATAGAAGGCAGGAGAATAAACCAGCTGTTCTCCACAGAACCAGCAAAGGTGTACTCTCAGTGGCAAGGGAACAATAAGAGAACAGCACCACCAAGGCTGGAGACGGCGCAATACTGGAAGGGCATATGGGAAAAGGACGCAACCCATAACGGCAATGCTCAGTGGCTAGTGGATCTGAGGGCAGACCACAGCGACCTCCCTGAACAGGGTCCAGTAACCATCACAGTGGCAGATATCCAAGAAAGGGTCTCCAGTATGAAGAGTTGGACAGCACCAGGGCCCGACATGGTTCACGCCTACTGGCTAAAGAAGCTGACTGCACTCCACGAGCGTCTGGCAGCACAAATGAACCAGCTGCTAGTTAACGAGAGACACCCGGAATGGCTAACCGAAGGTCGGACGGTCCTGATCCCCAAGGACCCCAAGAAGGGACCGGTCCCCTCCAACTACCGACCAATAACCTGCCTCAGTACTACATGGAAGCTCCTGTCAGGCATCATATCGGCTAAGATGAACAGGCACATGGGTCAATACATGAGCGGGACACAGAAAGGAATTGGCAAGAATACCAGAGGTGCAAAACACCAGCTACTGGTAGACAGAACAGTCAGCCGAGACTGCAAGACCAGACTGACCAACCTGTGCACTGCCTGGATTGATTACAAGAAGGCCTATGACTCAATGCCCCACAGCTGGATACTGGAATGCCTAGAATTGTACAAGATCAATGGGACCCTAAGAGCCTTCATCAGGAACTCAATGGGGATGTGGCGTACAACACTAGAGGCCAACTCCAAGCCCATAGCACAAGTCACCATCAAGTGCGGGATCTACCAAGGAGATGCTCTGTCCCCACTGCTGTTCTGCATAGGCCTGAACCCCCTCAGTGAGATCATTAACAAGACTGGCTACGGATACCAACTACGGAACGGAGCAGTTGTCAGCCACCTCCTGTACATGGATGACATCAAGCTGTATGCCAAGAGTGAACGAGACATCGATTCACTGATCCACACTACCAGGCTATACAGCAATGACATTGGAATGTCGTTCGGACTGGAGAAGTGTAGTCGGATGGTAACAAAGAGAGGGAAGGTAGTCAGAACTGAGGGGATTGAACTACCAGAAGGAAACATTGCAGACATAGAGGACAGTTACAAGTACTTGGGGATCCCGCAGGCGAATGGGAACCATGAAGAGGCTGCTAGAAAGGCTGCAACCACCAAGTACCTGCAGAGGGTCAGGCAAGTCCTGAGGAGTCAGCTGAATGGTAAGAACAAGATCCGGGCCATCAACACGTACGCCCTGCCCGTGATCAGGTACCCTGCTGGGGTAATAGGCTGGCCAAAGGAGGAGATAGAAGCCACTGACATAAAGACAAGAAAGCTCCTTACCATGCATGGAGGGTTTCACCCCAAGTCCAGCACCCTGAGGCTGTACGCTAAGCGGAAGGAAGGGGGCCGGGGACTGGTGAGTGTCAGCACCACAGTCCAGGATGAGACAACGAACATCCAAGAATACATTGGGAAGATGGCCCCAACTGACCGAGTGCTCAGTGAATACCTCAGGCAGCAGAAACCCAAGAAAGAGGAGGGAGACGAGGAACCATCATGGAAGGACAGGCCCCTGCACGGTATGTACCACCGGCAGATAGAGGAGGTGGCTGATATCCAGAAATCCTACCAGTGGCTGGACAAAGCTGGACTGAAAGACAGCACAGAGGCACTAATCATGGCAGCACAAGAACAAGCTCTGAGCACAAGATCCATAGAGGCTGGGGTCTATCACACCAGGCAAGACCCCAGGTGCAGGCTGTGTAAAGATGCCCCAGAGACAATCCAGCACATAACAGCAGGGTGCAAGATGCTAGCAGGCAAGGCATACATGGAACGCCATAACCAAGTGGCCGGCATAGTGTACAGGAACATCTGTGCCGAGTATAACCTGGAAGTCCCGAGGTCAAAATGGGAGATGCCCCCAAGGGTGGTGGAGAATGACCGAGCTAAGATCCTGTGGGACTTCCAGATACAGACGGACAAAATGGTGGTGGCTAACCAACCGGACATAGTGGTGGTAGACAAACAGAAGAAGACGGCCGTAGTGATCGATGTAGCGGTTCCGAATGACAGCAATATCAGGAAGAAGGAACACGAGAAGCTGGAGAAATACCAAGGGCTCAGAGAAGAGCTCGAGAGGATGTGGAGGGTGAAGGTAACGGTGGTCCCCGTGGTAATTGGAGCACTAGGTGCGGTGACTCCCAAGCTAGGCGAGTGGCTCCAGCAGATCCCGGGAACAACATCGGAGATCTCTGTCCAGAAGAGCGCAGTCCTGGGAACAGCTAAGATACTGCGCAGGACCCTCAAGCTCCCAGGCCTCTGGTAGAGGACCCGAGCTTGAAGGATAAACCGCCCGCAGGGGCGTGCTGGGTGTTTTTTTTTTTTTTATTAGTACTGTGCAAAAGTTTCAGGCAGGTGAGAAAAAAATGCTGTAAATAAAGAATGCTCTCAAAAATGGAGGTGTTAATTATATATTTTCATCAATCAACATGGATGATCAACATGATCCATTTTCAGATAAATGTTTTTCAACTTTTTCATATTTTTTCATTTTTACTTTATTACTGATTCTTATTTGCAATATGCTACAAGTGCAACATAGATGGAATAAGTAGTAACACTTTATAACTGTTGCTTAAGGCCCTGCATCTTCATCTCTTGTCACATATTATTGTTCTCTGTGGGTTATAAACCAAACAGATGTATGTAGAAAAACAATCTTGAAAAGTACAATCCCAGTTACAAAAACTGGGGACACTGTGTAAAATGTAAAAACCAAAAAAACAAAACAAAACAGAATTTAATAATTTGCCATTCTCATAAACCCATATTTTACTCACAATAGAACATGAGAAACATATCAAATGTTTGTTTGCTTTAGGGCTAATACCTCATGATTGGCATTGCAAATTTCTGTTTTTTTCCATACTGTATAGAGTGTATTGTAGGTAAGTTTTGGAAGTAGAGTGTTACTCTGATACTATCAGATACAGCACTTCCTCACAAACCCTCACAGGAATGTGGCATTGATCATAAATCTGTTGTTATGGCATGCACTCTACACCCCTTCTTTAACTCTACAGGCCTGACCAGAGCATAAGAGGTGGTTGTCATGGTAACGAGGGTGTTGCCTGCAAAAGGGCGTCTCCATATAGCGAGATGCCCAGAGAGCTGCAGAAGAAGAAACATGAGCTAGTATGAGACCTAAGGCCACTCTCAGCTCATTTGACCAATCATGTTAACATTCAGTTTCTTTGATTCATAAAAGTGTATACCGCCCTGGCACAGTGCCTTTGTCTCTGAGCCAGAGAAAGGAGATCCATGGCGCCATGTAAAACAATTAAAAATTCTAAATATTTCGATGATAAATTGTGAAAACTTAAAATTGGAGCATATTGTCTTCTCTCTCATAAAAAAGCCCTCAACAGTTTCTTAGTTTAGCTTTCAATTCAATTCAATTCAATTCAACAAAAGTCGCCTCAAGGCGCTTCATAAATACAGAGAAAAACCCAACAATCATATGACCCCCTATGAGCAAGTACTTTGGTGACAGTGGGAAGGAAAAACTCCCTTTTAACAGGAAGAAACCTCCGGCAGAACCAGGCTCAGGGAGGGTCGGCCATCTGCTGCGACCGGTTGGGGTGGGAGAAGGAAAACAGCATAAAGACATGCTATGGAAGAGAGACAGAGGTTAATAACAGATATGATTCAATGCATCTCTCGGCTGGCCTGGGAACGCCTTGGTATTCCCCCGGATAAGCTGGAGGAGGTGGCTGGGGAGAGGGAGGTCTGGGCCTCTTTGCTTAGGCTGCTGCCCCCGCGACCCGGCCCCGGATAAAGCGGATGAAGATGGATGGATGATTCAATGCAGAGAGGTCTATTAACACATAGTGAGTGAGAAAGGTGACTGGAAAGGAAAAACTCAATGCATCATGGGAAAACCCGGCAGCCTACGTCTATTGCAGCATAACTAAGGGAGGATTCAGGGTCACCTGGTCCAGCCCTAACTATATGCTTTAGCAAAAAGGAAATTTTTAAGCCTAATCTTAAAAGTAGAGATAGTGTCTGTCTCCCGAATCCAAACTGGAAGCTGATTCCACAGAAGAGGGGCCTGAAAACTAAAGGCTCTCCCTCCCATTCTACTTTTAAATACTCTAGGAACAACAAGTAGGCCTGCAGAGTGAGAGCGAAGTGCTCTAATAGGGTGATATGGTACTAGAAGGTCATTAAGATAAGATGGGGCCTGATTATTTAAGACCTTGTATGTGAGGAGCAGGATTTTGAATTCAATCCTGTATTTAACAGGAAGACAATGAAGGGAAGCCAAAACAGGAGAAATATGCTCTCTCTTTCTAGTCCCTGTCAGCACTCTTGCTGCAGCATTTTGGATTAGCTGAAGGCTTTTCAGGGAGTTTTTTGGACATCCTGATAATAATGAATTGCAGTAGTCCAGCCTGGAAGTAATAAATGCATGAACTAGTTTTTCAGCGTCACTCTGAGACAGGATATTTCTAATTTTAGAGATGTTGCGCGAATGGAAGAAAGCAGTCTTACATATTTGTTTAATATGTGCGTTGAAGGACATGTCCTGGTCAAAAATGACTCCAAGGTTCCTCACAGCATTACTGGAGGCCAAGGTAATGCCATCCAGAGTAAGAATCCAGAGTAAGATACCATATTTCTAAGATTTTCAGGGCCGAGTACAATAACTTCAGTTTTATCTGAATTAAGAAGCAGAAAGTTAGCGGCCATCCAGGTCTTTATGTCTTTAAGACATTCCTGCAGTTTTGGTGTGTGTTATCTGGCTTCATGGCTTCATGGGTGTCATCTGCATAGCAGTGAAAATGTATGCTATGTCTTGTAATGATGCTGCCTAAGGGAAGCATGTATAATTTAAACAGAATTGGTCCTAGCACTGAACCCTGTGGAACTCCATAATTGACTTCAGTGTGTGAAGAGGACTCTCCATTTACATGAACAAATTGGAGTCTATTAGATAGATATGATACAAACCACTGCAGTGCAGTACCTGTAATACCTACAGTATGTTCTAATCGCTCTAATAGGATATTATGGTCGACAGTATCGAACGCTGCACTGAGGTCTAGCAGGACAAGCACAGAGATGAGTCCACTGTCAGAGGCCACAAGAAGATCATTTGTAACCTTCACTAAAGCTGTTTCTGTGCTGTGATGAGCTCTGAAACCTGACTGAAACTCTTCAAATAAACCATTCCTCTGCAGATGATCTGTTAGCTGTTTGACAACTACTCTTTCAAGGATTTTTGATATGAAAGGAAGGTTGGAGATTGGCCTATAATTAGCTAAGACTGCTGGGTCTAGAGATGGCTTTTTGAGTAAAGGTTTAACTACAGCCACCTTGAAGGCCTGTGGTACATAGCCGATTATTAGAGATAGGTTGATCATATTTAAGATCAAATAATTAATTAATGGCAGGACTTCTTTGAGCAGTTTTGTAGGAATGGGGTCTAAAAGACACGTTGATGGTTTGGAGGAAGTAATTATGACTTAACTCAGAAAGATCAATTAGAGAAAAAGAGTCTAACCTAACATCAATGGTACTAAGAGTAGCTGTAGATAATATTACATCTGTGGGATGATTTTTGGTAATTTAATCTTTAATCTTTCTTGTTCTTATATTCTTCTGATTATGCAGTTTATCCCTGTTGATTCAGGTTTATTTTAGGGTATTTAGTTTACTTTAGCTTTTCTCAGTCTGTCTTGTCCTCAGTGTCTTGTCTCCATTTTAGTGTACCTCCTTGTGTCACTCTCTCGCTCTCTCGCTCTGTCTTGCTCACTTTGCCTCTCTGTGTGACCCTCATTCTCTCTCTCTTTCTCTCTCTCTCTCTCTGTCTATCACTCTCCCTCTCTCGCGGTCTCTCTCTATTTCTCTCGCTCTAGGTCTTACTCATATCTCTGTGTTTTGTCTCTCTTACCTGTTCCCATGTTCCTCTCTTTTTGTGTTTTGTCCTTGTCTCTCTAGTCTGTCATGTTGCAGTGTTCCCTAATCCCTGTCCTAGTGTGACGTTCATATGTTCGTGCTACTTGCTGTTTTATTTCGATACTCCTTGTCTCTCATTATATCTTATTTGTTTCTGCTGTGTTTCCCAGCTGTCTCCACTCGTCTATTCTTCCCCTTGTGTATAAATTTTCTCAGTGGCCTCTTGACCCTTGTCCGAGTCTCTTCTCATCAGTTTTTGTGTCTCTCAGGGTCCATGTCCCTAGTATTTTCCCAGTTTAGGTTATTTGTTTGTTTGTTTGTTTGGTTGGTTGGGGGATTTTTTTGTACCTTAATGTTCAGCCTAAATAAACAGCTCGCTTTTTGCTAAGTAGTTCCTTTTCTCCTGTGTTTGGGTCTTCTCACCACCTCACACAGGTCAGCCATAGGTCCTGTCACGGCTGGCGGAGGGAGCCGTGTGGTGTGGAGGAAAAGGAGGACCCAAAATGCAGCAAACTGATGATACGAGTGACGTTTTATTTACAGGGTGGTAGTGGCAAAAACAGGCAATGAAGCACGAGTAATTATAAACGGAAACCTAAACTGGGAGAAACTAAGTGACAAACCTGGGACCATACAAAGGGGTGCGGGGCAGAGAGACGCAGAGACAGGAACACCATAGAACGCAGATGAATGTAGATTAACGCAGTGATACATGGATGAACGCAGACGAGCCGACAACAAACACAGACCGACACCCACTAAATATACACACACAAGGTAATCAGGTAATCGCACACAGGAGGGAAGAACAGCTGATCTGAATACACATGATGACTGGAGGACACAAGCTGAACACAATGACAACAGACACAGACTTTCAGAACAAAACAGGAAATCTAGAACCCGAACCGGACACAAGGGGGGAGGACACAGAATAACTAGACAGAGGGAAATAATCACAAAACAAAACGCTGGGTCAACGTGGAGGCAGTTCAGGGGGCCGACCGTGCACACGGCAGCGGCGGCAACAGGGAAACCGTTCAGGGGACCGACCGTGCACACGGCAGTGGCGGCAACAGGGAAACCGTTCAGGGGGCCGACCGTGCGGACGGCAGCGGCGGCAACAGGGAAACCGCTCAGGGGGCCGACCGTGCGGACGGCAGCGGCGGCGATGACACAAGTCAGGCGGCCGACCGTGCGGACGGCAACGGCGGCGATGACACAAGTCAGGCGGCCGACCGTGCGGACGGCAACGGCGGCGATGACACAAGTCTGGAGGCCGACCGCGCGGAAGGCAGCGGCGGCGTCTAGGAGGTCGTCCATGTTGACGATGACGCTCCACCAGCGGCCTGGCAGATGACCGCCGATGTCGAGGCGGCAGTTTGGGACCCGAAGGTGGCGTGGCCGTCGCAGCACCAGACGAGACCGAAGCAGCGGCTGGACCAGACGAGACCGAAGCAGCGGCTGGACCAGACGAGGCAGCTGAAGAGGATGCTGAAGCAGAAGCCGGACCAGGCGATGCTGACGAGGATGCTGGAGCCGGACCAGGCGATGCTGACGAGGATGCTGGAGCCGGACCAGGCGATGCTGAAGACACGAAGGCTGGAGCCGGACCAGGCGAGGCTGAAGCAGAGGCCGGACCAGGCGAGGCTGAAGCAGAGGCCGGACCTGGCGAGGCTGAAGCAGTGGCTGGACCAGGCGACGGCGTGGGTGAAGCAGTGGCTGGACCAGGCGACAGCGTGGGTGAAGACACAGAGGCCGCAGCTGGCGAGGATGGAGACACAGAGGCTGCAGCTGGTGGCGATGATGGGTCTTGGGGCTGGACGGGCTCCTCGGGCCCCCCAGCTGACGAGACAGGAGGCTGGCTAGGTTCTCCTGAACCTCCAGCTGACGAGTCTTGAGGCTGGATGGGCTCCTCGGGCCCCCCAGCTGACGAGACAGGAGGCTGGCTAGGTTCTCCTGAACCTCCAGCTGACGAGTCTTGAGGCTGGACGGGCTCCTCGGGCCCCCCAGCTGACGAGACAGGAGGCTGGCTAGGTTCTCCTGAACCTCCAGCTGACGAGTCTTGAGGCTGGACGGGCTCCTCGGGCCCTCCAGCTGGCGAAGCAGGAGGCTGGACGGGCTCCTCGGGCCCCCCAGCAGGCGAAGGAGGAGGCTGGACGGGCTCCTCGGGCCCCCCAGCGAAAACTGTCTCTGGACCAGTGGGCACCGGGGCCCCTGGAACACACAGGTCAGAACCAGTAGGCGCACGGGCCTCTGGCAGGCACAGTTCAGAACCAGCAGGCGCATGGGCCTCTGGCAGGCACAGAACAGAACCAGCAGGCGCACGGGCCTCTGGCAGGCACAGAACAGAACCAGTAGGCACACGGGCCTCTGGCAGGCACACGGGCCTCTGGCAGGCACAGAACAGAACCAGTAGGTACACGGGCCTCTGGCAGGCACAGAACAGAACCAGTAGGCACACGGGCCTCTGGCAGGTACGGGTCAGAACCAGCAGGCACACGGGCCTCTGGCAGGAACAGATCAGATCCAGCAGGCGCACGGGCCTCTGGCAAACACAAGGCAGACTGCAGCTGCACAGAGCATTGACCCAGCTCAGGCAGCGACAGCCGGATGCAGTCCTCAGCTGGCTTCTTAATCTCCAGGGGTCCAGAGTCGGCCGGGGGCTGGGACCCAGCCTCTGGGGAGGCCCTGGAGTGCGTCACAGTCTCTGGGCTGGCCAGCTGTTGCGGACTGACAACTGCGTTATGTGGTGTGTCTCTCTGCTTGACATGAACAGGTGTAAAACAGCGCTTTTCCGGTTGGACGGACTGGACTTGTAGTACAGGCGGAGCTGGTGTAGATGGTGGCTGAATAGGTGGCTGAGCTGATAATAAAGCTGATGAGTCTCTTGCCAACTGAGCTATTGACTGAGCTATGGATTGTAACCAAGTGTCTAATAGGTCTGGCTGTGACTGTAAAGGAGGTGGCGATTGAGTGGCTAACAGAGCTAGTGGCTGCTGGGCGGCTAACTGAGCTACCTGCTGGGCAGCTGGCTCAACAAACACAGCCCCGGAATAAACAGTCATTCGAGCTGGCGAAACAGACGGAGTGTCTTTTCCATTCACCACAGCCGGCAGTTCCGAAGTCCTACTCTCCGGCTGTGGGGCGACGCGCCGACGGCGCGATCGTCGCTTCCTCCCGGGCGAAACCTCCGGCGGGCCGGGCAAAACCTCCGGCGGGCCGGGCAAAACCTCCGGCGGGCTGGGTTGGGAAGCGGTAGCGGCTGGAGGGCGAAGGTGCAGCTCATGAAGGAGGAAGTCCCGTGCCAGCGGGTGAAGCGAGTCTAGCAGCCAGGAGTGTGCAGAGAGTAGCTGCTGTAGCCTGGCTTCTACAGCGCGGTGGAACTCTTCTTCCTCCTGCTCGAGCCACAGGTTTACCAACCTTGCGACCGTGTCGGTTACCTCCTCCCGAAACTCCTGGGTAGGTGCGAATGCTGCTGGGTCCATGTTGGTCGGCTCGAACTGTCACGGCTGGCGGAGGGAGTCGTGTGGTGTGGAGGAAAAGGAGGACCCAAAATGCAGCAAACTGATGATACGAGTGACGTTTTATTTACAGGGTGGTAGTGGCAAAAACAGGCAATGAAGCACGAGTAATTATAAACGGAAACCTAAACTGGGAGAAACTAAGTGACAAACCTGGGACCATACAAAGGGGTGCGGGGCAGAGAGACGCAGAGACAGGAACACCATAGAACGCAGATGAATGTAGATTAACGCAGTGATACATGGATGAACGCAGACGAGCCGACAACAAACACAGACCGACACCCACTAAATATACACACACAAGGTAATCAGGTAATCGCACACAGGAGGGAAGAACAGCTGATCTGAATACACATGATGACTGGAGGACACAAGCTGAACACAATGACAACAGACACAGACTTTCAGAACAAAACAGGAAATCTAGAACCCAAACCGGACACAAGGGGGGAGGATACAGAATAACTAGACAGAGGGAAATAATCACAAAACAAAACGCTGGGTCAACGACCCAGGACCATGACAGGTCCAGACAAATTAGTTAATCTGTGCTACATAGTAGAAGTGTGCTTAAATTAAAAACAGTAAACAGAAAAAAATTCCAATTAACCAATCACATCTTCATGGATAAACCAGCTGACATATAACAGGTTTGTACTGGTTAATTGGTTAAGTCACGCCCAAGTAAATAGGTCATTAATGGTGAAGACAGAGTGAGGACACATAATCCCCACCTGTCTTAAAATAATACATGCATGACATACATCAGATTACAAAGAAAAGCATTTAATGAAAAAGAAGTCAGTGCAGTCATTAGATTAAAAAGCAAGAGGACATCATCACATGGAAAAACATTTGTGGAAAGGTCCTCATTTATCAATGGAGAACTACGAAGTGTCAGTTTGCTTCCTTGCAGCAATGGTGGGATATTGGTAAAATAGAAATTCAGCAGTTCTGTGTTCAATACACATAAGTGAGATGGTAAAATCTATATAAAAAATTAGAGACTGATGTAGTGGATCTTCAAAATTTGAGTGAGTCCACAGGAGATCGAGACCATTTTCAGGCACTCAAAAGTAAAAACGCTGTTTTGGGTGATGTGCTAGGGTTTAGAGCACAGGCCGCCCTGGTCCATTCATGTTTTCAAATGTTGCTGAAATGGATGCTCCCTCAGAATTCTTCTTTAGTTTGGAAAAAAACAATGGACAGAATCGTCGTATTCACTGTATTCAATCTGAGGATGGGAAAGAGCTGACTGAACCCACTGAATTACAGAAAAAGGCTGCTGATTATTTTTCAAAGCTGTATGTCAGTGAGTTTAGAGAAGATTCCGTGGCTAGTGAAGAGTTTCTCAGTAACTTGCCAGAGGTCTCAGAGCAAGACAGTATCGTGTTGGAGCCTGCCTCAACTCTGCAAGAACTGCAGGAAGCTTTGTCGAGTATGGAAAATGGTAAAGCTCCTGGAATAAAGTTAAAAGGTAAAAATCATACGCCTTGGAGAGAACATTTTAAGGTTGGTTTTGATGTGACACCTGTATGGGGGATGCTGTACAAGCCACCATTGACTAAGAACACAGGTGATTTACAGTGGCGAATTTTACATGGTATCAGTGCGGTTAATGCTCTTATAATGATAATAATAATGGATTGCATTTATATAGTGCTTTTCGGGACCCCTCAAAGCGCTTTACAATACCACTATTCATTCACTCTCACATTCATACACTGGTGAAGGCAAGCTACAATTGCCTTCACCAGTTGCCTCTTGTGTCCATCATGGGGTTTCAGATAAATGTCCTTTTTGTTCAATGAGAGAAACTATTTTTCATTGTTTCGTACAGTGTTTCAGGTTAATGGATTCATTTTCAGTACTTAATGGTATTTGGAAATCCTTTGTAGAATTTAATTTTTTTTTACAAAAGAGTGGGGTTTTTTTTGGCTTTTCATATGACAAAAGGAAAAAGAAAAAGGGACGATGTATCATTTTTTTCTTGGGTCAAGCAAAGTTGGTAATTTACTTGAGTAGAAAATATAAGATTTATAATGGACGAAATATTGATTGTGTAGAGCTCTTCAAGAGTATGTTAAGAGCAAGAGTAATGTTAGAGTATAAATATTATTTCAAAATGGATGGCCTGGATGTTTTTCAAAATCTTTGGGACTATAAAGGTAGTCTCTTTACTTTAAATAACTCTGAACTTTTATTTAGCAATGTGTTGGTTTGAGCAGAATTTTTGTATGATTCACTATTAAGTGAATAAATGTGTTTTTGAAAATCAATCTCTCCTGCTTGCCTGGGCGCAGCTCATTGTGGGCTCTCCCTCTTGACCCATGCACCTGCGGTGATTGCCTCCATCTGTTGCTGATCTGCTGGAGCTCCGTATGAGTGTTCGGCACGAAGCAGTCTTCGCTGGAACATTGAATCACAGCTTGAGCAAACTCTCTCTGTGTATTTTGCCTGTTGGATCTAATCGTGCTCTCTGTGTACACATTTCCCCGGAGCTGGTGATGTACCCTTCCCTGTGATCCCTGAGTGTGGCAGCATGAGTAGCGGCGGTTATTGTGCTGAAGAGGAGAGCGCGTGTGTGGATTCCCGTTTTGTAAATAAACTGTCACCTTTTGCTTGCCAGAACTCCGGCTGCAGGTGTGTCCATTGGTTAGCCATGACAGCCCATACTTAATGTCAACACAAATAAGTAGAATAGGTTTAAAAATGATGTAGTGAACTGACAGTAGTCTCTTTTTACATAAGGTATAGCCTGTGGCTAAGGGATCAGAGGTAAGATAAAAACACATGAGAAGAAAAGTAAATTTAACAAATCAGTGATCTGTGAATTCATTTTTTTTTGTCTTTAAATTCAATAAAGCTGCTTTACACTTTTCATCTCCCAGCATTCAGCACTTCAGACACTCAACACCCCACCCAGACGACAGCCTTACCATGACCTGATGAGAAGGATGGATGACCAAAGGACAAACTGGAGAGTGGTGCTGTTTTCGAACTATGTAAGTTATCACCTCACATTGACTAAAAACTGTCTTGAAGACTAAATTCTTCCAGTAGTTGGTATAAATCATGGTTTGATGTCAGCAGCACTGTAGGTTTAAGTTTATTTATAGTTTTCATGTGTGTATGTTGGATTTAAATTGTGTTTAACAACATACTGCAACTACCAACAATGAAAATCTGTTTTGTGTTCAAATGACAACTTTCTTGTGTTATTGCTTTGCAGGGCAGTGTCTTTAGCAATCCTGGAACAGCTGAGAGTGGACAGAGCTGCACAGAGGACCAAAGATCCACTCTCAGCACTTTATATCTGACCGGCCCCAGCACCACCCCTCTTCACCCAACGTGAGGAGGGTCCTGACCCCGCCTGCACAGCGGGAGTTGTGGACATCCATTTCTATGTCAGTGAGTTTAGGAACCTCCTCACACACACACGGATGTACACCGTCACTAGAAGATGTCTCCATTGCATCAGCAGGATGTAAGCATTTATACAATACTGCAGTTTGTGATATTTCATACATGTTTTTATCTCTTCAGTTAAAACTAGGAGATATAAAATAAACCAATTTTCACAATATTTTCTGTGTATTTCTTTTACAAAAAGTTATTTGGAGCATCATTGCAACCTGTCAGATTTTTATCGAGGATTTAGAAAGTTGTTGGTGGCTTGAGTGTGTACAGTGGGGAGTTGTTTTTGTCACATGGTGAAAGTGACCTGATGGGGAGCAAAAAGGCAAACTGAACAATTTGGTCTTGCTCGAGCTACTGATGAATCTTTATCAATGATTGTTAAGTTTTCCAACCACATTTTATCCCGATGGTCAAAGGCTTACATCTTTATGGTCACCAACGTACTTCTGTAATTAATCAGTAACCAATTTATTACTTTAATTTACACTGGGGGCATTAATGAACATAAATCGGATTTAACCAGATTATGTGTTTAGGTCAAGAGACACAGAGTATCTTTAAGAGGCTCTTCTTGAATGTCTAATCACAATGTTTGTGTTTGACTGCAGCATCACTGCAGCAGAGTGGGTATAACACAAGGCCACAGTCATGTGGTACTAAGTGAATAAAATACCCTTAAACAAAGTAAGAGGGATGTGGCTGAGGTTATCAGGATGACTGCTCCATAGATTTCCTGCCTGATGCTCTTTTGCCTTCCAGATATCAGTACAATTTTTAAACCCAAATAGGTCACTTAAAGTATCTTAACCTGTGTGCAAACCTGGTAAAGACCTATAGTAAACGTTTGACCTCTGTTATTGCCAACAAAGGTTATGTTACAAACTATTGAGTTGTATTTTTGTTATTGACCAAATACTTATTTTCCACCCTGGGCCCTGTGCTTCGTACGTCGCTTACTACATCCAAGATCAAATGAAACATCCAAGACCAAATCATCGCGCTAACTCTGAGCTCGCTATTCCGGTTCCCCGAACACACCTGTTGTTGACGATTAGTATAGCTGGATGAAGTAATGTGAGATCACTGGGTGGCCCAACAGGGGCTACGCATCGATAGTAGAAACATTGATCGGCAACCCTTTGATTGGTCGGCGAAAATGTCGAAGGAGCGCGCTCGGTATTTTTCGGCAGCAGAGCAAGAACTCTTGAGTGAGGGATTTCAGGAGTTTCAGAGTTTAATTAAAACGCAAGGGAACACTGCAAAGGCTGCAAAAGCAAGGAGAGAGGGCTGGCAGAAAGTTGCTGACAAATCAAACTCGTAAGTAATTCAATAATAACAATAATAATGGAGTGGATTTATATAGCGCTTTTCAAGGCACCCAAAGCGCTTTACAATGCCACTATTCATTCACTCTCACATTCACACACTGGTGGAGGCAGCTACGGTTGTAGCCACAGCTGCCCTGGGGCAGACTGACAGAAGCCAGGCTGCCATATTGCGCCATCGGCCCCTCTGGCCAACACCAGTAGGTGGTAGGGTAGATTTATCATATCACACCATATTATCCAATATTATATTACATTATATTATATTATAATATGTTATATTATATCCCCTTTCACATTAGAGCCACAACAGGACCCACTAGAACATGGGAACAAGTAAAAGTGAAATATAAGAATATTCTACAGAATGGTAATATTTATCACTTATATTGCTTGTCGTCTCTTGGAAAGAGACCCTGGAATACTCTGTTTGTTTGTTCATAACAGCAACCAAGAAAAGGGCAGAGCAAAAAAAAAGACAGGTGGTGGTCCTGCACCCCCTCGTCAACAAGTTGGTTAAGTAAATAATACCCTCACGGGAAAATCGATATCTCTCTATGAGCACACTGTCGCGCTGAGCTAAAGGATCCTGTCTGTCCCGCAATATACGCTGAATTCTGAGGACTCTCCTTATCAATCTTGCACCTTCCGCAATGGGTTGCTCGCGTAAACGGACAGGACATGGCTGCGACAGGCTTCCCAAATCCACCTTCGCTTTTATAGCCGTGGTCTCTCATCTTGATTACACGAAGTAATTTACAATTACTACTCTGAAATATGAATTACATCTGTAATAATCACATACATGTAATAGAATGTTAATAGTACATTTCCCTTTTTTAGGGAATGACCTGTATGTATCTGTGTGAAATCAATAAAAGGATCAAGTGCTGCATTATCTTTAGTTACATTGATGTTATTTATTTATGGTGAAACAGTAGTGGAATATCGCTGTTGCTTTCGTATGAATGACGCGGACATACCTGCGTGGCCGCGATCTAATCCTGTTTACATAAAGTAAACCTGCTCCCCAGCAGGTTTACGCTTACGGCTCTGTTGCCAGAGGCGGAGCCAGACATTTGAAACACCCGGGGCTTAGCCCAAAGAGTAGTATGCATGTGGGATTTTTTTTTTTTTTTTTTTTGGGGGGGGGGTGTAGAAATGACTGAAAGATTAATAGGCTCTGTTCAAAAAAGAATGACTTCATATAGGGAAAAATATATATCACATGTGCAGGACACCTTAAACTAGTTTTTTAATTAAGCAGCAAGGCAGAACAAGGTCAGGGCTGTATCAAGACACGAGGACTAAACCCCAATTCAACCAGACCCAGAACTGATCCAGAATTAAAACAGGACTACAACAGTTCAAAATCAGGACTACTGAGGACTTAACCAAGACAGAACCAGAATCAGAACTAGATGATAGCACTAAAAATCATCATAGACCTGCACTACACTTATTTTTTAATTCTACCAAAGTCCACTATTTAGATTGAGAAAAGTTTATATAATTATTTAGCCTTGTTGTGCAAACAAGCCTGCAGAACTTAATAAATACAGAATTTGAAAAATAACAAACCTAAAAAGAAACACTAGGTACGAGATACATGAGGACCTGTGATACGGTGATACTTTTGGTAAACAACCATTTGACTAACATGTGTGTCTCACCTGCTCTTGTTCATCTGTTCTGTCCTCGTTCTCCTCTCTCTCCCTCTTTGTGCTGACAATCATCAAATATACAGTTGAAACCAGATATTTACTCTTCAGATAAAAACACTTTTTTAACTGTAACATCAAATCAGACTAAATGTTTATTTTTTTAGATTGATAAATATAAAAACATATTTGTTAACTTTAAGAGTAAAGAGAGAAACTATCTGTATTTCTTAATTGCAAATGGCACCAAATTGTATTCAAACTTGAGCCACATTTATGGAGCTCCACAGTTCTTTTCCTGGTGTTTTGGTTGATATCTCTTGATTTTCCCATGTCAAAGAAACAGGCTGTGTTTTGCCTTATATGCATCCACAGCTGTGCCACCAATTTACTCACATGGACTCTACTAACCTATCAGAAGCTTCTTCAGCTCAGAATGGAATCAGCTGGAGTTTTCTTATTAATTAACAATAAATTTAGTGTACATGTACTCCTAAATTTGATGAAAGTGATAAAAATAGCTCTGTCTCTCTTTATTCTGAAATTTAACTAATTCAAAATATATTTCAATATTTATCTAAAACAAAAATTTACTCTAAATTGATGTTGTACAGTAAAAATGTTTTATGTTTTCTCCCTAAAGTGTATGTAAATATCTGGTTACAAATGTGAATATCCTGCTGTGTACTGAAATCCCTCGTTTTGCATAGAAATATACTGAACAACATACAAAGCATAATATATAAAATAACATATACCTGAGTTTTTTCTTTGAAAGAACCCTCGAATGTCCATTCTTATGTTTCAGTACATAACTGAAACCGATTTAGTCGGGGAGGGTAAGAACTGAGAATATGAAATAAACACACGTAAGCTAAGACTCTAAAAAAAAATAGCATTTGTTCGGCTTTTCATTTCGCCATTTGTTGATTCACTTGAAGAGCAAGTAACGTAATATTGGTCAAGTGATCAGTTTCATATCAATCTTTCGTGATGCACCGTCATATTTACATTATTTGTACGGTACGAATGATTTGCTTTGGTACCTGGTCAAACTTAAGCTCTCCTTAGTATG
The DNA here is from genome assembly GCF_963969265.1 of Rhamphochromis sp. 'chilingali'. Taxonomy (NCBI): domain Eukaryota; kingdom Metazoa; phylum Chordata; class Actinopteri; order Cichliformes; family Cichlidae; genus Rhamphochromis; species Rhamphochromis sp. 'chilingali'. The sequence continues at coordinate 30,374,778 of NC_137941.1, read as the reverse complement.
GCTGGCTCCGTCTCTCCAACAGCGCACTCACGGGCAGCAGCTGCCCCGCCCCCTCGCTCAGTCGCTTAGTGCCTGAGCTTGGATCATACCAATATCAGGGGGGGATTCACGCACAGTCGTAAATTCCCACAGTGTGCACTATGTGCTTCGAATATTGTGTGTACTTTTTGTTTTATACAGTTGTCAGCCAGACATCTAACTATGAAAAAATTACACTCCAAAATACCCCGGGCTTCTGACAAAACAACCCGGGCTTAAGCCCCGTAAGCCACCCCCCCGCTCCGCCCCTGTCTGTTGCTATGACAGCAAGTCCCGGATGGGCTTCGGGGAACCGAACGATCCAGGATCACGCGAAATCGTCAACAATCTCATCCAGCTAACTCACTTAGCGCGGTACGAAGAACAGGCCCCTGATTTACGAATAAATTCTTTACAAATCCTACCATGTGGATTCATGGATTTTTTTTCACATTCTGTCTCTCACAGTTGAAGTGTACCTCTGGTGCAAATTACTGACCTCTGTCATCATTTTAGGTGGGGGAAATTGCACAATCGGTGGCTGACTAAATACTTTTTTGCCCCACTGTATATCCTATTGTGTCATATCTCCAGTGTTTCCTCGGAGGGGGCTCTCTGCACCGGGTTTGTGATCGACCGTGGCTGCTGGGTCTCTGGGGGTCCTCTCAGCCTGGCTGGGGGGCTCCTTTGCCTCCCTCCTGTTGTGTGCCCAGCCTGGAGGCTGCGGTCTGTGACCGGCTCCCGGTGCAGACGGCTCCCTGTTATAGTGTTTCCTCACTTGGCTCATGCGAACCCAGCCCAATTTTTACTCTTTAAGTGTACGCGCGTGTGTGTGTGTGTGTGTGTGTGTGTGTGGGGGGGGGGGGGGGGGAGATATGTGTGTATTCACATCATTTATTTTAATGAGAGCGTGGGGAGTGAGTTGGAAGGGGGGGTGGGCTGTTTTTAACTATGTAAAGCACTTTGTGCTACATTTTTTGTATGAAAAGTGTTTTATAAATAAAGACTGATTGATTGATTGATTGATTGATACCAAGCGTGTCAGTAAAGGTGAGTACATCGCCCTCTCAACCCCCCCCCCCTTCTCATGAAGAACTGGATGGTGATGCATGTCAGTGAAGTGGAAGGTGAGAACCCCCGCCCCCCGCACAAACACACACACACACACCCTCACCTCCCTTTCTTGCACTGAATTCTTCTTCTTGTAAATATCTTCTACTTGTTTTTACACCTTTTAATGTTAAAGTTGGACTTTGTCCTTGTCAGTGCTGGAAAGACACTTTGCTGTACTGAGGTCTGCTTATTGTCAATATCTTGTACTTGTTTTTATACTTTTTAATGTTAAAGTTTGCCGTTGTGGTTTTCAGTGTAGGAAACACACTTTGTTGCACTGAGGTCTGCTTATTTTCAATGTCTTGTACTTGTTTTTACACTTTTTAATGTTAAAGTTTGCCGTTGTGCTGTTCAGTGTTGGAAAGACACTTTGTTGCACTGATGTCTGCTTATTTTCAATGTCTTGTACTTGTTTTTACTCCTTTTAATGTTAAAGTTGGTCTTTGTCCTTGTCAGTGTAGGAAAGACACTTTGTTGCACTGATGTCTGCTTATTTTCAATGTCTTGTACTTGTTTTTACACTTTTTAATGTTAAAGTTGGCCTTTGCGTGTTTCATTGTTGGAAAGACACTTTCCTGCACTGAGGTCGTCTTATTGTAAATAACTTGTACTTGTTTGAACACCTTTTAATGTTAAAGTTTTCCTTTGTGCTTTTCAGTGTAGGAAACACTTTTTTGCACTGAGGTCTGCTTATTTTCAACATCTTGTACTTGTTTTTACACCTTTTAATGTTAAAGTTGGTCTTTGTCCTTGTCAGTGTTGGAATGACACTTTGTTGTACTGAGGTCTGCTTATTTGCAGTGTCTTGTACTTGTTTTTACACCTTTTAATGTTAAAGTTTGCCTTTGTGCTTTTCAGTTTAGAAAAGAGACTTTGTTGCACTGAGGTCTGCTTATTGTAAATATCTTGTACTTGTTTGAACACCTTTTAATGTTAAAGTTGGTCTTTGTGCTTGCCAGTGTTGGAAAGACATTTCGTTGCACTGAGGTCTGCTTATTTTCAATATCTTGTTTTTGTTTGCACAATTTGTAATTTGAACAACCCCTAACAAATACGGTGATGTTGACTTCTCTGACTCTTTTCTATGTTCTGAAGCTGTTCCTGAGAAAGCTGAACTGCCTGTGGAAAAAACTGAAAAATGTGTGTCTGATAGCCTGCCACCTGCTACACCTGACCTGTCTTTTCAGGCAAACAAAACAGATTTTTTTCCATGCGCAACAGAATGACCCAACTCTGGCCACAAAACTGGCCAGCGATCAGAATCCCCGTGTTTACAGCATTGAAAATGACATGTTAATGCCTAAATGGCATCCTCCCTCATCTAGTGATCTTGGCTGGACTTTGTACCGCAAAAACTTTGACCCCAAGTACTCAGTCTTGCACATGACAGTTTCTCTGTTACCATCGTATTCTGTATCACTTATTTTGGCCAGGGTTAAAAACTGATGTAACCAAGTATTGTCGTTCTTGCCACATTTGCCAGGTCAGTGGAAAACCCAACCAGGTTAATCTTCCCGCTCCATTGCATCCGATCCCGGCTTTAGGGGAACCATTTGCGTACAAAATCATTGATTTTGTAGGTCTTCTCCCAAAAACAAAGTCAGGAAATCAGTACATCTTGACTTTGATGTCCTGATGTACACGCTTCCCCGAGGATATTCCGCTACGCACTATCAAAGTCAAAGCCATTGTCAGAGCATTAGTAAACTTTTTCTCCACTTTCGGTTTGCCTAAATCTGTTCAAACGGACCAAGGGTTTAATTTTATGTCCAAAATATTTGCTCAGGTCTTAAAATCACTCTGCATCAAGCATCAAAAATCCAGTGCGTATCATCCCGAATCACAGGGTGTGTCAGGATCCTGGGTCTCCTTACCCAGCGTTTTTAGTTCTTTGTGATTCTTGTATTTTGTACTCGTGTGATTTATTCTATGGTTTCTAGTTTTAATCCCTTGCCCTTCATGTTTCTCGGTGCCCCCTCTGTTCTGTGTACGTCTGTGTCTTTGCATGTTTGAGCTTCTTGTTTTCTGTCACTCTGTATTGTGAATTATGTTCTCATGGTGGGTCTTTTATTACTCCCTCAAGTCTAATTTCTTGTGTTCCAAGCTTAGTATTTCCCTCTGCATATTTTGGTTATTAGAGTCCTCTGCCTTATGGTTTATGTCTGTGTTTCTTAGTTGCTGTCTCCACCATGACAAGTTCGCGTCTCTGTGTTATACTTCCTGTTTCACTTTGAAGGTCTGTGTCTTATGTGAATGTGTCCTGCTTTGCTTCCTTGTCTCGTCAGTTCTGATTTCTCCCAGCTGTGCCCTCCTTCTGTGTCTCATTCCCCTCGTTACTTCCCAGTGTATTTAAACCCTGTGTTTCTCTGAGTCGCATCGTCCCTCATGCTGTGTGGATCTCCCTGTGAGTTTAGTTTGTCATTTTCCAGTTTAGTTTAGTTTAGTTTGCTTTTGTATGCTTTTCCCGGCCAGCAAATAAAGCTGTGGTTCCTGAGTTCATTTGAGTTTAAGAGCCTGCATTTTGGGTTCAATTCCTGTTTGCCACACAGCGATTCATGACAGGGTGCGCTTGAGCGTTTCCACCAAACATTAAAAGCCATGATGAGGAAGTTCTGCCTTGAGTCAGGAAGAGAGTGGGACGAGGGTCTGCCACTTCTCCTTCTAGCGGTGAGAGAGAGAGTGTGCAGGAGTCCACGGGTTTCAGTCCCGCTGAGCTGGTGTTTGGACACACAATGCGTGGTCCCCTGCGGCTGCTTAAAGAGCAATATCTGTCCGACACAGCTATCCCTGAGCAGAACGTACTAGATTACCTAAGTTGTTTTAGGGAGCGTCTGCATAGACACTTACCTATCCCTGTTTGCTGACACTTACCCATCCCTGTTTGCTGACACTCCCTCTCGCACTACTATCCTCGAACATGACATGGATGTAGGTGACCACCCTCCGATCAAACAACACGCTTATCGTGTGAACCCTACCAAAATGCACTTTTTCAGCAAGAAGTTTCCTACTTGCTGGAAAATGGTCTTGCTGTCCCGAGTTCTCCCGAGAGCATGGAGTTCCCCATGCCTTTTTGTGCCAAAGGAAGACAAAACCCCACGTTTTTGTACTGATTTTCGAAAAGTGAACAGTGTGACCAAACCTGACTCCTATCCTCTTCCCCGCATGGAAGACTGTGTTGATAGGGTTTGCTCCGCAAAGTTTGTCACCAAGCCGGATTTATTAAAGGGTTATTGGAAAGTCCCCCTCACTCCATGTGCATCTGAAATTTCCACTTTTGTCACCCCTGATCACTTTCTCCAATACACTGTCATGCCGGTTGGCCTTCGAAATGCCCCTGCCACAATCCAACGCATTATGCACATTGTATTAGGTGGTGTCAAAAATTGTGAAGTGTACTTAGATGACATTGTAGCTTATTCAGAGACCTGATCAGAACACCTTGGAACACTCACTGAAATTTTTGGAAGGTAAAAAAGAGGGATCCCTTACCCTTAATCTTGCCAAATGTGACTTTGGTAAACCCACTGTGACTTATCTAGGGAAGCAGGTGGGCCAGGGTCAGGTGCACCCCCTTCTGGCCAAAATTCAGGCTATCCTAGATTTCCCTGTGCCTCGCATTAGACATGAGCTTCGCCGTTTCCTTGGAATGGCTGGCTATTATCGTGGCTTCTGCAAAAATTTTGCAGACGTAGTTGCACCTCTCACCAGTCTCACAAGTGTGTCAAAACCATTCGTGTGGTCACCCACATGCCAGAATGCTTTTGAGTCTGCCAAAGCTCTCCTCTGCAGCACACCGGTACTTGCCACTCCTGATTTCACACATCCTTTTAAGCTCGAGGTGGATGCCAGCACCAGCGGTGCAGGTGCGGTGCTGTTGCAGAAGGACAAGCATGGTGTCGATCACCCAATTGGTTATTTTTCAAAGAAGTTCAACATTCATCAGCAAAAATGCAGTATTATTGAAGAAGAAGCTCTTTCCCTGTTGCTTGCACTACAACATTTCGAAGTATATGTCGACTCTAGTTCATCACCTATCATTGTTTGCACCGATCACAACCCCCTCGTGTTTTTGACTAGGATGCAAAATTCTAATCAGAGGCTCATGAGATGGTCCCTCTTAGTGCAGGATTTTAATTTGGAGATCCAGCACAAAAAAGGAACCGAGAGTGTAATGGTAAATGTACATTTTCGCATGGTTTTCTCCATTCCTAAGTGCCAAACATCTATAGGGGAGATGTTTGGTCTTGGCAAAGGGGGTGTTACGGACCTGGCCATAATGTGTCTTGGTGGCTGTTTTTTGTTCTGCCTGTCTGTGTCTTTAAGAGTCTCTGCGGATGGATGAAAATAACAAAAGCAAGGACAGCACTAAACATAAAAAAGAGTTTTACAAAAGATAGACCAAGTTCAAGCACTGATAGTTGAGCGGGGGTCAAAGCAGTGTTACTCAAGATGACAACATCTGACTTCTTCCCCAGAATTGGGATCGTCCATGGACGGTTCAGTGAGTCTTTTCCTTTTTCCCCGCCATGTGCATTTGCATTTGGGCCTCTTCTGGATGGAGGTTCCACGGGGGGAAACTCTGTTTGGTCCAAAAAAGCATATTTGGACTGGTTGGGTAATTTGTGCTGTGGCTTTTTCTTATTTGTGGTAGTTGAAGGAAGTCTTGGTCTTGGATGTGTTTTCTTAAACCAAACTTTCTGTTGTTTGGCGTGGTTCAGTGGTTGTGGCAGCATTGATAACTGAGTTATGGGTATCTTTGGACCACGGGTATATGAATCCCTTTTTGTAGTCTCTCTCATCCTTTATTTCATTTTCATATTCCGCTAGTCTTAGATCAATTTCCTCCATTTGTTTCAGTACATCATTCTTGTCTCTTGCCATCACCTCGAGGTGCTGTTCAGTCTGTAATATTTCATTTTCCTCATTCAAATACCTAATAGTAATAGCCATCAACGCACAGAAGCATTAGTTGAGGACACTATTCCATGCAGTAGTGAAACCTGGATTGTCCTTACCAAAAGATGGCGGCTTGAGAATACGTAGTCCTCTTGGGATCCTTGCTGATGTAGTTTGATAAGGTGATGGCATGCCATTTGTTACTGAGTATCTGCGACGTAGAACTTCCTCGGGTGATCTGTTGATTCCTGATTGGTGTCTTGTTCAAAGAGTGAGGAATTCCTCAAAACTTCTATAAGATTGAAGCAACAGAAAGCTGATGCTCCTTGAATGTCATCGTCTCTTGTGGTCAAGTAGGACGTGGTGTAATTCTAATGTTGTTGCTCCATGGTGAGTGTGTCAGCTAAATGAGGACCTTTCCACAAATTTCTTTCCATGTGATGATGTCCTCTTGCTTTTTAATCTAATTGCTGCACTGCCTTCTTTTTTAATAAATGCTTCTCTTTGTAATCTTTTTTTTTTGTATATTTGTAATATTCTTTTTATGTATGTCATGCATGTATTATTTTAAGACAGGTGGGGATTATGTGTCCTTACCCATGTCTTCACCATTAATGACCTAGTCCAGTATTTACTTGGGCGTGACTTAACCAATTAACTAATACTAACCTGTTATATGTCAGCTGGTTTATCCATGAAGATGTGATTGGTTTGATTTGATTTTTTTCTGTTTCCTGTTTTTAATTTAAGCACACTTCTATGTATTACTATGACCGTGAAGAAGGCCACAAGCCGAAACGTGTTGGTCAGTCAATGAAGTTGTTCCTCTTCCCGTCAAGTGTTGCTGGAGTTCCTGCATTGTAATTTTTTTCATCCTCTTCACGCACCTTGGAAGTAGGTGAAGTCGTGCCAAAAATTTTTGTTGTGATTTTGTCTGGAAGTAGAAAAGAATAAATGTATGTATTTAAATTGTAGGGGTTTTTTTTTTTTTAGCATATCTGTCAAAAAAACTTCCCCAAGCTGCTCAAATATATTTTTTGTACCTTTGCTGCTGTGAGGTCAAATGGGTGCAAGCATTTTAAATGTTTTTATTTTAACAGAAGGAGTGAATGTAAAGACAAGAGATTTGCTACATAAAATGCCATTGCTTTAGCCTGTAGTGTTTCAGTAGTTCCACCCTTTTGCCTCATAAGTGAATTAAAAACATCAAACAAACTCGCCTAAATGTCAAAGAAAACAGACGTGTCAATAAGATACAAATTATTTTCCATAAAATAAAAGTATAATCAAGTATAAACTTCCAGAGGTGGTGCAAGAAGAAGACACAAATGCAATGACTCTAATGAGAACTTAAACGAGATATAGAATACAATTAAACCAGAAATGGTTGAATGCAGGAGTCCTTTGAGCAGCAAGAAACAAATCAAGTAAGAGGAAACAAATTCTTCAACATAAATCATGAACACACAAAAGGATGCAAACACACACTAAGAGAGAGCAAAGGAAGTTCAGAGCTATAAATGCACATATCAGTGGAAGTGAATGTAAAAAGGTAAGGAGACCAATGAGGATAATAATAATGGATACTTTATTGATCCCCATGGGGAAATTACTTGTTTTTCTCTGCATTTGACCCATTCACTCAGTGAAGCAGTGGGCAGCCCACTAAGCAGGCGCCCGGGGAGCAGTGTGTAGGGACGGTACCTTGCTCAGGGGTACCTCAGGGTAGCCGTTAAGTGGATTTGAACCGCCGACCTTCCGATCATGGGGCGACCACTTTACCTACTGAGCTATCCCTGCCTCATAATGAGGTAATGGAAGCAAAACAAAACACAGGAAACAAATGAGTATCAAACAACAAAATTAAAACTATCAAGTGACTATCAGTGGGAAACAATAACCCTGAATACGAGATGTATTACAAAAATTTTACACAGAGTCAAACACTGAGTAAAAAGCTGAATATGTTGTGGCGAATCCACTTAGCCAAAAAAATGGATCGTACATCAGTTGTAGAAACGATAGTCTTTATATAAGGCTTCAAAAAGGGGAATGTACAACAAATAAACTTCTCGACATCAGAGCAACATATAATGGCTTCCCGAAACTTTCTTTGCTAGCTAAAACCCAGAGTAACTTTCGTCTACCACAAAGGATTCTGGGAAACGCAGTTTTCTAATGAAAATACCTGTTAAATGCTCCCCTTTAGCAGAAAATTAAATCTATAATTAACAGCTCTCACTAAACATGTGACACTTAAATCACTTACAAAATAACCAAAATGCTGTTATCAAACAATAAACTGCAATAAAGTTACAACATCCTCCCCCCCGATGAACAATCTGTTCATCTAAAGCTCCAGGTTATACAACATCTGAATTGGTCTTCTTAACAGAGTCCCCGTTGTCGTGCGAACTAAGCAAGATCTAACAAGACCGTTTCGACCAGGAAACATTTCTTCAATTCTTCCAAGTTTCCACACTTGTCTGGGGAGGTTGTCATGCCCAATGAGCACAACATCCCCTAGTTTTAGGGGTGTAGGCTTTGAAGCGTCACAGCAATGAGTTGACTTCAGCTCCAACAGATAGTCCGTTCTCCAGGTGTTCCAGAAGTTGGTCATGAGTTTCTGCCGTTATCTCCATCTCCGAGTAATGTCCTCTTTGTTAGGTGTTGGATGGTGTGTGTCCTTCGGGATTGACTTGGGTGGTAGAGATGTCAATCGTTTGCCCACCAAAAAGTGGGCTGGAGTAAGTGGTTGCGGTTCATTTACCTCGTTGTGCACAAAGGTGAGAGGCGTAGAGTTCAGAGTTGCTTCGACTTCCGCCAACACAGTACACATGTCTTCAAAGTGGAGTGAAGAAACTCCACAGCTCCTTCAAATCTTGGTCTGCTCTCTTAAATGTTCTGGCATTGTCAGAATAGATAACTCTGCATAGCCCTCTCCTGGCAATGAATCTCTTCAACGCTAGCAAAAATGTCTCAGTTGACTGATCTGACACAAGCTCTAAATGGACCGCTTGTGTCACAGCACAGGTAAATAGGGCAATATAGGATCTTTTCACAAAATCCTATGTTTTCACATAGAGCGGCCCAGCAAAATCCACACCTGCAACTTCGAATGGTGGTGACTCGGATATTCTGTCCCTAGGCAAAGGTGCAGTTAGCTGATGCCCAGCCTTTGCCTTAAACCTCTTACACACAGTGCATCTGGTCACAATGCTCTTAACCAGCTGCCGTGCCCGGATGATCCAATATCGCTCTCTTATTTGTACAAGAGTGTCCCTCACTCCTGAATGCATCACCCTTTTGTGACAGTCCTGTATCAGCAGTTCTGAAAATCTGTGTTTGTTTGGCAGAATCCAAGGATGCTGCTCTCTGAATGTGAAGTCCGACTGCTGCAGCCTGCCTCCAACACTAAGCAGCTCATCTTCATCAAGGAATGGTTTCAGTTCCTGAATCTTACTGTCATTCATCATAGGTTTTCCTACCTTCAGTCTCTGGACCTCCTGGTGAAAACTATGATGTTGTGCAACCTTAATCCAGTACTTCTCAGCATCAAGAAGCTCATTGTCAGCTCACCTCGCATCTTTGGTTGCATCGTTGTTTTTGCATTAGCTATGAATCTCCTAATCCATGCTGTCACTCTGAGCACTCTCTTCAGTTTGCCGTAACTCTCAAGCTTCAGTATTGGTTCACAGATGTCAGTGTCATTAACAGCAAACTGCATGGCTATTTGATAACTGGATTTAAGTTCTACATTCATTTCGTCTGAAATGTTTTCATCTTCAGACTCATGTATCCGATCTTCTGATACAAGAAAACTGGGGCCATTCCACCATAGCTGGTTTTGTAGTAGGGCCTCCACTGATTGTCCTCTTGTGGGCAGGTCAGCGGGATTAGCCTTCCCTGGGATGTGTGACCATGAAGATGGACTCGTAAGAGTCTGGATCTCAGTCACTCGGTTTGCAACAAACGATTTCCACCTTTGTGCCGAACTGCAAATCCATTGCAAAATGATCATGGAGTCAGTCCACATTTTTATTTGGGCTTGCTCCATCTTCAGCGAGATGATCAAGTTGTTCGCCAATCTGGCCCCAATCACGGCTCCCATGAGTTCCAGACGTGGCAACGTCATTTTCTTTAGGGGAGCCACCCTGGCTTTAGATGCGACCAAGCTCATTGTCGTTTCTCCTTCTCGTGTTTTGCCTTGCAGATAGGCCACAGCACTGTATGCCCTTTCACTGGCATCACAAAACACATGTAATTCCAAGCCCTCTTTGCTTTCTTGTTGCATATTGATTTGGTACCACCTTGGTATGGCGAGCTGGTGTAACTGAGTAAGCTCTGAACACCACTGTTGCCATTCTTGTGCCAGATCTGATGGCAATTCTTCATATCAGGAGAGCCCCATCTCCCACATTGCTTGGAACATGCACTTGACCCTAATGGTGAAGGGGTTCAGAAACCCAAGTGGGTCATAAATTCGTGCTGAGGACTGCAGCACGCTTCGTTTGGTTCCTTTCTTCTCTGTTAGAAGCCTCACTAGTGAACTAAGGTGAAATCATCAGGCTCTGGCCTCCACACTAATCCGAGCACCTTTAATGCTACTCCATTCGTCTCAGGTGCCATCATGTAGTTTGTGGAGCTCTTCTCCCATTTCTGCCCCATTTCTGCCTGAGTTTGTCATCCATTTGCAAAGCTCCATACCAGCACCAGTATTTCTTTGGCATTTGTTGTTATGTGATACGCCTCTTCCACTGACCGTGTACTTGAAATGAAGTCATCTACGTAAAGTGACTCCCTTATTGTATTCACCACTTGTGGTTGGCTTGTTTCATATTGTTTTAGATGTCTTTGAATTGTCGCTGCAAGCAGAAACGGGCTTGGCGTAACTCCAAACACCACTCTCGTCATCCTCAGAATGCGCAGGTGGTCATTCACTTCTCCATTCGGTGCACCTGAGAACCACAGGAACCTGACTGCATCTCTGTCCCTTTCTGCAAGACGTATTTGCAGGAATGCTTGTTTTATGTCCGCCAGAAAGGCGACTTTGTGTTCCCTAAATCTAAGGAGAACACTGAGTAGATCTGGATTCAAATTTGGCCTCGTAAATAAGCAGTCATTCAGCGACAGACAGCCTTCTTCATGGGACGATGCATCAAAGACCGATCTTAATTTTGTAGTTGCTTTGTCCTCTCTCAGCACTGCATGGTGAGGCATATAATACATTAGAGTCTGTGCTGCGGTTTGGTGCCACTTCCTCTGCAATGTTCTGGTCCAAGTAGTCCTCCACCACTTGATTATACCTGCTGAAGAGTGTGACATCCTTCTTAAATCTTTTACTCAGACCTTCCAGCCGTTTTTTGGCAACTCTGTAGTTGTCTGAGAGCTCTACCTTTTCTGGCTTCCATGGCAACTCCACCTGATATCGTCCATCTTTAAACATAGTCGTTCTCTCAAACATCTGCAGAGCCTCATCATCTTCTGGGTTCTTTGTTGTCTCATTTGTAATACCCAGAGACTCTATTTCCCAGAATGCTTTCAGTTGCTTGGAAAGGAGTTTCTCTTCCTCACACGGAATGAACATGCAGGCTGCCTCTGTAACAGTTGATGCAGAGACTGGACCCTGAACAGACCATCCGAAGGTGCTCTCCAGTGCCACCAATGTTTCTGTAAGTCTTTCCACCCTTCCTGTCACGATCTGCCAATAGTAGTCAGCTCCTATGAGGACAGCAAGCTCTGGTTCCTCATTGGATCCTGGGAAGTCAGCCAGTTGTAGTACTCTTTTCTTAAGCTCATGCTGGATCTGTTCACCAGGAACCTTCATTATTGCCGAGCACACTTGTGGGGTCTCCACAGCTTCTATTACAATACTCTGGCTAGGATCCCAGATATTTTGTAGCATAACTTTCACTATGCCGCGCTGTGATCTTGTGGGAAAGGAGGACCCAAATGTGTGTAGTGTCAATGTCTCTTGCCTTATTACTGGTAAATTTAGGCTCTTCACCAACGTTTCATGTATGAAGCTTCTTTGGCTGCCTCCATCTAATAAGCAACGAGCTACCCTTCTGCCTGACGGGTCTTCAATCCACACCTTTGCAGTCTTTAGGAACACAGTGTTCTGTTCACCTGGTTTCACTCTTACTGAATGAGGGAGCACGGAGAAGACCACTGCTTCTGGGATGGGGCCTGTACATCCACCCTTTCACCACCGCACACAGCAACGTGATGTCTCCGTCCACATTTCTCACAGGACACATTCTTGGTCTTACAGAATCTTGCAATGTGTTTCTGTCCCAAACACACAAAACATCTCCCCATTCTCTTTAACTTGCCCTTTCTTTGAAGCGTGTCATTATTTGGGCAGTTTTCCGATTTGTGATCGGCACACTCACAGAATATACAGGTGTTTTGTTTCTGGCTGGCTGAGACTGTAAGCTAAGTGGAAGGAAGGAGCTGAGGACTAGTGAGTATCAGAACCACAATCCAGGATGAGTCAATGCTCATCCATGAGTACATATGGAAGATGGCCATGTGTGCTTAGTGAATACGTCAGGCAGCCAAACCTTAGAAAGAAGAGGAGCAAGGAGATGAACCATCATGGAAGGACAGATCCCCATACAGTATGGACCACCAGCAGATAGAAAACATGGCTGACATCCAGAAATCCTACCAGTGGCTGGACAAGGCTGAACCGAAAGACAAAACACAGAGGCATGAATCATGGCAGCACAAGAACAAGCTCTAAGCATAAGATCCTTAGAGGCTGCTACCCCAGGCAAAACCCCCAGACTGTGCAAAGATGCCCCTGAAAAAATCCAGTACATAACAGCAGGTGCAGGTTGGCTGGAAGTATATCAATTAACATTTGTGCAGCAATGTCCTGGAAATCCAGAGGTCAAAATGGGATACATCCCCCAAGGTAGCTGAAAATGACCAAGCTAAGTCTGGGGCTTCCTGATATAACAGACAAACTGGTGATATCTATCCAACCAGACGCAATAGTGGTGGACAAGCAGAGGGAGATGACTGTAGTGATAGATATAGCTATATCAAGTGTTAACAACATGAGGATGAAGGAACACAATATGCTTGAGACTTATCATAGGCTGAGAAGAGAGCTTGAGAAAATGTTGAGCGTGAAGGCAGTAGTGGTTTCCGTGGCTTTTTTGCTTTTATACTAAGCCTATACTAGTTCCGCGAATTTTTAAAAAAAATGCATGGGCAAACAAAATGAAGGGCATAGGACTATAAACGTCAATTCGTCAGATTCCCTGAAGTTGTTTACATGTTAGTGGAGAACTTAATGAGTCCCATAGAGGATGGAAGGTTTTCTGATAAAACAAAGCCACAGAGTCAGTCACTTACCTTCTCAGTTCGGTGCAGGAAATATATTAATACAGTACTTTAAGGCTTATCTTTTGGTTTGTTATTCTTGAATACCATTTATGCAATCAAATTCTATAGTCAGTAACATTTTTTAATCAATGGATGTTAAATTAAATGTAACATTGTTAACTCTTGGTGGGTTTGCAGAATTGCACAAATACAGATACCTTTATTTTGTGGTTATATTCACGTTATATATTCTGATACTCTGCTTTAATTCCACTATAGTGTACCTTATTTGGACTCACAAAAACCTTCATGAGCCAATGTATATTTTTATTGCAGCTTTGTTAATCAACTCTGTTCTTTACAGCATGATTATCTATCCAAAGCTCTTATCTGATGTTTTGTCTGAAAAACAAACTATATCGTATCCACTCTGTCTTTTCCAAGGATTTTCGTATTACACCTCAGCTGGGTCAGAGTTTTTACTGTTGGCAGCAATGGCATATGACAGGTATGTGTCTATATGCAAACCCCTGCAATATCCAGTTATTATGAATAGAATAACTATAAATGTGTTTCTGATTTTAGCTTGGCTTATACCTGCTTTTGAGATTGCAGTGTCATTTGTGCTTTATTTTAATATAAAACTCTGTAGTTTTACTCTGACAGGAATTTTTTGTAACAATTCAATTTACAGGCTTCAGTGTGTGCCGTCAGTCACAATATCTATATATGGTGTGGTCACGTTGATAAATATTGCCCTTCTACCAATGCTTTTCATACTTTTTACATATATAAGGATTCTTAGAATATCTTACAATTGTTGTAGAGAAACAAGGAGAAAAGCTCTAAAGACATGTTTACCCCACTTGCTGGTGTTAATCAACTTTTCATGTTTTATTGTTTTTGATTCAGTTATAATTAGACTGGATTCCGATCTGTCGAAAACTCTTCGCTTGACATTGACGTTTCAGTCAATTTTATTCCATCCTCTTTTAAATCCAATCATATATGGACTCAAAATGAATGAGATTTTTAGACATATCAAGTCATTGTTGTGTCAAGTTTAATAAAACTGGTATTACTGCATTGGTATTATCAAATGAATGGCATTTCAGATAATGGAGTACTTTAGCTCTGATTTCACATGCAAGATTGATAGCGAACATAATGGTCATTATACAAAGATAAACAATTTATTAAACTGTTGCTGGTAATCTTTGAAGTCTAAATAGTTCATATGCCCGCGTTTCACATTTTCCTGTCTGTTTTGTCACAGATTCTAATTTACTATTGTGTAAATGAATAAATATAATTTAGTAAAATGAATCAATTGCTACCAGTCTATTATGCTGACAAGCATTTTTTGTATTGTAACTGACATATCAATATCAATGAAAGAAAAAACAAAGTTTCAAAGTTTTTCAAATTCTATAAATTATAACAAAATATTACATATACATATAGCTCAGGTCCTCTACCAGAGGTCTGGGAGCTTGAGGATTCTGCGCAGTATCCTTTCTGTTCCTTGGATTGCACTCTTCTGGACAGAGATCTTGGATCTCCAAGTGCTCTAATTACTACTGGAACCACTGTTACCTTCACCCTCCACATCTTCTCGAGCTCTTCTCTGAGCCTTTGGTACTTCTTCATCTTCTTGTGTTCCTTCTTTCTGATGTTACTGTCATTCGGTGCCGCCACATCTATCACTACAGCCCCCTTCCGCTGCTTGTCCACCACAATGTCCAGTTGGTTAGCCATCACTATTTTGTCCGTCTGTTTCTGGAAGTCCCACAAGATCTTAGCTTGGCTAATTCTTGACCACCCTAGGGGGAGTCTTTTTATTTTTGACGTCGGGACTTCCAGGCCATACACGGCACAGACATTTCTGTATAATATGCCGGCCACTTGGTTATGGCATGATATGTATGCCCTGCCTGCTAGCATTTTGCACCTTCCTGTTATGTGTTGGATTGTCTCAGGTGCATCTTTGCACACCCTGCACCACGGGTCTTGCCTAGGGTGGTAGGCACACAATTCATAACAGCACTTTTACATATGCCTAAGTGCTTTCTAACATTTAGACACACTAATATGGGTTTTTTTTATTATCATTTGCCTGAGTTTCATTGATATTTTATTTGTATAATTGTTCCAGGATTCAAAAAAGATTTTCAAAATGATTATGGGGTAAACAGTCTTGGATTTTGAAATCCCTTGTCAACAAATCATTTTGCTGCTAGGAATTTTTCACCTATACCTTAACAAATTTCACTTAATAACTCCAAATCTGAAAATCATTTTCATATAAGTATGTCCTGTTTATTGCTTGTGATGTTACAAGTATTGGACAACTATGATGACAGGACAGGATTTGTGATGCATTTTCAGCAGTTAATAAATGTTGTGGGTGAGCTCCTTAGAAGAATGAAAAAAATAATAACTGTGTGATGGTATAAAAAGTAAACTGACAGCCCACAGGTGATATAAGGATTCTGTAATGAGTGTCATTAGTGAGCATGCATTGGTGCCACCTGCGCTGTGTAAAACAACAGGCCAAGCCTCAGAGGAGTGGCCTGACTACAGCCAGTCTCTAAACAGCTAATTGCTAAGTTAAGACTGTCAAAATGGTCAACAGGTTATTATGTCTTTGGCCCTAGAGAGCAATTAAACTTCAGCTTGGGTACCCTTCAACAACAACAATAAAATTAGTGTCTATAATATCTGTTTACTTTGACTATGTGGCTCATTAAAACAAGTACTAATAAAAAAGTATAAAAAGTTTAAATAATCAAGTAAATCTTACTGCTGTCATCATTGGTCATATAATGTCATTAAATATTATGACAATATTATAAACCTAAAAACCTAAAACAAGCAGTGGAAAGGAGCAGAGTTTAAAACCATTGTGTATATTTGTATTGCTAGAGGAAAAGTGGCCTAACTGCATAATTTTGCACTGAGGCAGCAAACCAAAACATGCTGTTTTGGTAAATCTGTCTATAAACAACTGAAAATAATTCATCACATATTCTTCTACATGCACATATTTAAAAAAAAAAAAATACAGTTAATTCAATTTAAACATGAATAAAAATGGTTTTAGTCTTAGCAGTAGCTAGCACTGTGCCATGTGCAGATTTGGCACATTACCCCTGGTCAAAGGTCAAATCATCTGCTACTCCTCATTTTACTCAACACTGAGGTATTTTGTGTCACAAAATAAGTAAATACTTAATAAAGGGACAGTGTAATAACCAAAAATTTGGTTCGCTGCCTAAGAGCAACACCATGCCAACAGTTGACTGTGGAGAATTTGGTAGTGACAAAACTTCATGACTGGACGTGTTGCACAGGTTTCATTCTATCAGCCATGTTGACATTCCATGAGCTCCTGCTACTGCCCGTGCCTGGCTGTTTGATTTTATACACCTGTGGACATGGAAGTGACTGGAACACCTGAATTCAATGATATGGATGGGTGAGATAATTATTTTGGCAATATAGTGTTTACACTACAAAAACAAAAGACAAAGGAAAAGAAATCATGCTGGATCTCTGTACTGATATGGACTGGGTAATGTTTTAGGAAAAGAACACATTCGGTGGAAATTAAAATTATCAATATACAAAGGGCTGAACGCAGACTAATCCATTTTGTCCATTTTGAAAGTTCATTGGAACATTGTAGTAACTCAGGCATGTATACAACTACCACTTGCATGCATGCCTGATAATGTTGACATATACACATAATGAGAGGAGGTTTGGTGTCCTGTGGGAAGGAGGTGAGATCTCCTTCCATATCTCACCAGGCCACACGCCTCTCACACGCCTGGACAGTCTAAGGTTCAACCTGGTGGCATGGGAAGGACTGAAACATAATC
This sequence comes from Rhamphochromis sp. 'chilingali', assembly GCF_963969265.1. Lineage (NCBI taxonomy): Eukaryota > Metazoa > Chordata > Actinopteri > Cichliformes > Cichlidae > Rhamphochromis > Rhamphochromis sp. 'chilingali'. Next base: position 30,357,526 of record NC_137941.1, on the reverse strand, counting down.
TCCCAGAGAGAGGCCTACTGGATTTAGGTCATGTGAGCGAGGGGGACAGCCAGTTATATCAATTCCTTTATCGTCGGGGAACTGCATGAATACCCTCGCCACATGAGGCCAGACACTGTTGTTCACCCATAGGAACCCAGGATCCACTGCAACAGTGTAGGGTTTGACAGTGGGTCCCAGGATTTGATCCCAAAACCTAATGTTAGTTGGTGTGCTGTTGCCAAACCTGTAAAGGTCAGTGAGTACCCCTGTGTATTTACTTCCCCAGACTATCACTGACCCACCACAAAAACAGTCATGCTGAATGATGTTACAGGCAGCATAACATTCTCTATGGTTTTTCCAGAACCTTGCATGCCTGTCATACGTACTTAAGGTGAACCTGCTCTCATCTGTGAAAAGTCCAGGGCTTTTGTCTCATTGTTGCACTTCTAATAACTGCTAACAGTATTAACATCAAAGAAGCTGAAATTGATTAACAACCTCCTCTGCTACTTAACTGACTAGATCAATATACAAAAAATTTAAATGACTTGATATTTTACTCTGATTAAAAAGTATTTCAGAAATTGAGCAGTCTATTATATATTATTCTTATTACTATATTATAATGTATTAGAATATAATTATAATGTACTCTTCATAAGCAGATGAGGTCACAATTATGTCTCCATTTTAAAGTTAAGGTTTTATAAATTTTCCTAGTGCTTTTTTAAAAGAGCAAACATTTTTCAAAGAAACATTTCTAAACCTGAAGGTTTTCTTTAGAAAGCACAAATTATTATTTTTATTTGTGCACAATAACAGAATTATTTCAGACCAGCATGCGGACCGATAAAAACTCGGTGAAGCCAGTCTGACGTATGCTAAAGACAACCTGGAGAAAAGTTATTCATACTGGAGAGGTGTACAACCCAAAAAGAACACCATCCCCACACTAAAAAAGTGGAGTGAGTATTATGCTGTTTGGTTGATTCAGTGCATCTGGAACTGGGAATCTCATCAAGGTGGAACTAATCATGAAGAAAGAAAGAAATGTGAAAATCTGGAGCAGGCGACAGCTGGGTCGTCGCATTGTCTTCCAACATGAAACAATCCAAACGTACATCAATCCTGGTGAGTTACTACCTGAATGATGAATGCTTTAGCATTCAGGTATTGAATTGACCGGCACTGACTGGCTGCAGAAATCCCTGAGTTGAATCCCATTGAAAATCTGTGGGATGATCTAAAGGGCTAATGATGCTTACCCTAGCAGTTTCTGAGTTTTGTGAAATATTTTGTGTCTGCATGCCAAGTAAAATAATGTAAGCATCCAAAATAAAATAATGACATCTAGAAAAGTTATGTTAAATATTCCCTGGTCTGTTTAGCAGCACTTGGTGTTACAAATACACTCAAGAGGTTTTTGTGAGATGTGGTTTGCTAAGTAAGAACCACTCCATTTACATGCAGGTGACCACAATGCATTAAGACTGGAGACATGCACTGTCAGTTAGCTACATTTAAAAAGTACCAACAACTCAAAGTTTAAATATTATACTGGATATTATACTGTTATGTCAGTTGTCAGCAGAAGTGTATGTTGAAAACGCAGAACTTTACAACCTGAAGTCTGTCGGGATAAGAAAGGATCAGATTTTTTCTGGTTTGAGATAAACTTGACAGCTGTTTGTAATGATTCTTTTCTCTTTGTGAATATAGGCGCTACTCTCAGATTCAGACCTCAGCACCACCCAGTGACAAAAGACTGGGTGGTGCTATATGTCCACTCTTTATGTCAAATGCACATTTTTGTAAAATATTTGAATACTTTTGTAATAACCCTAAAATTAACCAGTGAAAGAGTGCAAAAGCTATGCTATTCTGCACATATGCTGTAGCTGTTTTACTGAGAAAATTGAAGACAAAAAAATCAAAAGAGATCATACAATCATGTAACTGGTATTTTCTGTACAGTAATTAACCATGACACAGAGTAACCAAAGAGGGTAATATATATTTTAAATATACACAGGCTTTAAACAGAGTAAAATATTATTTTAATTCACTGAAGTTTGAAAGGTCTTTTTGGTCTTTTTTGATTGCCTGATTGAAGGACATTGTGATATAGTCTGGCCTGCTGAAACTGAAATAAAGGAATGTTTTTATTTATCTTGCTGATGTGTGAAAATCTTAAACTGACCTGCTGTGCTGTGTTGTGTCATTCAGGGCCTTGGGGCATATTGAGCCGAAAGGTAAACTGCAGATACAGCTGAATACCTTAAGATCTTTCAGACTTCCAGAACTCATGTAGAGGGTTTTAAAAGCAGAAACGGATGTATGACAGCACTTTAGAAAACTCTGCTCATACTGATGTGACAATAACTTTAATTTGTATTTTCTGTTAAAATCACTAGGGCAATTGGTGGTCTCCATCAGTGACATCTGATCACAGGGACCACACCTCCAAACATGCTCCTTCCGGCTGTCATCAATTTAGGTTCCCCCGTTCTGCAAGCTGATCATTCTTGTTTACGTGCCCCACCCTCCCTCCCTCCTTGTTCTCTATTCTTTAACTTCTTCACTTCTATTTAGTACACGGGGATCTGCCAGGCCCGGGAGCCATTGCCAGTCCCCTTCGAGGCCTTCCCCGAACCGCAGCTCAATTCATGTCAAAGCATTCACTTTTACCTACTAAAATGCTGTTAAACCTAAATTGAGGATGTGGGCCCAGCTAGTGAAATGTTAAAGTGATACAGAGTGCTACAACAGGGTCTATCTGTATGTGCTTTTGCTAATAGTAGATCATCTTTTTATTCAAAAATACATAGTATAAGTCTAATTAGTATGTTGAATAAGAAATGCAGAGTAAATTAAATTATTCTAATGTCTAGATTTTATGTGTGTATACATGATTCAGCTTCCACCTTGGCTGATAAGTGTCATGATGAGCTACCTGTGTTTTTCCACTGTTTCCCAGTGTATCCACCTCTGGGTGGAGCCCTCATCAGTCCACCTGCTCAGCTCACCCGATAGAGATCAGCACAGTAGTATTTAGGACCAAGTCTTCTCCACCAGTTTGTCAGCTAACCTCACATTACTAACAGGCTGCCTTTGCTTCATACTCTTTGTTTCTGTGTTGTGCCTCTAGTCATCTCTTGAAGCCATCATCACACTTAGCTAAGGCTTACATTCTAAGGATGTTGGTCACTACGTTAAGACTCTCAATTCTTTACACCTGTCTGCCCCCTGTCCTTGCACCTCTCTGGATAAACCAGGTTGGACTCTCTCCAATCACCCACCTTCCAGGATGCTCACTTGGCCATTACCTCGCCACCCTGACCGACACACACTCCACCTGCCAAGTAAGATGCAAACACACAGTTGTATTCTGTGTAGCAGTATTTGGGTGGAGTTACTTGGGTCGAATTCTTGCCCACACACCAAACTGACGTACCTGTGATCACACCCGCATAGACTTTTTATACTTTCCCTTTCTGCTCCAGTTTTAATGATTGTTGTTGGTGATTTTACTGTTACTGACTGATCATTAAATTAAGATAAATGCACTCATATCACTATATTTACAAATACTGGAAGTCGCCAGTACTACCCCTTAGCCTCCTACTAGATGTACCTATATTAAGACTGGAAACATGCAGAGTCACCCAGAGCATGGGTGACTCTTAGCTAAGCCACAGACCATGATGGAGTATGGTCTGTGGCTTAGCTGCAGGGTAGGGGTGATGCAGTGCATTCAGGCAGCAGTGCCAGGGGTAGATCATCTTCGGATCATGCCCCCCTGTAATTGTGCCAGGATCTGGAGAAGGAGGAAGCTGAGATTGGAGAGCTGCGTGTGGTGACACAGAATGTTGAAATTAAATAAATTACCGAACACTGAAATACTATGGGTGGGTGCATTGTGCTGGGCAGAATGAACACCAGTTTGCGTTACAGGATAAATTTGAAAAAGTAAAAAAAAAAAAAATGAATTCTGACCTTGAGGGCAAGGGTCACAGAGATTCAAACTTGTCAGAGACTTTTAAAGTCATTTGTATGTTCTTATATTATTGTGATTACAAGACTTTTAGAAAATTTGATCCTGACTTTGTGCTCCCTCATGTCAAGGCCACTGAAATTCAAACATGTGCACGATTTTTAGTAAATACTTAATGCACCAAAATTGAAAATTATAGGTGACTTTTTTCTTCGTCTGTTC